>NC_090929.1:110802868-111105898 GCF_040938575.1 Ambystoma mexicanum | reverse complement strand
TGTGCGAGGATTGATTTGTAGATGTCAGGTGGGCATGGATGAACCTGATTTCTTGCTGTGTTCCACCAGCAAGACGAAAGCCTCTGCCGATATTTCGGGAAAGTTTTGAAGTTTGGGCTGTGTTTCTGTGTTAGGTTCGGTTTGTTTGATGTTGTGGTTGGTTGGTCTGTTTTATACGATTTGTCGGATGTCGTTGATTTTGTTCTTGAAGTGGTCTGGCAGGTTGTAGTTTCTCAGAGGGGTTTGGGGAGTTGTTGCAGCCTGGTGGGTTTCTTACTTTGATGATGTTGAACATTTCATTTTGTGAGTGTCGCATTGGTGATTCTGTCGTCATGCCTTCTCTTCGCCTTTTGTATTTCCTTCTTGTAAGCTCGGTTTCTGGAACCATTTTTTCTTCTCTGGGTTGTATTCTTTCCTCCATTCCAGCTCCATTTTCTGGTTGTCCTTTTTCATGGTGCTTAGTAGGGGTGTGAACCATTTTGCCATTGCTCTTTTTTTTGATGGGGTGAATGGTTTTTCCCGGGGCGATCTTTTCGATTGAATCAGCGATCCATTTGGGTAGCGGCTCCGCTTTCCCGTCTAGGTCAGCCAGCTCTAGTTCTGTAATTGAGGGTTTGGTCGTCTCCAGTTGATCGAACAGGTTGCTTGTTTTGACGGTTTTCCAGTTTCTTTTCGTGGTGGTTGTGAGTTTGGGGGCCTGGATGGAGAGTGGAGTTGGTAGTCTGATAATGAAAGGGATGAGATGGTCACTCCACAGTATTTGTATTGGTGGTGCCATGGTGATGAGTTTTTCCTGGGCGAAGATTGCATCGAGGGTGCGTCCTGACGAATGTGTTGCTCCTTTGACCAGCTGTCGTAGTTTCATGGTTGCCAGTTGTTCGGTCAGTGAGTTTTGGGAGTTGGCGTGACTTGCTTCAAACCAGATGTTGAAATCCTCCAGGATAATTAGATGTTCATGCTTGATGGCTATGGTGGTGATGGCTTCTATGAAGTTATCGAAGAAGGTTGCATCATATGAATGTGATGTCGGTTTTTGGGTTCGCCGATCGGTGTATGACCATGGTTTCGCAGTTGATGTTCAGAGGGTCGTCAGTTTTTATTTTTAGGTGTTCTTTGTATGCTATTGCGAGACCTCCTTTTTAGGTTTCCTGTTTATTTGAAGACATTTGAAGTTGGCTGGAAAGCAGCTTTGGAGTGTGCTTTTGTAGTTGGCATCCAGCCATGTTTCCGTGATGAATAGCTTGTCAATGCCGGTGTCATTAAGGAGGTCAAAGATTTTTGTTTTGACATGGATCTTGCGTTTAATAGATTGCAGTGGAGTTTAGAGGTGTGGTTTGATTTTTATTGTTGGGGTCGTCTTCTGATCGGCGTTGGTGTTTCCTTTAAGGTTGATCTTGTTTTTTGAGGTGTTGGTATAGGTGCGTGTGTGTCTTCGAAGAGTTCTTGTAGGCTCAGTCTTAGGTTTTTGTTTTCCTCAGGTTCTTCTTCCAAAAATTGTGCGTGTCGAGTGGAAGTTAATCTTGATTTGGAGATGTAGGGTCCTACTGTGTCGATTAGGTTTGTTATTTCTAGCGCTGTCTGGTCTTCTGCGCTGTTGTGTTTGGTTGTCTGTTGATTCTTGCATTGGGTTGGTTTGCTATGGTGACTCGTTGTTTGCGAGGTATGGAGTTAAGTAGAGGGATTGCTCTCTTCTCTCAGCGTCGGTGTGAGTGTTGTTCCTGTGATTTGGAGTGTTTTCTGCAGTTGCATGTCTTTGTTGCTGTTCCGGTGTGTGTTCTTTCTTCCACTCGGTACAGGTCATTTGCGTGGCATTTTGGGTCGAGGGCTGTTTTGGTCTTTGTTTGTTTTGCTTTGGTCTGGCGGTCTTGTGGTGTATTACTGGGTGAGGGGAATTTGGGTACTGTCTGTTGGTGGTCAGCAGCTGGTATTGCCTGCTTGTTTTAGGCTGCGTTTTGGGTATGGAAGGGGACGTTCGTTAGTATTGTATCGTTGGGTTAATATTGGCTGCCCTTAATGTGTCTCCCTGGAAGAGGTTCACTGCGGTGGGCTGACTAGGTGGTGTTGGGGGTAGCTAGTTGCTATACAAGTGTACTAATGATGTCCATGCTAACAGGAAGATTTTTAGAGCCTTGCGCAGTGGGGAAAAGGCACCACTCGCAGTCGGTGGAAGGATTACAATTCTAAACACGGCTAGGTCCGCGAGCCCTGCACAATGGGGGAAAGGCCTGTGCCTAACAGGTGCAAGATTACAATTCTGAACACAGCTAGATTTAAGACTCCTGTATAGTGGGAGAGAGGCCCCTGCCCGACTGTTCAAATGGGTGCTATACTAGACATCTCTGTGCTTAATAGTGTGAAGTTAGGAAGGCTGAAGAGGGGTTATTACTAAGGTGTTTTAGGATAGATGTGATAAGTGGTCTATGCTTCCAGGTTAGAGTTATTGCTCCGTTCCCCAACCCAGGCCACTCTTACCTTACTTACAGGTCCTTGGTCGTTGCTGGTTGACGGCTGGCCACTGGCTTCCCCTGCGGACACCTGCTGACACTTCCTGTCATACCACAACATCCAGAACACTTTGCGCCAAAGAACGGTGCAGGCAACCCAAAGGCAAGCGGGGGGGGGGGGCAGCATACATTGCGATATTTTGTCAGCAGAGAACAAACTCAAATTGACATTCCGTTTAACAGACTGCCATTGCAAGACACCGGTAGGTCAGCGTTAAGAGGAAGGGGTGTTTTATGCTTTCCCCATCTCTGTGCCCCGGCCCATTGGGGGGTGGGGGGGTTTTACGAACAAGCAAGTGATTGGCCGTGGGGAGCTAGCATAGTTTGTGGACAAATGGAAGGAGAAGGATAAAGGGGCATGTAAAGAATGAGCCAGTGTGGGTTGTTCGATTGAGGTCAAGGTGGACCGAGAGAATGCAGAGGAAGGATGGAGCTTGGGCGCGCGCGTGGTGTGTGGGTGGTGTGTGTAGAGCAGGTGAGGATACCAAGCGACAGTGTAGAAGACTTAGCAAGGCTGAGTTAGAAAGGTGATCTAGATAGTGAAAGGAGGTTCATTGAAGGAGAGCGATTGTCGGAGAAGGAGGGTGTAATGTGGAGTGGAGAGTAATAGAGAAGAGAAAAATGTAGAGAATAATGGGCAAGGAGAATAGTGGACAGTGGAACAGAGGATAGAAGTAAGGAGAGAAGAGTAGACCATGGGTGGTTGAAAGGCACCACTTCCTAATGTTTCCGTGCAGGACCCCAGGTTACGTTTATCTAGAAGACACTGGGGAGAGGGCTTATGGTCAATTTGGCCACACTATATGCACCGAATGATGGGCAGGTCAGGTTTGTGAGGAAGCCGCTTACTTCGTTAGAGCAGTGGGGCTGGGGCGATCCATGCTACTGGGAGGGGATTTTAATATGATCGCAGATCCCAAGGTAGACTGGTGGTTAATGAAGGGTGATCCACATAAGAAAACTAGGAGGGATAATCGGGAATTTGCAAGTGTACTAAAAGGCACACCTCTGGGCGGATGTCTGGCGAGCTAAGTTTATGCAGGCAGGAGGATACTCGTCTCACTGTCACATGGTACGTACACTAGGATAGACCTTTTGCTCGTCCCAAGAACAAGGTTACACTGCTCCAACGCTTATGGTGGAGATCATCACTTGGTCAGACCACAAGATGGTCACAGCAATGCGGCAAGTAGGTGCCGAAAAATCTGCCAGAGGTGGTGATGCAACAACATCCTCCCTAAGGACTCAATTTCCCCTTTCCAAGCCGACTGCGCTGGAGAGGAGCATGTTAGAGGTTGAAATCACGGGGGAGGCAAGTGTTCCAGGCCATACAACTTTTAAAAGCGGGGCAAGCTCTGGGGGAAGATGGCTACACTGCAGATTTCTAGAAGCAATCAGGACATATTGGCTGGACAAAGTGTATAATGAAATTTGCAGTTATAACCAGGTCAGGAAAGGACCACACGCAATGCTCAACATACAGGCCCTTCTCGCTGCTTAAAGTAGATGCTAAGCTGTTTGGCAGGGTGCTAGCGACTAGATTGAAACTTCTGCCGAGGCTGGTCCATTTCCGAGAATTCAGGAACAGACAGGGGGGCCGAAACCCTACACCTACTGGCCTCGTCCAGGGTGTGGAAATAAGGCTGCCCTGGTGTGGTCCCTGGATGACAAAAAGGCCTTTGACAGGGCGAGTTTGCCTTTCATGAAGGGTATTCTCTTAGCGATCGGCATGGAGCAGAGATGGATAGGGAGGATCGCAGCTCTTGACTCAGCACCCAAGGCTAAAATAGTGGTGAATGAAGTCTCGTCGAGGGGATTCACACTGAGAAGGGGCACAAGGCTGGGTTGCTCCTCCTCCTCCGTATGCATTGGCCATGGAATCCTGGGAGGCATAGGTGAGGTGGAACCCTGGGATCAGAGGGGTCCAGCTATGTAGTCAGAGTATAAACAGTCACTTCGCGGACGCCACCCTGCTTTACATAACTAACCAATGGACACTTTCCCACACTTGCTTCTATGACCATCTCAATTCGGTGAGCGATCAGGTTTTAAAATACACTGAGAAGTCAGCGGCGTTTCCAGGTGGTAGCTTGGGACCGAAAGATAGAGAATATGTAGAGAAGCTCACATTTCAGTTGAAGCCAAAGGGGTTTAGGTACTTAAGGCTTTGGATTCCACAAGAGCTCAATGTGCTATTTGATGTGAATTTCCCCCAGCTATGGGAAGAGATACAGCTTGATCTGCAAAGATGGGAAAGGCTCCAACTTTTTCATATGCTACTAGTGGTGGTTCCCCAAGGATTTCAGAAAACAGTCAAAAGGGCCCTGTTGAAGTTTCGCTAGACAGGGGCCAAGTCTAGGATAGCATATAGGACTCTACACGGCCAGGAGTTGAGGGGGCAGTGGGCTTCCTGGACCTTAAATTATAAGCGGCAGAACCATTATGGTGGACTGCCTTGACCCAGCGTCCATCAAACAATGGGTGGGCATGGACAATGTAGTGCTCGGAGTGGTTTCGGGTTAACGAAAGAGATTCCCAGGAGAGTTGTGCGGCACCCTATTCTGGAGGTGTTCTGGTCAATATGGAGAGAAGAGAGCAGTACCCGATGGCTGACGACTTGGCCCTCGCCCCTCAGTTGTATATGGGATCCGCCGCTGAGGAACCTGATGCAGAACCACTCCAATTCCAGCTGTAGTACGAGGCAGGCATTAGCACAGCGGGATATATGTGGGAAGAAGTAGGTTCATATCTCTAGAGAGTTTGGAGGATTGCAAGCAGATAGGCCGGATGGCATTCCAGATCTTGGAATTCCAATACCTGCAACTTAAGGGGGTGCTTATGGACCTGAAATGGTCCACATTCGAAATTATGTAGATCCAGAACTCATGAACAAAGGGCCCAATGGCAAAGTTATCCAAGGGGCTGCCGATGGCAGAACCTATAGATCAGATTATTACCAAGGAGAAGTGGGTGAAGGATCTCGATATGGAGATAACCGATGAGCAGTGGGCAAAGATGTGCAGGAGGGTCTCTCATTCAACAGTTTCTCTGCAATAACGAATGCAAGCTCTGAAGTCGTTACACAGGTGGCAATACCCACCGGCTAAGCTAGTTAAGGTGAATGCGGAGGTTGACCCTCCACGTTTGAAAAAGTCAGCAGGTAAATGTGGACTACTGCCATATGTGGTGGAGCTGTGCACATGTCCACAAATATTGGAGCTAGCTGCTCTCATGGATTAAGGGAGTAGACTGGATTAACAGGAAAAACTTGCTCCCGTTATGATATATTATAGGTTACCAAGCGGTTTCTAAGCACGGACCCGAGGAGCAAACCTGTGTTGCTCCGGGACGTCTTGCTTCCAAGATGAGCACGTTGCCCCTGAGCCATCCTCCCCGTTGGTACTTTTTGGGATAAGGGGGGACGGGAGGGTACGGGCCACATGGTGAGAATCCTCCTGGGGGCTGCCAGGAGCTGCCTTGCACAGTTATAGAAAAGACAGAGCCCCCAGAGAGAAAGAATGAGTCCAAAAGGTGCGGGCCATCTATGATCAGGAATTTTTGACACATCCTGGATGAGTCGAGAGAGTATAGAAGGAGAATGGATTCCATTCTTTGACAAGAACGGAAGGACCTCTCGGGCAGGAGAGGCCACATTATGACATTGGGTTTACTATGAATATCTGTGTATAGGGGCAATGCAAGAGACGTCTGTGAGGTGGGTGGGGGCGTATGGTTTAAAAGAAAAGCATGATTGACGCATGGAAAGATTGTGAATTTAAATTTGTTGTTCTTGTTAACATGCAGTGAGGTTTGCTGGATGCATCTGTAATAAAGGAAAATGGAAAACTGATGTTGTTCTTACAATGGCAAAATACCAGCATGTATAGTGTATGTAGCCATCATGGAATTTAGACCATGCGGTCATATGGAGGGTAAAAGCATGGACAATTTAACGTCCATTGGATGTTTCATTTTTCATGTTTTACCATACAGAACAAACTGACTTTTTACCCAATATTTCAAAAGGTTTACTGAACAATGCACCATTGTAAACACATTACTTAAAAAATAAATATATATATATGTCTTGGGACATACCCGACAAAATATCATTTGTCAAATAGTGGTCCCTCACTACACTCGGTGTCATGATTACTGCCCCTCATGTCCCCAGCCTTCCAAGATGTCAGGCTGGAGCCAGGCCACAATCACCTACATGGCCCTCAAGGGCCTCTCCATCCCTCCAAAGACCCACTTGGAGTCAGACTTGGTGCTTGTGGCACCAGACTCACTCACTCCCATAGAATAACATTGGGGACTGGACTTGTAGTGCATTGATGGGGACAAGATGGATGCCCCCACATATTTCCAGAACTGCATGTGCGGTCTAGCCTTTTGGGTGAGGTTCAGCCCAGAGACACCTGGGATACCCAGAGACTATTTAAGTCACACCCAGGCTGAGAAACGTGCATTGCGTTTTCTGCACCTGCAGCGTAACACTCACCGTGTTCGGATCGGTCTCCAGTAGGCCTGCATCTTTCTTCTGCGCTCAGCTCCTGCAAGAACAAGAACACCGTTAGGAACAGCCTTACCTTGCGCCGCTTCTGCCCATCATTCATCGCTCCTTCTGTTCTGCGGGCATCTTCGGCGGTGTCATTCCCATCCCGGCACGCCACTTCCTAAGGAAAAGGGAAAAGAACAGAAAAAAGGCATTAGTAAGCATTCTGCAAATCTTTGCTTATTTTTAAATACTGTACAAGCTTCAAACACTTACCTGAATCCCAGCCGCTCTGGGGGAACTCTGTCTCCGGAACTTCTCATCCATCTGTAAGAGGGAAAAGACACTCCAGGTTAGCGTGGAAACATCTAGAGGCACTGCATACCGCGCTTACCCACCACATTTGTTCTTCATAACCGGCATCCACGCTGAAAACTTTGCGGCACCTAAAAGACACAGAAAAAGAACTCAGTTCAATACAAATACAAAAGGGGTGCATCGCGCTCTCACTCCCCTTCAGCGCTACTCATCTCAGCAGCACGCCGCCATCCCCGGACGCCGGCCATCATCTAAGGAAGGAAAGGAACGAAGTTGGGGAACTGTTCAAAAGACTCATTATACTTACCTGTCGGACTCTTTCCAGTGAAGTAACTTGGCAGTAACGAGCCCGCATCAATCAACGCGCCCCTGCGCTGAAAGCAGGATGGAGAGCACACTATCCAAGAAAACAAGGTGAGATGTGGATCAAAGGGAAGGGTTGGACCCCGGGGAAGACCAGGTTCAAGCACACAGAGACAATAGGGAGTTAAACTCTACCAATCCTGTGTTTCAGGCCCAGTCTCCAGTCGAATAGCCTCCAGGGAAGGGTTCGAGGTCGTAAGAGGTCTGAACAGGCTGAGTGACGTCCCCATGGATACCAGGCGAGCGTTACACTCGATTGCGCTCTTTCAAGGGAAATATTTACAACCCTCCAGTCCCAAAAAACAGTAGTCGCCAAATCAAATGATGTATTCAGTGGGTAGACCTATTCCCACCCCGCTTTGATGTACACCCCAGCTGCAAGTTGAGCGAGGAGCCGGCATTATGTCATTCTGTATGATGAACACCTCACTATTAAACTGGAGGCATAATGTGAAGGAGGCTTGAAAGGCACTCCATAATGTTTTGAGAAGCAAACAAATGTTTACCAGGCCCTGGCAAGAAACAGAGGCAGGTACCTAGACAGTCACCCCGGGTGTGCAGGCATAGGGGTCCCCCAGGCTTGAGAAGGGAGCGGTGCAATAACGAAAGGGCTTACGCCTGTCCCCAAGATCTAGGACCTGGGATGTTAACCATCGGTCTGTGTTCAGGTAGGAGTTTCAACAAGTAAATGGGGGCATAGGAGAAGGAATACTGGGGCACCTGAAGGCCTGCTCTAGCGGAGCAGAAAATCCAGGTAAATGTTGATGAAAGCATCTCTCCGACAATATAGTGCTGCTGTAATAGATTGAATGAGCAATCCCCCAGATTAGGTACTTTAGGGGATGCAGTGTGAGCATTAGGAAATGATGGCAGAGAGAAGCATACAATTAGGGGGTGGGTAGTCAGGAGATGGTGCAGGAAGGAGTGACAGAAACAAAGGAACCACTGCTTACTGACAGCACCAACTTCATCCCAGATACAAATCAGTACAAAATGAGAGAAAGCTTTAAAGAACCTACTGGGCCAGTTGCTGCCCAATCCGAGAGACCATTAATAAGTGTGATTAGTCTGCTGGGGTATACAACACAGATCATGGTAGAAGCCTCCAACTGTCGTAAGGAGAGAAGTGCTGGTAACTAGCTGGGGCTGTATCCCAGGACTTGCCTTCCCTGCTTCAGCACACCTGTGGATGAAGAGGTCCTTACTTGGAGATCGCAATTTGGCTGCATGCTTATTAGGAATGTAATGTATTCAAATAAAAACTAAAAAACAAGCGAGGCACAAGACGACCTTCTTTGCTTCTTTCACAGCACGGAAACATCTTCAAAATAGAAAGAATTGAATTCAGTGTTTGAAGAACTGTATTCCTTGCACTTTCAACTGGTTGGGAAATGCTGGCCCTACGGACAGGGTTTTGCAGGGGTCTTCCAGGCACTGACCCAATCCCCACATAATTGTGCCACCGCTTAACACAGTTCCCTAGATTTTCTTCTCAATACTGCAAAGGCTGAAGCACTACATTTCCAGATCTTTCATGGATTCAATTATAGATCTCAAAGTGCATCATCCCAATGTAATGCCACATGACCTAATCCCTCAGCAAAATTCTGGGGCAGGCGAACAGGCTGGATCAGGAATAAAACATGATCAGTTGAAAAGACAGTTCGCAACCTTTAGGAAAATCACCACCATGACTGTCACAAATAGCATAAGAACCACTACAAATCTGATGCGGTTCAAGTGTTTTTAATAAAGTCTTTGTGGGAGCTAGGGCCATGCCTCACTCTCGTATCGCAACTTCCCCATAACCCATGCATCCTACCCCAGGTTGGCAAATAACAAAGGCTGACCCCCCTACTATTTAATTCTGTCTTTGGCTACTTGTGAGGCCCTTCAGGCAGAATGCCTTCTCTCTGAACGTCCTAAATTTCCCTACTATATCCAGTTGTTCGTGTTCTTCGGGATTTGAAAATTGTAAATTACAGATACCGGTTGGATTCAGTCCACTGCCTAGCACAATATTCTATCTTCTACTGTACTTTCTCCAATCTACTCACCTCACTCTTCCAATCTTCCATCTCTCCATTGGTTCCCATCCCTGCTAGTCCATACCGCCAACCTTTGATAACTTCACACCACTACTCAGACATACTCCTGTCAACCAATACCATGCAATTTACAGTCGCTCCTTACACTAACTTGCCACACTAACATGCACTCTCTAGCAGTAGGACATCATGGGAGACCGGGGGAACTGCTGGTTGGTGGTCTGGTTCACTGGTGTGGGTTGCTTGGCATAGCTCTCCCTTTTACATGCCATTTATTCCTTATATGGATGTTGGATCTCTGAAAACATAGAAAGACTGGCAAGCATCTTGTCATGGGGGTATGGCAAAAGACAAAAGTTGTACTGCTTAAGAACAGACAAGGAGGTGAGGGGAAGAGGGGACAGGACCGAGTCTTCCCCACTGTCATAGTTTTCATAGTGAATACAGACTCTGGAACTTTACCTAGCACTCCTTATCCAGGTCGGCAGGAACATGCATCACTCTTTGGCAAGGCCAAATCTACTTTGTGTGTAAGGCTTTTCATGCTACATTTGGAAAATTATATTGGGAGGCACAGCGCAAAGCTCAAATGTTAAGTGCAATCTTGTTTTGAAGCTGGGGAATTGGGAAAATGTTGACCATATGGCCAGTTCAGATTTTTAGCTTTACAGACAACCATGGATTCAGCATTGTTAGAATTTAAAAATATGTTTTTAAATGATCTTTGCTCTTGAAACGCACTCATGCAGGTTGGAGCACCTCTTTCACTCAGAGGCTTGAACAGATCTTTGTAACAGGGAATTTTAATTAGCTTCTTAGATGTTTATTGTATAGCTCTTTTTTCCTCAAGATTGCCAACCAGTCCTTGGAATTTCAAGCCTATCCCCATTAAACCTTGCGTGCATGTCTAAAAAGAAGTGAGCTAGTCAGGTTTCAGTGGAGCACCCATAAAACTAGCAATGACAAAACTATGTTAGAAAAGCTCATATTCCCCTCCTGCATGCCCCCAGTCCTCCCACATACATCCCTCCATCCTACTCAACCAATACACATCACACAGGCACTCGACAAACAATGCACCCCTCAAATTACAAAAGTTCCACAAACCATGGTTCAACAGTTCCCTCCTCTCCATCCGGCAGGAAGCCAGGTGCCCAGTAAAGAGCCATGACCCTCAACCAGGACACCCCTCAGACACTGCTTCAACAAATACAAAAACAGACATGTGCCATCCCAAAGCCACCCGTTACTCCATTTCGTCACCAATCGTGCCCAAAATTATTCAACATAGAAAAGTCCCTCTCTAAGCCACCATCCACAACCCTCAACCACTACACTATGCAACACCCTCATGAAATACTTCAACTCCAAAATACACATCAGGACAACCATCCCCCCCCCCACCCCTCAGCTCTCCCACTCCCAAACATTCATAACACATGAGACATCTTCCACCCCATCGACAGACACCCTCAATGAAAAACAAAAGCTGCAAGCCTACTAGATGAATGCATGCATAGCTCCAGCTGCATCCAAATGCACAACCACCATCCAGCTCCCCACTGGCTCAACATCAACTCCCGTCTCTCGCATGGAAAACTGGCCAAATCTCAGCCCTCCTCAAAAACCCATCTCTCGACCCCATGCTCCCTGAAAACTACTGCCCCATTACTATCCTACCATACCTCGGCAGAACGATGGAACGCTTTGTTACTACCCAACTGCAACACTACATCACACACAAACTACTGAGCCCCTTTAAATCAGGCTTTCATCCTGGCTACAACACAGACTGCTACTAGTCACATCTTCGAAGACCTCCAAAGCATCACAAAGGACAAAAGGACAACTCTTAGTCCTCGACCTCTCTGCAGCTTTGCAGCTTTAGACATCAACCACACCATTCTACTAGATATCCTAGCCAACAGGGACAATCTCTCTGGCACCATACTTTACTGGTTCACCTCCTTTCTCCCCGACAGGACCAGTTTGTCTCCATGTCCCCTTATCTAACAGAACCCCACCCCTGTCAAGGATGGGGTCCTGCAAAGCTTCTCCCATCTCCAGCATCTACTTTGAACCCCTCAGGCAGACCTTAACCTTTCCACCAATACACAGACAAATATACTCCCAGATGTCACCCCCTTCACACCCTCAAAACTTGAGTCCCCATATGGATGGTTACCCACCCCCATCCCCAACCCCCTTTCCAGGCACAAACCCATCCTCAGCGCAGACAACCCACACAACCGTCAAAGCAAATCCGGGGCCACACACTCACCCTCCCTACAACTATGCACTGGTTCTCTCCAAGCAGACTATGGCAATGCCCTCTTCACTGGACTCCGCAACCATTCCCTTGCCCCGCTGCAAGCCATAGAACACGCAGCAGCCAGATCTTCCAGCTAGTAGTGGTAGTTTGTCATTTATATAGCACCTTTATATCCCATTAGTATGGCCACAACGTGCTTGTGGGGGTTACTGAAGCCCAATGTATGAAATTCTCAAGAATAGAATGTGTGCAATAAGCCGAGCTAGGGAGTTGGGTGGGCTGGCCCTGCCCCAGTAAGCTGCCCATGATAGTCATTCATATGGATGGGTGCTGGGAGGTAGTCGGGAGAGTGCAAGAGTGGCCAGCTAGACCAAATATTTTGTTGTAGGTTGTAGCTGCATTCTAATGTAAGAGAGTCGATGTGTGTCCAGCTACACCAAATGTCATACGTCGTCACTGCACTCTGATGGCAGCGATGTTGTGCTTCATGTGTTAATCTGGAGTATGGAGGCGAATGCGTGCAAGTGGGTAGCCATGCCTGGTGTCCATCAAAGTAGTGCTTGATCATGTTCCTCGACTCAGATTGGAGCTTGGTGTGGCTGAGTGTTCCAAGTCACCCATTCTTGCTCTGTGGAGGCTTAGACTGTGCCTAGGGCTAGGTGTCATGATGTAGGTAAGAGAGGATGTTCTTAAAGTTGCTGCAGGGAAAAGCCAGGTTTTGAGGGCATTTCTGAAGGAGAGGTAGTCTTCATTGCAGGGATGTTCTCTGGAAGGAGGTTCCAGATGGTGGGAGCTTGGACGGAGCAAGAGGATCCTCCAATTCTGGTGGGATTAAAAGGGGCTAGGGGGAAATCACAAGCAATGCAGAGCCAGATATAAGGTTTCTGATGGGTTGGTAGCGTGCCCGCTTTTCTTGGAGGAATTCTGGGACAGTCTTTGTGAAGGAAGCGGTGTGTGACGCACATGGCCTTAAAAAAAGTCACATGTCGGCATAGGACACCTGTGTAGTACTCTTAAGGGCAGGGGTGATGTGTTCTCTGGGTGAGAGGGCAAGGAGGAATCTAGCTGCAAAGATTTGGATGCGCTGGAGTTTTCTGAGCCGATAGGCAGGAGCGGCCAGTTGGCGTAGTCTAAGCGGGAGAAGAAAATAGCAAGGATTGCAGAGACTGAGGGCAGGAGAGAGAAAGGAAGATTCACCGAGTATGCGTATGTCGAAATTACATGTTCTGGACAGTGTTGATGTGAGGAGTGTGATAGGGCCGAGTCCAAGGTGCATCCCAGGATCTTTATAGAGGCAGGTGGGGCTCCTAGGGAAAGTGGCCAGGGGGGTCGGTGTTTCTCGGTCAAGGAGAGATGTTTACCCCAGATTAGAATTTCAGTTTTACCAGGGTTGAGGAAGAGGTGGTTAGCCATCATTCAGTTATCAATTTCAGAGAGGCAGGAGGCAAGATCAGAACCAGAGAGGACAGCGACCTGCTAATCTTGAACCGGATCTGCGTGTCATCTGCGTAGTTGTAGCAGGTTGGGTTATGAGGGCAGACGAGTGCAGTGAGGCGGCCAAGTAGAGATGGAAGACGGGGGCGCAGAGAGGCTCCCTGTGGGACCCCTTTGGGGACAGGGTGTGGGGCTCCTCATTTGAGAGCAGTTGGAGAAGAATGAGGAGAATCATTTTAGAGCGGTATCCCTGATGCCTTGAGAGTGGAGTCTGTCCGCGAGGATGACGCAGTAGAGTGTGTCAAAGGCAGCAGAGAGGTCAAGGAGGATAAGTGCAGCACAGCCTTCCAGGTTTGCTGTTAAGGCATACCAAATGGAGACGAGGTAGGATTCTGTTCCTCAGAAGGGTCTGAATCCAGATTGGGCAGGGTCGAGAAGGCAGTTGGATTCTGTGTAGAGGCAGAGCTGCGTGTATGCTGTGCAGGCTAAGAGTTTGGCAATGAAGTAGGTGAAGCGGTAGTTGGAAGGAAGGAGCGGGTGGGACCACGCCCGACTCGCACGTCTTTCCCCTTTTGTAAAGAACTATGGTCTGCAGGGTGGCCCAGAGAAATGCCAGAGGTTAAGATTTATTCTAAACCTTCCAGCCATCACCTCCTATTTTGCTATGGAACAAGGAGCAATGCATTTTTTTTAATGTGAAATTACAAGCGAATACATTAACATCTATTGGAATGCATCAATATTTACTGCGTAATGTAGAACTGGTGCTGGGTTTGCTTTTGTTCTGGTTGATATTTTCCAAACATTAAAACTGATATCAGTCCTTTGGCTTTCAGCACATTGTTCCAGTTCCAGTACAGCAAGGCATCATTTTAGATGGCTGCAGAGGTTTATTTTCCCACAATAGACTTTCAGCATTTCTTGCTGGGAGTTTAAAAATACATGTCAGTGGTATGCGTGACAAATCAGTACGATATGTTGGGTGCTAGCCACCAGGTCAGCAAGTAAACTGCCAACGGTGCACCCTCTTCATGGTAGCCGATGAAACGCACAAGTACTGAATTAAGTGCGGCAATATTCTGGCACCTTAGATTCAGTTAGTTTAATTGTTTCTCCAACAGCATATGCTAAAATGGATGGCAAAGGTGGGTGTTGTGAATGAGGGGAAAGAGGACTAAAAGTTACTCACCGTAGTGACTACCTTACTCCTAGTCCATAGTCCCCTTTCCTCCATATTTGTGCGACATTGTGCTTCGAAATTTGTCCAATTTTTACTCTGGGTTCCGCATATGGCCGTAACCCCGCCCTCCTGAGCTCCGCCCCGCGCATCGCCCTTCAGTCCTGGTCTATCCCCCGGTCTGAGACCATGTAATCAATAATAGAGGACACTTTTTAGAGGGGACAGCAGGCGTATGGAGGAAAGGGGACTATGACTAGGAGTAAGGAAGTCACTACGGTGAGTAACTTTATTATACTCCTACATACCGTCCCTTTTCCTCCATACTTGTGGGGGATTCCCAAGCACGCACCACAGTTAGTTCGGGTGGATGGAGGGGGAGTGAGAGGAAAAAAAAAAAAAAAGCCACACACCTTACTGGAATAAATTAATACATTCTTAAGGATAGCCTGACCAAACTGGGCATCAGCCCTGGAGCTCAGGTCCAAGCAGTAATGCTTACAAAAAGCTGATGGGGAAGCCCACGTAGCTGCTGTGGCAATGGTTTCCCAAGGAACATACTTTTGGAAGGCAACCGCTTTGCCACGTACAAGAGGGGCATGGATGCCCTTTGGAGATTGAAGGCCCCAAATATAGGCTTCAGAAATGCAGGAGGTAATCCATTGGGAGAGTTGCCTTTGAAGCTGGTTTCCCTTTCGGGTATTACGAATGTGACAGTTGTGAGGAGCCATCCCCTCCCCCCACCCCGAGTTCACTCGTCCAGTTGAGGTACAACTTCAGGGCTCGTCTGACATCAAAGTTACTTTTACTTTACAGCATTTGTTGAGTGCACTGTGGACCCTCAGGCATAAAGGCGCTGACAGGTGGACAAACAACAAAAGGTCGAACAAGATGGGCCGCTGGAAATGCAGTTATCCAAAGCGATGGTTTTTTAGCGCTTTCTTAAAGGCGGGTAAAGTACTGAGAAGTCTTTTGGTAGGTTGTGCAAGACTCTCTCGGCATCCGATGCCGGGTTAGGAAGGAGATCGATTGGTTCAAATTGAAAAATCGGTAAGCACCTAAGGCAGGAAAGAAGGATGAGTGCGGAGTACAACCTTATCCTTATGGAAAGTGAGGAACGGATGTTCCACAGAAAGAGCTTGGCGCTTGCTTACTCGCCTTGCCGATGTCACTGCGATCAGAAAGGCGACCTTACAAGAAAGTTATTTGAGATCGGTAGTGGCCATGGGTTCAAATGGTTTATGGCATAAGGCGGTGAGGACCACATTAAAATCCCATTTTGGATGAGGAGTGCTTCGTGGTGGGAAAAGATGTAGAAGACACGCAATATGCCTTTTAATGACTGGATAAGTCAAAGAAAAGGAACAGCTGTCAGTGGACACAGAGGCCGCAATGGCAGATAAGCAAGTCCTGCAGGACAAGGCATGAATGCCTGAAGCAGCGAGGTGAGATACGAACGAAAGAACAGTATCAATCGTAGCATGCCTTGGGTCAAATTGTTTAGCTAAACACTAAACACCAGAGGCAAAAACTGAGCCATTTGCTCCTATATTGAGACCTTGTAGAATGTTTTCTGGCAGCTTGTATAATGCGCATACGGCCCTCAGACAAATTAAACTGCGCTAAAGATCTGAATTCTGGCACCAGGCTGCCAAGCTGAACGATTGTGAGGAGGGGTGCCACATTTGGTGATGGCACTGGTGAAGCAGGTCAGGAATCAACAGCAATCTGATCGGAAGAATTGACAGATGCTGAGGTTCTGAGAACCAGAATCTGGCTGGCCACCAAGGAGCTATGAGGAGGAGAGTGCAGTTCGATGCATTCCTGAGCTTGCGTAGTGGCTGATGTATCAGAGGCAGTGGAGGAAAAGCATAAGCCTTCATGTTGTGCCATGGAATCTCGAGAGCGTCCCCTAGGGAGGAGACCCAGATACAGTTTCTGGATGCATATAGAGCAAGTTTATTGTTTGTAAAAGTCACAAATAGGTCCACTTCTGGAGTACCCCATTGGCGAAAAATGGTGGAGAGAACATCTGTGTTCAATTCCCAATCGTAAATAGCTGCTGACTGGCGGCTGAGCGAGTCTGCAGTCACATTTACGTGACCTGGAATATGTACTGCCAGGAGCCAAATCTTGTTCTGGATGGCCCATTCCCAAATCTGTATGGCTAGGTCCACAAGGAGAGGTGACTTGGTGCCACACCCTGCTTGTTGATGTGAAACATCGCTACAGAATTGTCTGTGCAAATATGAACTACTTTGCTCGTGATGGATGGTTGAAAGGCACCAGAAAAAAACAAAAAAAAAAGCCAGGAGTTCCAGATAATTGATATGAAACTACCTGTCTTGAAGTGTCCAAAGGTCGAATACTTCGAGTTGACAGTGTTGCGCCCCACTCCAAGAGGGAGAAGTCTGTGGTAATCGTCACTTGTGGGCAGGTCTCTTGGAAGGAGGCCCTTGAGAAAGGTTGTCGGTCAAAGACCACCATTGTAGATCTGCCGTCATGGAGGACTGAACTGGGATCATCTCGGAATCCGAGTCCGAAGCCTGAGACCAAGAGCTGCGAAGAGCCATCCGAGTACGCCTCCTCTTCAGACATGCAAGAGGAAGGGCTAGCATGTACGAAGCCATGAGGCCCAGAAGTCTCTGGAACCATCAAGCCAGCAGTCATGTGCGAAGACTGAAGGAAGAGCCGACACGTGGCTGATAGGTCCGTAATCCTGTTCGCCGTAAGGAACACCTTGGTACTGACCGTATTCCAATGGAAACCCAGGAAAATCAGGTCTTGAGAGAAGATTTCTGCCAGTTCACAGACAGCCCACGGTGGAACAGGAACTGGATGAGAGACTGGAGCATGTTCAATGCCGTCTGTGGGCAAGGACTGCGCAGGAGCAGTGGTCCAAATAGGGATATACATGAACGCCCTGCAGCCGGAGGAAACCTGCGATGACCGACATCTTCATAAAAACATGCGCGCCGAGCTGAGACCAAAAGGGAGCACACGGAACTGGAAGTGTTCCCCTCACAGGGAGAACCGCAGATATTTCCGATGTGGCCTCCATATCAGGATGTGCATGTAAACATCCTGAAGGTCCACAACACGGAGCCAGTCGCCCTTCCAAAGAGAGGAGTTTATTTGGAAAGGCGTGATCTTCTTGAATTTCTCTTGGGGAAGAGAAAGATTGAACTGGGAAAGATTGAGTATAGTGGGTAGAGGGTGGGGGCAAGCAATCCGAAGGAGGGATAGCGGGAGCTGAAAGGAATCCGATATGGCATGAGAAACTTCGGAAGAGGAGTTTAGCCTGAGGGCCTTGGACCAAGACGGTGCCATTCAGTTAAACCTTAATGACCTTAAAGGAGTGGAAGGAGGCAAGGAGGGCCTCACACCGGGTGCCACCATTAATGGGAGACGAGGAGTATGGTGAGAGCACAGAGAGTCCATAGCTCTGGCGAAGGAAAGACAAAGAGTATGTCAGTGAGGGTCTGTCTTGAGGAAGCGCTGGTGTAGGCATCAGCGATAGGGAGTCCTGGGTTGGAGACCAGGATATTGTTTCTGAACTTCTTCCTACCAGACTTCGAGATGGGAAGGGTAGTCGATGGAGAAACAGTTGGAAAAGATAGGAGCGACAGAGCACCATAATTGAAGTGGAGGGTGTGAGGAGAGGGGAGGTGGGTGGGAAAGGAGTTAGGGGAGCCGAAAGGGGTGGGATGGAGACACAGGGGGGGTGCAAGCAGAGGAGACCAAAGAACTAGGGTGGGAAAGCACAGCAGGTAAAAACAGTTACTGGGCACAGCACAATTCGAAAGCAGAAGGAATGCGATGCAGAAGGAAAGAGGGGGCAAAATCAAAGTCAGTGTGGGAGGTGAGGTTGTGACTAACCCACATGGAAGTGAAAAGTCCACTGGATGCCCCGCACAGACAGTTTTCCACACACAAACACTTTGCCGTCTGAGCTGACTCGTGGGTATAAAAGATAATCATCCTTGGCCAGGAGAAGAGCACCATCAGAGACTACACACCACAGAGCCACATGGCTGAACACATCTGCCCGACAATAAAATGGATATGTTTTTAACACTTAGCCTCTGCTATGCATGCATTCATCCGCACCAACATAAGAGTTAAGAAAGAAGCATAGAAAACCAATAAACCTCTGTAGGGGAAGCGAAAGACCTGGAACAGTACACAGACCCAGGCACAACCAATCATGATACAAAAGGATAAGAAAGCAATGGGATCACCAGACACCATAATGGTTAACCAGCCTAATAAAAAACTAGAAAAAGCTACAAGAGAATTTGCGATCATGTCGCCGAACTTCATTAAAGTGTTCAACTCTTTAGAGTTGAAGTGGTTGTTTAAGGTTCTGAAATGTTTGGGCTGGGGCGAATATTCTGAAGCGGATACCTTTGTTGTATACCCCCCACCCCTGGACAGGGAGGAATTGCAACTGGATTTCCAGCAGATGGGCACCTCAAAAGAGGCATGAAGCAAGGATGCCCGGTGTCGCCAATCATGTTCACCATGGTGCTGGATAACCTAGCAGGATTTTTTAGGAACCTTTTCTCGGAGGCCGGCAGAAAGGTAGATGGCTGCAATCCTGGGATCTCCTTGTATGCGGATGATGCAATAGTATAGGTTTGCAACCCACTCCACAATATTAAGATCATTCTGGAAGTACTGGACAGCATTGCTGCACTGTTGGAGTTTCGTGTTGGGGTGAGGAGGGAGCACGAGTCAATGCGTGAGGCGGGAGCACAAGTCATAACGATATCTGGGTATTCAGTTTTTTCACTCTGTGGATACTTGTATATAATATGGCAGAACATTTACAGGCATAGGGAACGCCTAACATTTTGGAAGACATTCCCTCTCTCGCTAATAGGTAGGATCGATTTGTGCAAGATGGCTGTTCTTCCCGAGCTGTTTTTTTTAAGCAATATTCCATTCATGATTAAAGATTTTTTCGAACTGCTGGCCTCAAAAATTACAGAATTGCTCTGGTCCATAAGGAGACAGAGTGGCATTGTCGACTATGCAGATCTACCAGGAGGGGGATGGGCCCTTCCTTAATTTGAATTATATTTTATTGCAACCCTGCTACAATACTGTGCATGTTGAGATGACTCACTGGAGGGGGACCCAACAGTGGTTCAGTGGACTCCCAAAATGTAGAGAATGTATTGAACTTTTGGGGGATGATACGGATCAGAGGGAGAATACCTGTATAGTTCAGGTGGTTCGGCAGGCCTTGGTAAGGTGCCAGATTTGACAAGTGTACTGTCCCAAACTACCCTTTGGCTTTGACTCATCGTTAGAGAGTATATTTCAGAATATGAACGTACATGCATTGACACAAGTTAACTGCTGCAGGTTGGAAGATTTGTAAACTGGTCTTTGCTCACTTTTTCTGAATTGGCAGGAAGATACGGTATGTCAAAAGGCCTATTTTTTAAAAATGTATGCCAAAGTAGTTAAAAGAGGCGGATCTCTGGGACAGTATCCCCAAGGAGCAAGAGCCCACTGCGCTGTTAACAGTGCTGTTCTCTATTGGACCAGAAGGGCAAGATCAGATAATATTTAATGAGAGATCCGCCTGACGCTAACAGTCAATAGGAAATGGGAGCGGTACCGGTGTTCTACCTTATTAGATGGGGAATGGTTGAATATTTGTTACCTTCTGTAAAATTAAAAAAAAACAAAAAAACGCAGGTAGACAGAAAGTGAAAAATAGGAATACAATGTCTCAATTGTCATTACTGTTGGCTAAGTGCAGATTGGCCATCTGGTGGAAGTGCTCCAAGGGCCCACTGATCACAATGGGTAAGGTAACCTAAAAGATGGGGGTTAGCAGAGGTAGCTGTTCTCCAGAGGCTTAGAGTACCGGAGTCTGGTGAGGGTTTAATGATTGACTGGGGGCAAATCTTGAATGTTCTTGCTACCTCACCAGACACAAAATCGCAGTCTGTCGCTGGAAACAGCTTTCCTAGGTTGGTAGCAGCAATACTGGATGGTTCAGGGATGAGAGGTTTACTTGTGGGCAGTAACTGGGTTCTCTATACAGGTTGATTGTGGTTCCGGGTGAGGACTGCTACTCCGACTTGCATGCAAATTAGGTTACTTCCAATGCCTAGGCTATGCCTGACAACCCCTTTTCTTTCTTCTCCCAGTGTATTTTTTAGGATATAACTGCATAATGGATAGTTTTGTTTTTGTCTATGAAACTAAATAACATTCATTTTTTTTGTATGTCACTACAAAATGTCACAGCACTCTACAGCGAGTGGCAGAGACAGAGCTACTAGTGGGAGGCAAAGAGGCAAACAAAGGAACCAAGTGGGAAAGCCAGCGATTGACAGAAAGCGAAGAGCAGAGTGTTTTATTACAGAGCCTGGGAAAGACCAGACTAGGGGAGAGACCCAAGGAGCAAGGACTATGGACTAGGAGATGCTATCCCAGGAGGGCTATGTATGTGGTACCATAGGAGAGCCTCGCATTAAAAAAATAATACTATGGCAGGGGGAATAAATAGTCAGGAGTGCATTACAAGGTGACCACTTGCACAGAAGGGGGTACCTATGCCCGACATAACCTAAGCAAGTGGAGAGTAGTACTTGCTGGTAGACTAAGTCGAGAAGCAAACAATATCCCTGAAACCCTAAATTCAATATGGCGACCAGTGAAGCCTTAAGTGGGCCCTTTTGACGGTCTACCCGTCTTAATACTTTTAGTCCAGTTATTCTCATGTTTTAGTTGAAATCCTTTAAGCCCTATAGGCATTCATCCCACCAATTCAGACCAGGTTAATAAAGCTTGTAGAATGATACATTTCTTCATGTAGTCTGTTGGTCCTACATCACACCTCACACTCGTCCCTTCGTGGAGATATGGCATCGCCTGGCAGAGAGAGGTCTGGAAAAGTGCAGAAAAAAACTACAACATCCTCACCTAGCTCCGTCCCAGACGGGTTTCTTTGAAAGGTACACATGAGCCAACCAGTTAGGAAGAGAGCAAGATACCAGAGAACGCCCAACATAGCTACTGTGACGAATCTTGCAGAGTTCTCACAAGTCTCCTCCCAGGTGGCCAGGGGAAGAACAAGTTACTCTCTCACCTGGTAACGTTCTTTCGATGGGATGGTCCGACGACCTATTCCATATCTATGACAGTAATCACCACAGCTGTGCTGCTTTGGAAAATTTTCGGCTCCTCGAGGGCCTCCGTCGAGCCGACATCACTGGATATTATAAGTAGGACGCATTACACCCGTAGCCTCAGTTGTAGTTTTTTCCCCAGAACGCGTGGCACCAAACTACTGCCAGTACGACCACAGAAAGCCTTGCGGAAACATAGGCTGCAATCGCATAAGAAATTCTGTAGCGGGGTAGGTGGGGAGGGAGCGATATGGAATATGTCGTCGGACCATCCCATCGAAAGAACGTTACCAGGTAAGAGTAACTTGTTCTTCGAGGGGATTGGGTCCTCCGACGTATTCCATATCTATGACAGACTCCCAGAGCAGTACCAATGTACGGAGGAGGGAAAAGAATTTAGAATATACAAATTTAGAATGCCCAATCAAATTGCAGAGTAAAGGACAGCCTTGCCGAAGGCCAGATCCAGCCCATGGATAGAATCCAGGGAGTAGTGTCGTACAAAAGTATGGACCGAAGCCCAAGTGCTGCTTCACAGATGTTTTGAATAGGAACACCCCTCTGCAGGGCAGTAGAGGCAGCCATACCCCTAGTAGAATGGGCCCGTAAGCCAGCCGGAGGGTCCTTACCCGCAAAGCTGTAACATTCAGAAATTGCCAAGATAATCCATCTAGACAAAGTCTGCTTAGTAACAGCTTGTCCCAAACGCCTTTCCGGCATAACATTAAAAGAGCTGATCGTCCACTATGACCCGGGACATGAGTGAAATGTAGACACTAAAAGCTCTCCTAGGATCCAACCTTTGGAGCCTCTCCTCCTTACCAGGATGCAGAGTAGGATAAAATGCCGGAAGAATTACCTTCTGGGTTAAATGAAATTCTGAGACGGAAGAAAGGAAGGACGAACTCTAAGGACAACCCTGTCCTGAAACACTGAAGGGTGGCTTAACAAAGTGCCTGCAACTCGCTCACTCTGTGAGCGGAAGAGACTACAAATAAAAATACAGTTTTAAGGGTAAACAGTTTCAAAGGACAAGAATGTAAAGGCTCAAATGAAGCACCCATTAGGAATTTTAGAACAAGGTTTAAATCCCAACCAGGCACCTGGAAAGGTGACGGCGGAAACACATTAGTGAGCCCTTTGAGAAACTGAGAAATAAAGGAATTTTGAAATAAGAACACTCCTCAGACGAGCGTTTAAATATGGACAGCGCCGTCAGGTAACCTTTAATGGTACCCACTTGCAGGCCCTTGTGGGCTAACGAAGGCAAGAAAGACAGAACCACAGGAATGTCACATGAAAAAGGATCCACATTCTTAACCCTGCACCAGTCGCAGCACTTTCTCCAACGGCAACGGTACAGGGACTTGGTTGTAGGCCGTCTGGCTGAATGCAACACCTCCATCACGTCTTCAGGGAGGTCCCAACCCTTAAACCCCAACCTTTCAGAAAAAGGTTGAGGGATCTGACCTCTGGATGGAGAACCCAACCTCCCCCCCCCTCCCGTGAGAGCAGATCATCTCGGTAGGGAAGACGACGTGGAGGACAGATGGACAAGTCGAGAAGGTCCGGGTACCACGTTCTCAGGGCCCATGACGGAGCAGTGAGGATCATCTGGGAACCGAACCTCGGTAACCTCTGCAGCACTTGCGGGATGACGGGGACTGGAGGACATGCGTACAGCAGTGGGAAGGACCACTCCACCACAAACGAGTCTCCTAGGGCTCCTCTTGGAGGAAATTCCCACAAGCAGAACCTTTTGCACTTCCGGTTGATACTGGAGGCGAAGAGATCCACTTGAGGGGTCCCCCAAAGGGCAAAGATCTCCAGGAGAATCTCCTGAGCCAGCTCCCACTCAGGTGAGATCGTGCTCTGCCTGCTCAGAGCGTCCACCGTCTCGTCTCCAGCCAGATGAACTGCTGAGATCGAAATTTCCTGCTAGATGGCCCAGAACCAGAGCTGCATCGCCTCCCTGCGCAGAGGAAGTGACCCTGCCCCCTCCCCTTTTTGTTGAGGTAGTGCATGGCCACTGTGTTGTCCGTCAGAATCGGGACATTTCCCCCCCCCCCGCCCCTCGCACAGACGGCAGAAAACGCTTCAGGGCAAGCCTGACGGCCCTCAGCTCCAACAGATTGATCTGGAGTCTGGACTCTGACGGAGACCAACGACCGCTGACTCAACTCGTTGGCATGAGCTCCCCATCCCGTGAGTGATGCGTCCGTCACGATCGTCACCTCCGACCAGTGCAGCCAAAATTGAGCCACCCCCCCCTTCATCAGATTGCCTTCGACGGCCCACCACAGGAGGTCCTGGGTGACAGAGGGTGGCACCTGAACAGGGTCCGACATCTTGCCAGAGGACTGTGACCACTGCATCTTGACGGCCCATTGCGGAGATCTCATCCGCAACCTGGCCTCTGGCACAAGAAGAATGCAGGATGCCATGAGGCCGAGCAACCTCAAGAACTCGAACGCCGGGAGAGTCTGGGCATGTTGAAACCGGTGCACCATCTGCTGAATCTGATGAGCCCTCACCTGGGGAGGAAAAAACTGCCCCAGGGACGTGTCCAGCACTGCTCCGATGTACTGGAGCCGCTGAGTTGGCGTCAAGTGGGACTTCTTTAAGTTGAGGGATTAGCCCAGCTTGTGAAGGGAGTGGCAGGTGACTGACAGATGATCCAGGACTTGCTCGGGAGAGCGCGCCCCGATCAACCAATCATCTAGGTAGGGGTAGACATGAATCCCCCTTTTCCGAGATATGCTACCACCACCATGAGCTTGGTGAAGACCCTCGGGCGGAGGTCAATCCGAACGGCAGGACCCGAAACTGAAAGTGCGAGTCGCCAACCGCGAACCTCAGGTACTTCTTCTGCTTGGGATGAATCGGCATATGAAAGTAAGCATCCTTGAGGTAGAGACACCAACCAGCCCTGAAGTTGAAGGGCCTGGAGGACTTGAGAAAGAGTAACCATCTTGAACTTGTCCTTCCTGAGGAGCTTGTTCAAACCGCGCAAGTCCATGAGGTTCTCAATCCCCAGTCTTTCTTCGAAATCAAAAAAATAAGGGGAATACCATCCCTTGTTCCTCTCCGCTACAGGCACCAGTTCTATGGCGATTTTCTCCAGCAAGGAATTGTATTACATGCGCAAGGAGCGGATCCGGACTCTTCAAAGATTCCCTGGTGGATTGTCGCGAGGCCTCTGCCGGAAAGGAAGACAGTAGCCGTGGGCTATGATCTCCAGAACCCACACATCTGAGGGAATGAGGCAACTGCCCAAGCTGTTTCGGCACCTCGAGTACCCTGTTTTCCACCTCTGGTGCTCCTACGGTGGCCCCTTTGACTTGCAGCTCCTCTCGATTTACCAAAGGATGAGCAATATCAAAAGGAACCTCCCCTCCATTGCAGTCCCCTAGGACAAAAAGGCTGAGGTTGCCGAACTGCATCGCTCAACGACTTCGCTGCAGCTTTGGAGGTCTGCAACCTCTCAAGGCTCTCGTCAGCCTTGCTGGCAAAAAGATGTTCACCATCAAAGGGCATGTTGAGGAGCCGGGCTTGCACACCCGGAGCAAACCCCGATTTCCGCAACCACGCAAACCTGCATTTTACAGTGCTTGCCGCCATGGACCGGCTGACACAATCGGCCATGTCCAGACCCGACTGAACGGAATCACATGGCATCCTTGCCATACTGCACAATAGCAAGAAAACCATCCTGTTCCTCCCCGTCAGAAATATGTTGAGCCGCTAACGAAATACAGTTCCTCAGAGTGTGCGTGAAAGGCACACACAGAGTTGGCTGCCTGTAAAGCCATACCCCCTGAAGAAAACACTTTCTTCGCCCAGCCATCAAAATGCTCGTCTTCCCCATCAGGAGGGATGGTAGGGTACGACGCCTGCTTTGCTGGGGCCATAGCCGCCTGCACCACCAAACTCTCCGGAGTGGGGTGCGTGGTCAAGTAGCAGGGGTCGCTACTGGCTGGGCGGTATTTTCGCAGGAAATACTTACTCACTGACAGGAGACTCTCCGGAGCAGTCCAAGCGGCTGCCACCCTTCTCTTCAAGGCCATTTGGAATGGCAGTACCTGGTCAGTTGGTGGACCTTGGTCGAGGATAACCGCCAGGTCATCCTGCAGAAAATCCACTGGTGGCGCAGACCATCCCAAGTATTCCGTGACCCTCGACATAAGGAGCTGGTACGAGGATTCGGCATGGGTGCCAGGCTCAGGCCTACAGAACTCCACCTTCGGAGAGGTGTCCAGCCCACTGGCTTTGTGCAACGACTGCCGCAGGTCTTCAATCTGGCTATGACCAGACAAAATCTCGACAGGTACCTCCTCAGGAACCATACCTTCCTCAGACCCTTCATCCACCTCAGAAATATAATCCATAGGTTGGAATGAGGGCACAGAAAAAGGGACGGCCATTTTTAGCCTTGGCCAGAGCCTTTCTAGGGGATTCCACCGTGCCAGAGGGTACCTCCAACAAAGCAGCCTCGAAAGGTGCCGATGGAATCGGTGTCGAGCGTGGCGCCGACGGCTTCGACACAGTCCTCGAGGATGGAGCCCTGAGCGTGTCCTTCGATAGCCTGGGCGCCGACGGCTTCCTCAGAGGCAGAGCCTCGAGAGAGTCCCTCGACAACCTTGGCGCCAAAGTCTTCTTCGAAGACCTCACAGGCTCAGACGGTCTCGAGGGCGTCGAGGACCGAGACCTGGAACGGGCATGTCTAGGAGCGACCATCCTTGTCCAACCGGGACCTCGAAGGTGCCCGGTGATCATGACGACCGCTCAAGCCCGAAGGCATGCGAGTGTTGTATCTAGCACTGTCACGGCCGGCGTCTTTCGACGGCACGGAGCCCTGCGACTGAAAAATCGCCAACACCTCCTGCCGGAACGAATCCCATTCCGCAGAAGTGGAGTGCTTGTTGGGACAAGCCACTCGCCGACGGGCGGAGTCCTCGGACGGGGAAGGAGACCGATGCCGGCGCTTCCGTGAGTGCCTCGAAGAGGCAGAGGAATGGCGGGACCTACTCCTGGACCAAGACCCCACGCCGACGATGTGGAGAGTCGTCCCTCGAATAGTCAGTCGAAAGCCCAGTGGATCTCTACTTCCGGGGCTTGGCCACCTTACCTACAGAAAGCTTTGTCTTAGGCTCCCGCAAGGCGTTTAATGTAAGCGAGTGGCAGTCTACACACTCATCCGTGTCGTGGTCCTCCCCGAGGCACCAGAGGCAGGCGTTGTGCGAATCCGTCAACATCATCTTGGACCCGCAGTCCCGACACTTCTTAAAACCCGTGGAAGAAGATGAAGACATCATGGAAATCTTCACAACGAACAGGTTCGAAGAATCGAACGAACAGAACTCAGAAGAACCGAGGCACGCCGAGATCTCCGAAGCGAACACGTTTGCGGAAAAAAACAGAACTGAGGCTACGGGCGTCCTGCGTCCTACTTATAACATCCGGTGACGTCAGCTTGATGGAGGCCCTCGAGGACAGCGTATCGACGCAGAAAATCTTCCGAAGCAGCACAGCTGTGGTGATTTCTGTCATAGATATGGAATACGTCGGAGGACCCAATCCCCTCGAAGGCATCCGCGACCTGACCCTGGTATAAGTCGGGAGGTTTGCCTGGGAGGAGAAAGCCCCAGGGGAACACGAGAACTCCACTGGGAGAGAGGCAGTATGAGCCTTCCTCAGAGGAAGAATGTCAGCGACGTCAGAATATGTAAGGGCTTGCTGTCGGAGGGAGGTTTTCATTCCCAAAGCTAATTATCTTGATGGTGGTAAAAACTGCCATACTCATTTGTTGGGAGTAAGCCCCCCGGTCCTCCCCAATCCCATTCCCCACCCAAAACCCCAGGTCACCCACATATATGGTGGTGAAAGCTTCTTTGGTGAACAGGGGAATGGTAAAAGCCAATCTCAAAACATTAACATCTTAGATTCTGAAAACTGTAAATCAGGTCCAGAGCTGCGCTATACTCAGAATTTGACCGTCACATACATGACTTTCACAACGTTACCAACTTGACTGTGACTTTGTAGCCTCGTGCTGCATGCTTTAACGGCTTGTACTGTCCATTTGCCTTGACATCCATGACCATAAATTAAGAGTGCATATTCACGGCTCTACCTACCTAGCCTGTCCGCACATTGGTAGCGGCCATATGGTATACACTTTCGACTTGCAAGTCACCTACTTTGACTATCGCAGCTCGTTATTGCACTTTGATTTTACCTAGGAACCTACCTCATCTGACTCGCATGCAGCATTTTGCTGCAAACTGTCCTATTCTGGCATTTACGCAGCATCTGGCGCCTATCGACATTACCTGCACCCTGCCTCATTGACATAGGTTATCTTTGTTCCATGTGGCGCGGCTTTACCAGTTTGTGCATTTACCCTAATTTTGTCTCTCGTACTTGTATACTTGATGTAGCCCCCGCTCCATGAGGTGTGGCTTTGCCAGATTATGCTACCAAGTATCACCCATTTGTTGTAACCTTAGAGGTGTGGTCTCGCACTTAAAAAATGTTCGACCCTTACTTACTATAAGTAGCGCCCTGATGCCCGAGGGTTTAGCAAGCCGAAATAAATGCAAAACAAATAAAATTAAAAAAACCTTTAAAAGATGTAATTAAGGATAGAAATGAAGTTGGTAAAATTGGAAACATTCAGAGTAAAAGAGGTGATTTAAACATTAATTCCCACAATGCCCAAAGTCCCAGGATGAAGATGGATGCAAAGGCACTGAACTGGAAGTTGCAGTCTAGTAGTACGAATGACCCACACCTGAATGGGAAGTATAAAAGACCGCCTCAGGTGGGGGGCGCCGTTGCGTGATGACAAAATGGCTGCAGCCTGTGATCCCCAGGCTCGGGATTCACTATCCTTTCATTTTTCCTTGCTTTGCCGACATAAATAACCCTACAGACCGCACGATCTACAACTGCTGGGAAAACTGAGCTAGTCTGGTACGACAGCGTCGGACTTAGCAGGACTGCCCAGTGCACATGCTGCGGAAGGCAGAGATCTAAACAGCATTGGAGTCTCCTGACCTAGTCCCTGTGGTGCATGTGTGGCTCTCCAGACCGGGCGAGTGGCACCCTCTCTCGTGTCGCTGCTTGCCCGAGGTGCGTCCAACGTGACCCCCCCCCCTACTCCACATGAAGAGGGGCCGCAGAAGGATGACAGCTGAGCCTCGGCAGGGCTCGAGAAGCACAGGAAACACTGCGGGAGAGTGGCGCCAGTCGTGGCTCAGCTCCCGGCACCCAACGGATCCTGGTTAAGTTGAGATAGCAGAGGGGGTGGAGGGTCACACGAAGAACCATATCTTTCTCCCCCCTTGCCCACAAGATAAGGAGTCAGTGGTACGCCAAGCCTCAGACGGAAGCATTGTAAACCTAAAAATCACTACGTCGCAGCCACCCACCTCACCCTGCTGTGATCATGTGTGCGGAGGATCCCGGTGAGGACTGGCCCCGAAGCAGAATCCAGGCAAAGTAGTCCATCTATACCCGACGCAGTGTAATGACCGCCGCCAACCTGTACATCATATGCCTGGAATGCTTGCTGTGTGGGTGCGGGGAGTCTGTTGAACTCTCCAATTGTATCCTGGTGGTTGGCTCGAGGTAGGAGCTGTGCCCTTTGGTGAGATGCAGAGGGGATGATAAGGTGCCAGTTTTGCAACAAGAGGTTTCCCCAACTACAACAAAGCGTAAAGAAAATTTCAGCCAAAAACAACCATCTTGAAGGGAGGTCACAGCATAATAATGTGCGCATCCTCCAAGTACAGGAGTCTACTCCATCAACAACATGGAGCAATTTGTCGAAAAAGCCGATTATGGAGATCCTGGCCAGCCCTCCGACATCAACGATGTTCCTGGTGAAGCGGGCACATCGGTCCTTGGCAGGAGAGCAGTCCTCTAGAAAGTATTCAGGGGGAGAGGGAGCAAACCTGATTACATATGGCAAGCACAAATGTGGAACAGATGGCACCAATGTGCGTCAAGTCTTCCCAGAAAAAGTAGTGAAAACTAATGTTGTGTAAAGTCAAAAGAATTTGCTAAGTTGTTTGAAAAACAATTTACCATAGCAGTCCTAGTAGTAGTATTACGAGTTTTTCATTGGGTCCTGGCAGGTGAGTGGACCAGGAAAAAGTCATTGAAATCCTGTGTTGTGGTTAAATACTGAAGAAGTGGCAAAACCACTCAAATATATTATGAACTGCTGTGGAACCATCCTGACAAAAGTGTTTTTTGTAGATACAGACGAACTGTGGAAGTATTCTTGTTTTCTAAGAAGTTGTATTGAACTCTCCTCTCTGCTACAAGTGGAGAGATAAAGAATTGTTGAATATTTTGAACTGTGGGTCGGAGTCCAAGTTACTTTTTGGAGCAAATATAAAATCATTAGAACTTTGTACGAGACAGAATTTTCTTATTTTTACCAGTTGATTGAAACCCCGGTTTAATCTGGGGAAGGGGATCTCACCCAGGTTACAAGGAGAGACAGTTACCAGGTTTAGAGTGAACATAACTTACTTCTGTTATATTTGAATTGCCATACGTTCCCTTGTTAAGTTTGTTGTATGCACAAGGTATGCACAAATGTGAGGGACAGATTCCTTTTGTTAGAGTTTTTTAGTTTATTTTGATAGGCAGAGAAATTCTTGTTAGGGTAGGGATAGCGATGAGTTTGTCAAACCCGTTTGAGTTAATAAAGTGGCATCTTATGAAAAAACTTTACCAAGTGGTCCGTCTCATATTTCTGACCCCCCTCATACTACCCTATTTGCATCAGTCCAGCAGAGAAAGAAGCAAAATGCAGACTTGTGTTCAATAGTGAACGCAAAGTAATCTGTTTTTACCTGTCCATGTATATCTCCACAAACCGTGACCGGCGTTGAAACGGGCTGCACATTAGATTCTTCCAATAGGAGGTCACAAACGTAGTCGCACAACCGCTGAAAATTAAAAACAATTTGATGCAGTCAGTGATTATCATGTTAGATATCCATTGAGCTTAAGGGATGGGGAAACAAACGTGGAATAACAACCCTATAAAACCATTTGCCATTTTGACTGATATTCCATTATAAGCATAGCTATGATCTAAAAGCTTTACAGGTTTCATTAGGGAGCCACAAATCTGCGTGTCTGTATTAGTAAAGATACCAAAGCATAGAGAAAAATGGAACACTGAATTTTACTCCAAAGAGCGAATTACAAGTTAAAAGAAAAAAATACATTTATGCTCACAAAAGCATTACAATTTCTAAACACATCAACTGGCTAATTGTTTTTCAGGGTAGGTCCTTAAAACACGCTCTGGTCATGTCTTGCCTACTCCCTACTGGGTGCGTTGATCTGCAAACAAATTCCTTCAATTGACTGAAGGGGAAAAGCAAGGTTTGTTTTTTTAGCAAAAATATACTCTAAAAAGGGAGGGTGAGAGGGGGACAGAGCGATGTCACAGTACTAGAAAAGGGGAAATTAAAATGCTGCGAGAACCCAAAAAGGTAGAAGAAACAACCCAAAGGTAGCAGAAACAAGAGAATGAACATCATTCTAAAATACATTACAATCCCGGAGGGACTAATCAAAGAAGGAACAAGTTACTTACCTGTAACTGGTTGTTCTCCAGCATGGGTCTGGCATGGATTCACATGCTCATGAATATTCCCCGTCAGGCTGGGAATCCTCTGTAAAGAAAAAACCAGTATCAGTTTCGTTTCTGATCTGTCTTTCGTAGTAGTAACCAATCACTGATCTCTGCGTCATACTGACCACAGCCAATGACTGCCCTCTACCTAAGCCCCGCCTCTGGCAGCCATCTTCAGATTTGGTAGCACGTGAAGTGGCAGTATGACCAAGTGAAGAGCCGCAGAGGGGTAGGTGGGAGGGTTCGCATGTGAATCCATGCCAGACCCCTGCTGGAGAACAACAGTTACAGGTAAGTAACTTGTTCCTTCTCCAGCATGGGGTCTGGCATGGATTCACATGCTCATGAATAAAGAATACATAGCAGTACACACATGCACAACCACGGGAGGTGGCAAAGGCTCAACATTAAGCATTACATCAAACTCAACATTAAGCAAATCTTACCTCCTCACCAGGCTCACCTTAGGCGAACAGGTTGCGCAGCACTGCTTGGCCGACCCTGGACTCCTCCCTGGAATCCCGATCGACGCAGTAGAATTTCGTGAAGGTGTGCGTCGACCTCCACGTAGCCGCCCTGCAGATGTCCAGCAAGGGCACACCAGATAGGAACGCCGTGGTAGCTGCGATCGCTCTGGTGGAATGGGCTCTCGGACGGCCAGGCAGGGGTCGGTTTGCCAACCGATGACAGTACATGATACAGCCGGAGAGCCATCTGGAAATGGAAGCCTTCGAGAGAGCCTTCCCCCGATTGACAGGTCCAAAGTTCAAAGAGTTGTGACGTCTTCCGAAAACCCTTTGTGCGGTCCACGTAGAACTTCAGCGCTCTAGCCACATCCAGCGAGTGCAGAGTCCTCTCAGCCGGCGACGAAGGCGACGGGAAGAAAACAGGCAACACCAAGGGTTCGTTGAGGTGGAAGTCCGACGGCACCTTGGGCATGAAGGAGGTGTGCGTCCTGAGCACTACCCTCGTGTCGTGAAAAGTCAAGTACGGGGCCTTGCAGGAAAGGGCCTGGATCTCTCCCACCCGTCGTGCGGAGGTGATGGCCACAAGAAACGCTCTTTTCCACGAAAAGAACTTCAACGGGGCAGAGTGCAGAGGCTCGAACGGAGGTCCCATGAGCTTGGTCAGCACCACGTTGAGCTCCCACGCCGGGGCCGGAGCCTTCACCGGCGGGAACGATCTGAACAGTCCCTTCATGAACTCTTTCACCAGACGATGAGACCACAAGGACGTCCGCCCCGTGGTTCTGGTGTATCGGGAGATCGCAGCAAGATGAATCTTGATGGACGCGTGTGCCAGTCCAGCTTTGGCCAGCGTCAGTAGGTACGGCAGTACTTGGGGAGCCGTAATCCGCAGAGGGTTAATCTTCTGTGCGTGGCACCAGACAGAGAACCTCTTCCATTTGTGTCCGTAGCATTTAGGAGTTGAGGACGCCCTGGCCTTTGCAAGAACCTCTCTGCAGTCGGCCGGTATGTCGTATCCTCCAAACTCTAACGCTGCAGGAGCCAGGCCTGCAAGTTCAGCGACTTCGGGTCGTGATGGAGGATGGCGCCTCCTTCCCTGGAGAGCAGATCCGCGTCCACTGGCAGCTTGATTGACGGGGACGCTGACAAATCCAGAAGGTCCGGGAACCATATCTGCCTCGGCCACGCAGGTGCGAGGAGGATCATCCTGCACCGGGACCTCTTGAGCTGGTTGATGAGCCGGATCAGCAATGGCAATGGAGGGAACGCGTATAGGAACAGGCCCTCCCAGGGGAACGAGAAAGCATCGCCCATGCTCCTCGGCTGGGGAAACCTGCTGGCGAACCTCCGGCACTTGGAGTTCGTCGCCGTTGCGAACAGATCGATTTGGGGTGTGCCCCACCGTCGGAAGAGGCTTTCCACTAGATCCTGTCGTAGTTCCCACTCGTGGCACGAGCGCAGCTCCCTGCTGAGTGAGTCGGCGATGGTGTTTTTTATCCCTGCCAGATGGAACGGCACCAGAAACATCCCTTGGGCGACGGCCCAATGCCACAGATCCTGGGCCTCCCTGGACAGGGCTGGGAGCCTGGTTCCGCCCTGTTCCCTGATGTAGAACATGGTGGTGGTGTTGTCGGTGAAGATCCTCACCACCTTGCCCTTGAGGGACGGAGGGAAGGACCTGAGGGCCCAAAACACTGCACAGAGCTCCAGGACGTTGATATGGAGGGACTTCTCCGTCAGGAGCCAAAGGCCTCTCGCGTGCAGATTTTCGGTGTGCGCTCCCCACCCTTCCAGGGAGGCATTCATGGTCACTGTCTCCTGGTGGCCAGGGGTCTGGAAGTCCATGCCCGCCTTCAGATGCGCGCGGGTGCCCCACCACCGGATCGCTCGTCAGAAACTCTCGTCGAGTGTGATCCTCTCCTCGAAGCTGCCCGTCGTCTGGATCCAGCGCGCGTCCAGGAACTCCTGCAACGGGCGCATCCGGAGCATGCACAGGGGGATGAGGTAAATGCAAGAAGACATCATTCCGAGGAGGGACCTGATGGACCTCACTTTGGCCGCGTCCGCAACCAGCATCCGCTGCACCTTGCCCAGAATGGCGCTCGTCCTTTCCTCCGACGGGGAGGCCAGAAGCGACACTGTGTCGAGCTTCGCTCCCAGAAACAGTGCGTCTTGCACGGGCACCAGGTGGGACTTGGCGTAGTTTACGGAGAATCCCAGGTCCGTGAGAAGTTGGACGGTCCTTGCCGTGTGCTCCACGGCGAGCTCCCTCGTCTTGGCTCGGATGAGCCAGTCGTCCAGGTAGGGGTAGACGTGGACCCCTCTCGGCGCAGCTGCGCCGCCACCGGTGCGAGGCTCTTGGTGAACACCCTGGGTGCCGACCTTAGTCTGAAGGGAAGGGCTCTGAACTGATAGTGACGCCCTTGGACCACGAACCTGAGAAACTTTCGGTGTCCCTGTAGGATGGGAATATGGAAGTAGGCATCCTCCAAATCCAACGACGACAGGAAATCGCCCTCCTCCAGCTGACCCAGGACGTGTTGGAGGGTGACCATCCTGAACTTCTGTGCCTTGATGAATTTGTTCAGTCGTCGTAGGTCCAGGATGGGACGCCATCCTCTCGTCTTCTTCTTCACGAGGAAGTATCTTGAGTAAACTCCGGAGCCCCGAAGCCTCTTTGGGACGAGCTCGATGGCGCCTTTCTTGAGCATCGCCTTTACCTCCAAGAGAAGTGGAGGGACGTGATGTTCCTTCCTGGCCACAGGGGGGGGGGTGGGACGCGCGGGCACTTATTTAGAAACTCCAGCGCGTGACCCTGGGGCAGGGCGTCCAGCACCCAACGGTCGGTGGAGATGGACTCCCACACGCTGACGAAGCTCGCCAGCCGGCCTCCCACCGGGTGCTTCGGTGGGGGCCCCCGACCCCACGGCCGGTTCAGTCCTGCTTCAACGAGGCTTTGCCGCCTTGTTCTCCTTGGCGACAACGGCGGGGTCCGCCCGACTTGCCTCATCCCCTGTAGGCTTCCTGTGACGACGAACGGGCCGCTTGACGATAGGTGGAAAATCTGCCGCCGGAACCTTTGGAGGCACCCTGCTTGCCTCCGCCGCTCCGAAAGGGCGGCCGTCGTTGCTGGAGGACACCAAGAGCCCGGGCAGTCTCCGTGTCCGTCTTGATGGCTTGTAGGGAATCGTCCACTGTTTTCCCAAACAGGTTGCTCCCGTCGAACGGCATGTCCAAGACTCTGGTCTGCACGTCCTGACGGAAGTCAGTTGCCTTGAGCCATCCACGCCGTCTAAGGCACACGCCGTTGCCCAACTGGCGAAATCCAGTGTCAGCGATGTCCATCGCTATCGTAATGGCATGGTCCGATGCCACTTCTCCTTCCTGCAAGATCTCTAGGGCCTCCGCCCTCTTGTCGTCTGGTAGGAAATCCAGCAATGGGGCGATTTTGTACCACAACTCCCTGTCGTAGCAGGCTACAATAGCCAAGGCGTTAGCAGCCTTAATCGTCGTCGCTGCCGATGAGATGACTCTGCGTCCCATCTTGTCCAACTTCTTTCCCTCGCCGTCCGGGGGGGAGGTTGACAGAGGCCGAGGGCCCCCCCCCCCCCGCTTTCTTCCTTGCTGCCGCAGAGACGACCGAGTCCGGGGTCGGCTGTGCCCGAAGGCATAAGGGGGCCGCGTCCGGGACCCGGTACTTCTTCTCGTACCGATCCCTTCTCACAGGCGTTGTGGATGGGTTCTTGAGGAGGGCGAGACCCTCATCCCAGATATCGTCCAGTAGAGGTACAGCGAGGACAGTCTTCCTCTTGGTCTTGCGCCGTTGATAAAGGAAACCTTCCTTCTCTTCCGGGCAGAGCTGGAAAAGCTCGGATCCCCTGGCGATCATGGCATGAAACGATCCAATCTCGTCGAGCGGGGAAGCCCGGGGAGGAGGTGACGACGGGAGATCCTCGTCGTAAACCTCGTCGTCTGTGCCCGTTGCGGCCATGTCAGTCCCCGTATCATCCCCACGGGTCGTGGACGGGGAGGAGGGCTGAGCAGGGCGCGATGGTTGAAAAGGAGGTGGAGGATGAATCATCCTTCTCTTAGGAGGAGGGCTCCCAGAAGGGCCTGGCTCCGGGTCCCCCGTCGGGAGAGGTTCCTCCGTTGGTGGTAACGGCAATCTCGTCCTTATCTCCGAGCTTAAGGACTGTATAGCCAACAAAATGGCCGCCGAGTTGTCTTGCGGCACTGGTTGAGGGGAGTCCGACGGGCGGTCAGGTGCCCCGTCGGCACCCTCGACGTTCTCGTCGTCTCCTACGTCGGGGTCCCTCCCGACGGGCTGGTCTTCTTCCACGCCAACGCCGTGGCTTAAGACTTCGATCAGCTCCTCCTCAGAGGTTGAGGCCGAATCCACGACGACCTCCTGCCCCTCCTTTTTCTTCTCCGTCGGAGGTTTCACGGGGGTCTGGTCGATGGGCATGAAAGAGGACTCCCTCCGCGGTGGCAGGGAGACCCTGGGCCCCGAGGTCGCCACCACTGGTGTAGCCTCCACAGGCTGAGCCAGGGCCACCGCGACTGTCGATAGAGGCCTTGGCCGGATGGATTAAGGCTTTCACCACCTTAGGTGCGCTCACCGCCTTCTCCTTGGGAGGGATGTGGGGGGGGGGGGGTCACCGCCTCGCTCCCCCTCCGATGGGGCCTTCGAGCTCGACAGGGGTCTCTCCAGGAGCTTCGCCGGGTGCTCGGCCTTCCTCTTACCCGAGCCAGAGCGTTGGCTCGTGGTTGATGGCGCCGGGGAGGATGCGCCCTGCCTGGCGCCCGTAGAGCCCGACCGTTCGGCGCTCCCGGTGCCAGCGGACTCGCGGTGCTTGGCCTTCTGTTGGACCCCCGTCGCCGGGGCACCCTCAAAGGTCTTAGAAGACCGCTCGGACTTCTTCTCGCCTGACGGGCTCTACCCTTCCAGCCAGTTGGCGAGACGCAGATGGCGGTCTTTCATGGTCCGCTCCGAATTGCCGCAAAACGCACAGTCCTTCTCCACGTGCGTCTTGTCCTCATGCAGGCAATAGAGGCAAAGGGAGTGTTCGTCCTCCTTAAAGACATTCTGAAGCTGGCATCCAGGGCAGACCCTGAACAGCTTTCCGGGCGTCGAGCTTTCCTTCTCCTGGGCCATGATCGAGATGGGCCTGAGAAACTTCTGGAGTCCTCCAAAAGCGTGGCTCGACGAAGTCTTCACCCTTGAGGGGCGTAGAAGAATCCGACACGGGTCCCCGTTGATCGGATAAAGAAACGGTGGAGCTTGAGGCTCTTTTGACCGAAAAAGAGAACATTTTCCTAGAAAAAACACGAAAAAAGCACTAAAGCTCGGGAGCAATAGCACGAGGATCCCAACACTTGAACGTGCGGTAAAAATCTGAAGATGGCTGCCAGAGGCGGGGCTTAGGGAGATGGCAGTCATTGGCTGTGGTCAGTATGACGCAGAGATCAGTGATTGGTTACTACTACGAAAGACAGATCAGAAACGAAACTGATACTGATTTTTCTTTACCGAGGATTCCCAGCCCGACGACGGGGAATATTCTTGAGCATGTGAATCCATGCCAGACCCCATGCTGGAGAAGTAAGACACACTAGGATGCTGAAGGTTATATTGCAGCAGTAGCAAGACAGCATGAAAGAACACCGCCAGTCCAAAGTTTGCTGCTACTGCGTGATGTAGCTAACTTAGAGATCCCAGGAAGATTTGGTTTGGCGAGGATGGGAAGGTAGTGAACATGTAGTGGGTGGGAATGGCCATAGGTATTAGCCACTCCGCCCCCAGTTGTATTTGAATGCAATATTTGCAACTTAGTCACGCTTATGCACCACCTAAAAGCCAAAACTAAAGAGCATTGGCCATGAAGATTTAAGCTTCGACTTGCAGTCAGGACTCAGTGTGCGCTATGGCAGGTTTATATGCAGGTTACTTGACTGTTCCGTTTCTTAGAGACAACTCTAGTTGAAGCACTGCAGTCACATTTGGGTCAGAGCTTCAGAGGCTGTGTACTGCCCACACATCTTGCAGTGCACTCTATCAGTTCTGTGAATAGAGAGGTGACGAGCGTCAGCATTTGACCTCTAGCCCACAAAATAAAAGATTTGGAACATTTAAGTAAGCTATATTTTTACATTTTCATTTACCGTTGATGAAGGTGCTTGTGCACCAGTCCAGCCTCCCTCTGTAGGACCCATCCCTTTCCTGAACAATTTGAGGTGTGGGCCCAGTTTCCTCCCTCAGCAGGTACCTGCCATGAAGCACGAACATTTTCCCACTTCACACTCCATCTTCCGCAAACAGTTCAGAGGAGCATGGATGATTGTGAGCAGGCAGGCAATCCTAAACAGGCAAGACGGGACCCTCGTATTGAGATGGGACAGTCTGTAAACACGTCTTATGGATGAGGCAGTCCTATTTGTGTCACTGCTGCCCACAATCCGGGTAGTGTGAATGAAATTGGAGAGGTGAAGGTGGGGGTATAAGAGCCTCCAGTCTGGATACCAACAGAAAGCCAGCACAGTGATGGCGCAGGAAAGTCTGTCCATGGTGGTACCCTTGACCACCCAAAAGCTTACCAATCGCTCAAATTCAAAAGCGAGTGGGCAGTAGCAGGGAGGGGGCCCCCAAGATAAAGACCATTGAAGGCAAGGCCCAGGGGAGATTATGCCACATAATTGAGCATCTGAAGTATATACAGGTTTAAATCTGGGTGACTAAGTAAATGGAAGGATTATGGAGATAGCAAAAATGGTGTTTTTAAAGGTGTGGCATGGATTGGAGGGGAGGAGTGGGCGAGAGGGGGGCATGGGTTGGCAGCGATCCTAGGCTCCTTCAGCGAGATCCTAGCACCCTTCCAACTACCCTGCTCATCTCTTGCTCATTGAAAAGCCTTATAGTGACCATTTGCTACCAGGGTCCCCACTCTACGGTTTTGGTAGCACTACAGTTTACCTACCTCTGGTTTTTGCGAGCGTGGGGGGGATAGTCCAGAACGCTTTAGTCGACCCTCAAGCTATGCAGACATCGACAACTTCACTATCTGCTTTAGGTTCAACATTACCTACCAGAAGAAATACAATTTGCTGGTTGCTCAACTTTAACCTCCCAATTAAGTTAATCGGAAAATCTACTCTGATCTGAACTCACATCTACAGTGTGTCCAGTGGATGGACAACCGTTTTGAAGCTGAAGTGTCATACGACACTATCTATATAATAATGTGATTTCCTGCAGACTGTAAGGACTTGAGCAGAGGTAGAAAGTGACTCAAATATTAAGAGGAAGAGCACACGATTCAGTCCAAGTACAAAATTCACATTAAAAGCATAGAAAGGTAAAAACAACCAGCACATTTGCACCAAAGGTTGCCACTCGTTCTCTGCAGAGAATACAGATAAGGCAGGATTCCGAAAACATGCGATTTTGGTGAAGTAGGAAATTGGCATAGAAGACAGTGATGTCGAAAGTATTGATATTTGGAAAAATCAATTCAAATGGGAGGCAGTTGAACACCTACAGTGACGGCATTTGAAAGCATTACAAATATAATTCTTTTGATGACGTCTGAACCAAAATATGAATCAAAACAAGGCTGCACTTTATCAGGGAGGAATGATGCGTAACCTGTTCCTGAGATCTGCGTAGATGTGGTTGAATAGGGCAGCTGTACTAAAAGTGTTGACATCAATACCACAACTCAGTTATTGAGTCCAGGAACATGGACTATGTTGAACTTTGAGGACGGTACAAAAAGTACATGTACATTGCCACGCCTATAAAATACAATAGAGTTCATTGAGGTGATGGCATTCTTTAAAAAAATAAACAAATTCCTAACTTTTCAGAAAAATCACTCTCGTAAGGAATGTGCGAGCCTGAAAACGCAAACCACATTCACATCATAAATGCATACAAGTTGAATTACTTATCGCATGCCAACTTAAGTGCACCCTCTTATGCGGTACTTTCGGTATTTACAACTGCAGTGTCCTATAAGGACAGTGTAACTGGTACATGCCAAGTTTCAGGGACCAAAGAATCTCATGCTAGCTCGTATGTTTCCCTAAACATTAATAGTCTCCTTAATGTCACATAACCGGTTTTTCGCTTTTCAGAAGTCCTTGCACACGGGTGCCCATTGCACATCTTGGTCCCTTGAATTCTGTTAGCATAGCATCATATATATGTTGCATACTCACTTGGATCAGATATTCGACCTATGGTAGGAGTTTAGATTGATGGGGCCCCTAGGGGACCCTCGCGTATAGATACAAGGCACGATCACCACACACAAACTGATATGCCAGACACGAGGTTGTATTACCAAAAGCTAGGGTTTATTGCAAAGCAAATAGTCTCAGTTGGCCAACTGGGTCTCACGCCCTGCGACGTGCGTCTCCAGACCCCGAGGGACACAAGAGAGCGAATCATTCTACAACAGTTACATATATACAAAATGAGCATCTTACAATCAGCGGTGACACATTCAATACCGCCCATAATGCATTTCCTTTGAACTGGGTTTGATGATTGACAATTGTGACGAGTGTGACACCTTCAGACATTCATTTTAGCAATAGTTTGCAATTCTGTGAGCCTGCAGACAAAGTTCTTTGTTTAAGAGAACACATTGCTTCTGTTTTTGCAAGCAAGCTGCGTGCAGGTGAGAGGCACATTCCAGGCCTCACCATCTCCTAGTCTCTATTCGTGTGCTAGGGGTCCACTCGCTCTCCAGGGATCTGCAGGGCTCAGAAAGGGGGGGGCCGCAAAGAAGAGCATAATTCAAGCCATTGTTTGTTTCTACCATTCCTACCGCATGAGCGAGACTGGCTGGCACCTGTAATGATTAAATACCTTGCTGCTTACTTCCAAGGACTTGTGAGGGAGGAGACCGGGCATTTCCGTCTTAGTCGCCTTTGTTATGTTTCAACAAGTATCTCGCGGCCTTGCTCTATGCATGAACAATAATGTAGTAGTGGAGCAGAATAAGCTTTCAGCAAAGCAGTTTCAACAGAAAGCAAGAGGTGAAAGTTAAAAACAAAATGGCGATTTCAGTCACATCAAAATGGCCACACTTTAGTGAGACTGATAAATGCGTATTTCTAATACCGACACAAGGCGGTTGGTCTTCGGCCAACAAAATACATTGCCTCCATCATTGGGGTGGGCGGGTGAGTACCTACTTTTTCTAGACTGACAAGATGGCGGTTAGTTTCATCAGCTCCACAGGTCGCAGCAGTGAATTCGCCCCCAGAGAGGATTGGCCTTCTTCCTTACTTCCCCTGTGGGGTCGCATTTCTCTTTTTAGATGGCCTTTCCTTCCCTCTTTGGACAGTTGATTTGGCAGTCCCAGATTATATACCTGGAATTTGCAGTGGGCAGCCAAAAACTACCCGAACATTTTTATCTTCACACTTCATGGGCATCCCAAGCACATCTGGACTGTCACAGCTTCTATGAATTCTTTTACTTCTTCCATGGTATCAGAAAGGACCATCACTAGAAAATGCTCATGTTTTCTGATTCCCCCCATTCTAGATTAACATTTCACAGCATCCACCGTCTGTTTAGTATTATAAACCTACTAAAAAGCATTCTGTTCACCGTAATCCAGTCATATCAACCCAATGTGTGTGTACCTAGCCTAATTCACCTTCTACCCCTTCTTCTCGGCCACACTTTTTGCCCAGTTTTCCTTCAGTCAGTTTACTCGGGGGTGGGGGATGGGCCTCATAACAAAAATCAGTGGTCTGAACTTGCTCCTAATCCTCAAGAGAAAAGGGAGAAAACGCAATGGAAATCTATTGTGGCCAGTAGGCTTTTAGATCAACATATTAGTCCCTAGTCGAGGAAAGATGACAACATAAAGAGTAAGGACGACACACAGGAGGCCCAAAGAGCATCAAAAGAGTGAAAGGCCTACTTGCCAATATACATACTGAAGTAGTGTACTTAAAGTGCAATGGCAGGAGTAGTTGCAAAGAAAACAAATGTTTTCAACAGCGATTTTAAGTTCTGAAGTCGAAAGGGAGCGTTAAATTCAATGTTTGGGAAACAAAAAAGATGTTGCAGTACAGAAGGCTTGAGAAAGAGCATTGTACATGCAACTTCCTTTACCATCTCATAGCAGCAAATATCAAAGCCATTAAAACCAAACAATACACTACTCCCCCCCGCCCCCCCCATGAAACTATACAACATTTGGCCTTAACAGATAACCACTGGTAACATAATACACTCAAGTCTCCCCATCAAACAGTCATTGAAAACATGGCTGCAGACGGTAACTTGATATCAGACAGCTCACAGCCACCAATGCCTGGATATAGATGCTATGGAAGAGGCAAGGGTAGCATTAGCTCCAACCTTCTATCCAGTCCTTTACAGAAAGCCACCAGTAACATGCAAGGTAAATGTCACCCAGTTGTAAAAACACATGTCAACTTTAAAGATTCATGGACATCTTATTTTTTTTGTTGCAATTTCTAAAAAGAAAAACATTGCAAAAAACAGAGGTCTTGGATATAAAAACTTGAATAGGACATCAGTCATCAAAAAGATTAACAAAATCTCAAAAGTACATTTGTTTATTTAGTATAGGTTCCAGAATAAAAGGGCATCTTTTATTCGCTCAACACATTTCTGGGGGTAGAGAGGAAATGCACCTGAAGAGGAAATCGAGCAGACGCAGTCCTGGACGACCCCCCTAAGCGGTTGAAGCACCAACAGCAACATGGCCGCCAATCATACGAACTTAGGCCCATCGCCAGTGCTCCAACCAGGGACAACTACGGCGAGCGGTTCCCAGCCAGTCGGCCATATGTTCCTACCGTAACACAAACCCTGCCAAGAATGGACGAAGAGACACCAGAGTTGGGGAGAACCGTATGGACCGACTTGACTTAAGGCACTGTACTAAAAGCTGGCATGATGCAGGTCGTTAGAGACATCCCCAACGACATAACTCGGTTAGACACGAAGCACATGCGCAATCCGCGCAACTCGTACACCTCAATTTACACGAAGAACATGTACAGTTCGTGAGTTAGAGGACTGACACCTACACTAGCAGCACGTGTTATTTTACCATTAGGGTCGCTATAGCACCACAAGAAGAGCTCATATACGCTTGCTGATGCTTTTACACAGCTAACCCTATGGAAGGACAGGAGCACTCAAGGGACCTGACCAACTGTAAAGCTCTTACTAACATGGACATTATGACACTCCATCCTGGAAGTCAGACCAGGCCTCAGGAGGAAACAAGTAGGCTGCAGTGATCACACAGGAATCCCAAACTGCGAGGTGCTGCATTAGCAGAATCGCCTACAGCATAAGCACACAGACTACCAAATGTTGCAAAGCAACTTTCCATACCTGGAGCCAAGGTGATCGGCGGCAGCAGCAAAATATTCCCTGTAAAATGCATAATTAATTGGGGGCAATCGAGCCTGCAAGAGTGGTCTCCTTCCACGTGATTCGGCCAAAATTGTAAACACGCCAAGGCTCAGAGGCTGAGAATGAGCAGCAGCCCCACAGCTCGACAGCGACTTGCATCATAATGGTTACCCCTCAGACACCATCTATGATGGGAATGGAGCGCTCTCATGGCATTAGTCGTCTTCACACCATTGTTATGCGCAGACACAGTTGCAATTACTGAAACATAGTAGACATGCACTGAGAACAGGTGTCTCGCGGGCTAGGAACAGCGTTTGTCCCAGACTTGGGGACCCGCAGCCTGAACAATCAGGACCCTGGCTTTTGGGGGCAGATGGCGAGGGTTCCCAACCAATCACCAGGCTTCCCCCACTGTAACCTTTTTAGTGTAACAACTTTTGGGGCTGATCCAAGTATAACCACCTGACACAGACTTGCCCAACTGTAATCCTTTGTATAGGGCCCTTCACTGGACCTACCAGACAGGAGGCCAATCCCAGGCCTCGATAAGTTTAGGAGGGATACGCAGAGTGACGAAGGTTGTTACGTCACGAGGACACAAAACTGGCCTGCGAGCCAGAGTGTGGCGAGATTGCCTGGATTTTGTTCAGCATATTATCCCTGTGCATTTGTTTAATAAACCACAGTGAACCCTTGCTCCTTGTGTGGACCTTGACTTCTTCGGACCAGGGAGGGAGTTGGGGCCCTCAGTGAGATGGGAGTCTGCGGACCCTTGGAGCGGCTCTGCCGGCCCCAGAATTTACCCAGACACAAGTTCAACTTGGGCTATCGGACAAGGTACGCACTAAAAGGCTTTTGGGGGTAGGAATGGCGATGCACTAAGACGCCCCGGAGGGTGGGAGGGACATGACGCACTTAGACTGGTCTCTTTTTTTGAGGACGGGAAACAATACCATTGGTCTTAGGCCATAGGTGGCAATGATTATTTAATGTATTTTTCCTATTGCACTACGTTTCCCTCGCCCTTTTTCCGGTTTCCACTCATTCGCCCTCCCTATACACAACCTCTCCCTAATCCCTCTCCCCCCACCCCCCACCATTGGCTGCCACGTGGCTACCTGTTACTCAAAATTCAGGTGCATGTGTCAACTACAGCTGTCTATCCGGCTTCTGCGGTTCGGGGGGGAAGATTGTCGATACTCTCTCCTCCTGCTAGTCTTGGCAACCGGTAATGAACGGTCAACCACTTTTTGATCCCCTCAGAGCCAGAACAAAAAGGGCAACAACTCTTGAATGGAAGAGAAGAAAACCTACGCCAAGATGAGCATCTGGCGTGGTAACGTCGGTGAGGGGCAGAGCAGCACAGAACAGCAGAGCCAGCTGTTGCACGGAAGAAAGATTCCAAGCGAGATGCCGTCCACCCAGCAGAGCAGAACACTGGGCCCGAGAGGCAGAGGCCGCGCAAAGAGCACTGTACCTGGAGGTGCGATCACTAGGACATGGTGGGCCCGGAGCCTGCAAACAGCTGCCAAATCCAGGTCCACGGCAGTCAACCTAAGAGCTAACCAGTGAGTATGTGGCGATGAACGGGATGCGAAAAAACCACTAGTCGCCAGTACCGAAGGGCGACAAGTGGTGGAGAATGCTGCCGCCGCTGGGGAAACAGGACATTCACTGGATCAAACTATGCAACACAGCAAGTACGCTGGTTGCCCACCTGGGAGGGAGGAGGTGAGGGGAACTAACGAGTGGGGGAGAGGGAAGGACTACACAAACTCAATCCAAGGGTGATGGGCCTGATAAGAGAAGGAATACCAGAAGTGAAAAAGGGTTGTGGCAGCCCCAGAAACACAAGATGTACAAAACCTCAGAAGGTTCCCTTGGACCCATGAGAGCCAAGAGGGACAGAGGGGTCATCAAACCTCCACAGTGTTAAGTAATTCATTGGGACAGAGCGACCCAAGGGAGAATAAGGGACCCAATAAGCAAAGTAAAGAACAGATACAAGGAGTGCTTGGAGGCACCCAACAGTTGACTAGTGGGGAACAATCAAAGTGGTGGAGATGGATCAGGGAAATATCCCTCCATGTTCCACCTTAAGACATTTGTGTTTTCAGGGACTTGAGACTTAGTTGGAACTTTGGGCAAACTTTATTAACTGGCAAGAAGTGTTCCTTTGAGCAGAACTGGTATTAACTAATTGGATCAAGACCCAGGAGGGATTCCTGGTACACCAGAGAGCGATCGTAGTAAAAACCCCAGAGTGCAGGACACCTTATTTTTCGTTAACATTTTTCTAAGTGATAGGTAAAGTTTAGTGAATAGGTTTGGACTGAGGACTACAAATGAACACCTTAGTTTATAGTTTTCAGAAAGGGAACCGCCTTTGTAGAATAGGGTCAGTGAGGCTTTTTATTTTATTTTATTTCAATAATGCCATGTATAAACCATGTCCTCTGGTCAAAGTCCTTCTTCTGGCTTGCCAAAGGAGACTGAACATATTTGAATAAGGTTTTCTTAAAATAAAATACCTCCTTTAAACCCCAATTCTTAAAATACCGACCCTATTCTAATTTGCTCGTCATGACATCTTACAAAGATCTACTCGAACCAAACATCGACCCTACCACTGTGAAAGGAAAAGACAATATAGGTTTTAACTTATGATATGGCTACTCTCCTGTAGGTCAATCTGTTGTGGCTGGTTTTCTAACTCCCCCCACCAAAGAGATCTCAATCTTTCTTAGCCTTCACATTGGTATAGTAGTCCCAGCAACAAAACAAATGTCTCTGTTTCTTCTTGGCAAAACAAAAGCCTTATCAGCCAGTCCGAACAGTTTCTAGATAATCCCCGTTCGACATTTTCCTTATTAAAAAGGAAACAGATTCTTCTGATCTGAATAGGTTGATCTGCACAAAAACAAAAACCTTAGTGGGATTTTTCTATTTTCAGCCTCGTGTAGGCTGCAGCCCTGCTTGGGGTTTTGCTTCCCTCACCACCTCTTGCAGTATTCAGATTCTCAACCCGGTGTGGGCTACGGGCCCGCTCAACCCTGCATTGGTACTTTTTGCTCCCCCTCATGGTGTACTCCCATGATCAGCCTGGTCTGGGCTACAGTGTGACCTCACTACCCTCCACCCACAGCTCATACAGCAGCGACTTCTTTCTGTCCAGCGGCAGTGCTCGCTCATGAAGGTAGTCTCTGTGGCCAGCGTGGAGCCGCGCTCTACTCTGGCCTGTGTGGTCATCTTTCTCGCGTCCCTTCTCCAGAACACCGGCATCTGGACACCAGTGCGTATCTTACGGTTTTGTTGCCTTCCTTGGCAGCCTGAGCTTGCCGAATATCATCTTGAGGAGAAGGGACCAATTCCCTGGATCATTGTCGTATCCTAGATGGTGCCCTGCTTGAACACTTCCGGGACGGGTCCAGGTTGTTCAAGCCGAGCAGGTGGTGGTGAAAACCAGACCATTCCTCCACTGGGACTGACCAACCAAGGTGAGTCAGAAGCCGGCTGTCCACACCATGGACACACCTCCCAGGATTAGCATGCCATGGAGAGAGTGCTAATGATGGTCTGAGAGGAGTTGATGGCAAGACGCGCAGCTGCCACTGAAGGTAAGTAGTAGACCAGGCTGCGGCAGGTGCAAGACAGGGAAGGCAGGACAAACTTGTGGGGACAATGAGTCATGGAGAGTGCTTGGACACACTTCAGCAAGGTCCGGTTCAGGCAAAGTGCTGTGATCACAACAAGGCTATTGGATAGCTCTGCCCTACCTACTTATGTCACGCAAAAGGAGCCCAGTCCCAAGGGCTTTTTAAAGATGCCTAAAACTGCAGCCCCAGTCCAAGCCCGTGCCCCCTTGAAGAGCCCCTTCTCCATCTGCAGCTACCACCATCATCCCTCTGAAGCATCAGCAGCCAACAGACAAAGACGCCTCAGGCTCGGTGATCTAATCTGCTCTAGGCGAGAGCACGCAAAATAGATATTACTGAGCCCCCAGCTTCGCAGAGCGAAAGTTAACGCATGCAAAAATGGAGGCTTTGCCGAATTAGAATCTGTAATCCCAAGTAGGGCAGGAGGGTGGGGGGGGTCAGGGGGGAATGTCATGTCACAATCGTTTTGCCTACCATAGGTTTATAAAAGATGGCTTGAAAAGTACAGAAACCATTGCAAGGTACGCACACAAATATAAATCATTAAATGTGTGTGTGTACCTTACTATAGTTTGTGTACTTTTCAGCCCATCTTTTATAAAGCAGAGCATTAGCCAAACAGGAGGTTGTGAAGGGGAGATGATGAGAGTGCAAGTGAGTCGTGAACATGGCAATGATCTTTTGGGTGCACCACTGCCATGGAAAGGATTTTAAGTGGAATTTATGTACAGTGTGGGGTTTGGCAAGAAGCAGCATGAAGTCCACCTTTTCAAACTACTTGGGAGACCACCAGGGGGCCCAGACTATGATGGTCACGCGAGTGTGGAGCTCTGCGCTCAGCCGGGCTTTAAAAGTTATAAGAATACCCCTGTGAGCTAGACAAAGCTACCAAAAATAAAGGGGACAGCAGTGGGCATGCAACCCCCATTGTGGTGCATGCCCTGGTGGTCAGTGTAGAGCAGTGGACCCAGACCCAGGCAACACCAGTAAAGTGGCCCGGGGCGCCATCTCCAGTGCGCAGTAAACTGGAGAGTGAGAACTGCAGCAACGGACCCCACGGAGACTGAAGAGCAGGAGAGTAAGTCACCTGCCTCACCGCCACAAAATTTTGCCCCCCCTGCCCGGGGGGGGGGGAGGAGCACCAGCACCATTAATAAGGCTTTGGAGGAGGCAAAGCAGCACCCCTCCCACAACGCGACACCACAGCTCCAAAGAAACAGGGAGCTGGGGAGTCTCACTCACGCAACACAGTAGGGCACCCGGCCCCCCACTGCATAGAAATCAATGTGGGGAAGCGCCAGCACCATTACAAGGAGGGAGAGAGAGCAGTGAACCAGCAAGGCAGGCGCCCCTCTCCCAGCGCCACTCCATTCCCGGCACAAACCTGCAGAAGCCAACAGGGAGGGAGCCAGATACTGAGCTGAACAGTGGGAAGTGTATACCCCTGGCAAAGAAGAAGACAAGAGGACCCCCCTCCCCCTTACCACAAGAGCCACCGGGCATATCTAGTGGTGCCACAGGTGCTTAGGGTGGCAGGATCACAATACAGACCCTGCCAACACAGATTGGGGGTGTAGACCAGTCTGCTAAAGAGGAGGGGGGGGGGGTGCCGTGCAGATCATCTCTGCAGCAGAATCAGGAGGTGAACAACAGACAGGAAAAGCAGTATGGCAGGAGCCGGAGTGGGTTAGAGGGACCTGGGGGGCATGCAGCAGGACATACACACTATTATCAGAACTGCATTTAGGGCAGAGGTCCATGGCTCGGTGGGTGGAGGACCGAGTGGAAGCCCGGGAGCCCTCGCACTGGGCCACAGACATAGGCGACGTAGAGGTAGAGATGCGGCTGAAGGAGCTTGAGCGTCGGGAATGAGAGGTGAGGTCTAAAGTGGGTGATATTGAAAACAGAGAGAGGAGGGATAATCTTCATGTCTGGGTGCTCCAAACACCACAGGAACTGGAAAAGTCCCTACTGCGCCTAGTACGTGATCTGTTGGGGGAGGGTGGGAGGGACATTACATTTGATAGGGTCCATTGGGGGCCAGTGTCCAGTGAGGGAGCAAGCTTGGTGGTTGCGTAGTGCCACTATTGCACAGACAAAGGAAATACTACAGAAAGCAAGTTAGCATGGCACAATCAGTGGGAAGGAGCGCAGATCAGGATTTTCCAAGTCCTATCCGCCTACATGCTGGACCAACGCTGTAAATGCAGGCCCCTGACTTAATGGCTTCAGTGAGGTACCATTGGCGCTTCCCCCTTGCCCTCTTTCCACATCAGGGTGAGGACGCAGACAAATCTCCTAAAAGAACTACAGCGCAAGGAGGCGCAACCAGAGAGAGAGATTCAGCAGCAGCTGAGGGAGCGCTTCAAGAGTGTATTTGACCAATCCAGAGGAACTAAAAGAGACTGGAGCCCCAGGGGTTCGAGGAAGCCATGGGCCCGGCATTCACTGCCTCCGAAGTGATTTGTTGTTGAAGTAACCTGTCGGAGGTCTAGTGGCGATTGAGACAATCTACCACCGGACATGGGCTCGCTCAGTGGGAAAACGACGGCCAGGCCGACCGTTATTATCCACACACCCTCCTGGTGATATCCAGGTGTCTATTGAGTTGGGATTTATTCCCCATTTCTTGGGGGTTTGAGGTTGGGATTGATGTTGTGGGTTGGGGGGGGGGGACCAAGGGAGAGGGGGTTAGGGTACGGCATGCACAAGGAAGTGGTTTCTGCGACATATGAAAGGACAATGACCCCAGGTGCAGGGCGAATTTCCTAGAGGTTGATCTGAAGGTCGCAAACTTCAAGGGGTTGAACCCCCCCGAACTCTAAATAAATGGTTCCTGATCTACAATATATTCCAGTCCCTCAAGACATCCATCCTGTTCATGCAGGAGACACACCGGGGATGGAGCGTTCACTACGGAAACGGGCAGTGGACAAATGTTCTGGGCTTCCAATAGACACCACAAAAAGGAACGGGTAGGAATTGTTCTGGCAAGGTCCTTTTGCATGCAGGGGCTTCAAATCAAGAGGGGCTTTGGAGGGAATTTCCTGACTCTCAAGGGCCGTGGATGGAGTCCTGTTCACCTTGACCATGGTGTACGGACCCAATGTGGGCCAGATTCACTTTTTTTTTGTTTTATTTTTTTGGAGGGTCTTTGCAGAACTGGAGGAATGGGGTGAGGGACACATACTAGTCGGAGTCGACTTCAAACTGGTGGCAGACCCGGGATTAAAGTGGTGGTCAGCGAGGGGGGGGGGTGGGAAGCATCTAAGCAGGTGGGAAAGGAGAACAGGGAATTCACTGCCCTCCTCTAGGACCACTTCTGGGCGAATGTGTGGAGGGTTTCTCACCCCCAGGTGGGAGGATATACCTTCTTCTCTCCCCGTACACCCTCTCTACTTATACCAGGACAGACAGATTATTGATCCCCCCTGGAACAAGTGAAGGACATTACATCCCCCACAGTGGAGACAGTCACATGGTCAGATCACTAAATGGTGATGGTGCCCTGGCAGTTTGAAGCAAAGAGAAAGGTTAACTCAGGGTGGCGCTGCAACAATGTCTTACTGTGGGACCTGGTTTTCAGGGACTATCTAGGGAACGAAATCCGATCCTTTGAGTTCAATGAGACAGGAAGGTCCACCCCAACATTGTGTGGGAAGCCGCCAAGGCCACAATACGGGGACATTGAGCCCAGAGAAAACGAGAGAGGGGGCTCATCGAGAGTAAGTTACAGGAAGAAATCCGAGGGCTCAGCTGAATGGGGGAGTGGGGACAGGGAAGATTTGATACATCTCAATCGAGACAAGAGGCGGGCCCTACACACCACGCTTATGGGGGTGGGGGTGAAGAAATTGAGATACACAAGACAACAGTATTATAAGAGGGGAGATTGGGTGGTATCTCTGCTGGCGAACAGGGTCAGGGGGAGCAGAGGGGATAGAATGGTGGAGAAGATCCGAGACAAAGGAGGAGGTATGGTTGGCCCACAAGACGGGATACCCTGCGTTTTGCCGAGTACTATTAGGAGCTATATAGGAGGGCGCCAGAGCCAGGGGACCAGGCGATCAAGACATACCTGGAAAGCTTGGCAATCCCAAAGATTACACCTGAGGAATTAGCAGCCCTGGAGGCCAAAGTCATAGCTAAAGAGGTAGTGGCCGCCATAGGGAGCCCAGAATAGTGGTCCTACCCAAACCAGGGAAAGGACCTTACGTACTGTCCGGCGTAGAGGCCCATCTCGCTTCTGAATGCGGCACGAGGGTTCTAGCCATCAGGCTTGAGAGGGTTCTCCCTAGATTTGTCCACCCGGATCACAGACAGGCTTTATGAAGAATCGGCAGGGGGCGGACAATCTAAGCAAGACTCTATATGTGCTACACTCACGCATAGTTAAAGGTGAGCCTTGATATTTATTTCACTTGTTTTACACTCAGACACTGAGGTATCACGGCATAGTTACAGACAGCTTAGTTATTAATACAATCATACAAAATGAATGCATCAGTGAAAAATAATTACACAACTACAAGATATGGAAACATTAGTAAACCCTGCCTAAATCACGAGTCATTATTTGCAGCTAGAAACAGAGGTCTAGGATTCGTTGGGCTGGGTCCTAATCAGTTAAAATTGGTTAAATAACCAAGTTTTAAGTGCTTTTTTTGAAAGCATTGGAAGGACTCTTCAGTTTTGATATTCATGGCGAGAGCGTTCCAGTGATTAGGGGCCAAAACAATAAAGCTGCTGCCCCCTACTCTAGAGCTTTTGTAGCCCGTGATTTCGAGGAGTCAGTTTTTATTATCTAAGGATTCTGTTCGAAGTTTTTGGGGCTTTATTAGCATGGCATTTATGCGGTATACATACGGTTTTGAAGAGGATTCTCGCCTTGATAAGTAGCCAATGGGTTTCCCTCCTAATGTCTGAGATGGGGTCAGACTTTAATTCCTAAAGCTGCTCGTAGCGCTTTGTTCTGCATTAATTGTAGTTTAGCAAGGTTGGTGTTAGAGATGCCCAATAGGAGTACATTGAAGTAGTCCAACTTGAATAATATTAAGGCCCTGGCTAGGGTGATACAGTTTTTGGGCGTGAGGAATTGGCAATTTAGGGCAGTAAGTTTAAGGTGTAGGAAGTAGCTGAGGAGAGGGTGTTTACTTGTTTTGTCATAGTTAGATTTGCGTCTAGCTAGACACCTAGGGTCTTGACCTGTGAGTACTGGCATCCGAGTGTCGTTAATTTTCAATGTTGAATAGTCGGGATGTAGGGCACTGATTTTGGTTCTGGAGCCCACAATGAGAAGCTCCATCATTGAAGCATAGGCTACTGTGAGCCATCCAGTTTTGAATTAATGCATACATTTTGTTAATGAGCAGGGTGTCCTGATCGTAGTTGCCCGAGATGGGGATGAGGATCTGGATGTATCTGCGAAATTGGTGTAGACACCCATAGCATCCAGTGCTGCAAATAATAGCTTAGTGTAAGCATTATAGAGGGTGGATGAGAGACAAGATCCTTGGGGGACACCTATGGGAACTGGTAAGGGGTTGGCAGACTCTTTCCCAATAGATACTCGTGAAGTGCGATCCGCTAGGAAGGATTTTACCCAGCGGGTTGCCTCCCTTGAGAATCTAAAGTCATTCGTTAGAGTGGAGCAAAGTTTGTCATGATCCACTAAATCGAATGCAACAGATATATCTAGCAGCACCAGTATGCAAAGTTTGCCTGCATCCTTATGTTAACCTTAGATGCCGAAAAGGCTTTAGACCACGCAAGCTGGTCATTCTTGAAAGGGGTGTTGGCATTGGTGGGGATGGGAGAGAAATGGGAGAGTTGGAGAGCGGCCCTGTACTCCAGTCCCAGGGCAAGAGTGGTGGTGAACTAAGTCATGCCTTTTCAGGTTGGGAAGGGGAAACCAGGCAGGGGTGCCCCCTATATGCGCTGGTCATGGAACCATGAGCAATAGATGTCAAGGCGGACAGCCAGATTCGAGGGTTGCAGGTGTGCGGGGAGGGGGGGGAAATTTAGGTTTATTCTATTCACAGGATCTAGATATAGATTTCCCGTCCCCAGGCCTCCCTCCCAGCACTACCTCCCAGGCTCTAGGCATATGGGCAAATGTTGGGTTTCAAGGTGTACCTTGGCAAATCCGTACATACCCAATAGGACCCAAGAAAACCCAGATTGTGGAATATGTGAAAGAACTTGCTATCCGGGTGCAGGGGGATGGGTTCCGTTACTTAGGGGTGGAGATCCTATTTGACAGGAACATCCCCCTCCTCCCTTTATGGGAGAAAATAAAGGGGGATTTTAGCAGATGTGCCAGGCTCAACCGGTCATGGATGGCGAGACTCAACTGCATGAAAATTGTCATGCTTCCCAAATTCTTGTTCTCATTTCAGATGCTCACAAGGGGTGTCCATGTGCCCTTTCTAGATATGGTCAAACGCAGATTACTGAAATTCTTATGGGCGGGTAAGAGGCCCAGCAGAGCATATGGGACCCTCATCCTCCCAAGGGACGAGGATGAGGGTGGGGTATGGCCTCTCGGACCTGGGAACATATTACAGGGCCACTCAATTGTGTGTCTTGGTAGACGATCTGGAATGGCACTCAGAAGCAATGGACAACTCAATCCTTTCCCCGTTTACCCTGGGCAGTGGTTGTGGGTCCCACAAAGGGAGATACCACGTAGAGTCCTCCATCACCCTATGTTGGAAGTATTGTGGTCAATCTGGAAGGAGGGAAGTGACATGAGATGGATTACGACCTGGCCCTCCCCCCTCAGATATATCTGGCCCCCATGTAAAGGAATCTCATAGGGGACCCACAGCAATTTCAGGAATGGTATGAGGCGGGGCTTAGAAGGGCAGGACACCCAAAGCCCCATGATGGGGGTACAACTTAAGAAGGGACCTTACAACTGCTGCTGCAGGGGAGGGGAGGGGGAGAATACAAAGGGCCAAATAACAAGCATCTATAAAGATGGGCAGAGGACCAAGAGATACTGCACGAACTAAAGGCCACCATTGTAGAAGGGCTTCCCAATCCAAAGCTTCCCTCCTAATTAGAAAGCAGGCTATCAAGATCCTGCACCGTTGACACCACCCCCCAGCAAAAGTGTACCCAGGAGCAGATTCAAAATGCTGGTAGTGCAGAGCCCCCATTGCAGACTATTAACACATGTGGTGGGAATGTGCCCATATGCAGACCTACTGCGGGAGGTCCTCTCCTGGATTAAAGGGGTTGACGGGATCACGTGCAGCCTATCCCCATGGGGGTTCTCGTTTGGGGTATGGGAGGAGGATGGAGAGGAATGGGGAAACCACACAGCCCATACCCTCCTAGTAGCAGCCAGATGTTCTGTGGCTCAGTTCTGGAATCGGAACAAAGCCCCTACAAAAAGGGAATGGATAGGGAAGGTCAGGACGATTATGCGAGATGGATGAATTCAGGGTCAAAAGTGGAGAATTATGGTTAACGTTTTTTGCAAACTATGGTGCATAGACTGAGGGCTAGCGAATGCAGGAGCTCACAATTGCCTCTTAAGGTTTCTTTTTGTGGATGTAAGGGCTACATGCCGAGAGGGAAGGGTGAGAGGTAAAGAACACATAGAAAGCACAAGACGATTATTGGTTTTTGCAAATGTTTATCCTTTTTCTACAAGTGCCTTAACCTTGTTACAAAATGCTAATAAACATTTGATTTTCAAAAAAACTACTTTGAACATTTCCTTGAGTAGACTTCAGTTTCCATTTCCATCACAGATTATGGGGTTCTGTGCTGCATCCCGGATATCTTCCAGAAAGATAACGAGCATGCGAGTGAAGGAGAGCGAGAATATGGGCACAATCTTGGAAAACCAACCCTTTGGGACAAGCAAACCTTATAAAAGTCCTGATGGGAGCTAGGTAAGGCATTAGCCTTTAGGTTCGACCGAGAGATTTGACAGTAAGGATTACTGATCTCTAGCAGTCACACAAACCTCAGGGTATAGGGACATCTGGGTTAGGGTGGAGAGAGCCCACGAGAGGTTGAAGGGTGTATAAGAAAATGCCTTTGTTTTTTTTTACCTCAAATTCCAAATTAAAGAGATAAAGTATTAAGATAGATAATAAACATGAATGAACACTATCAAAATCAGTTTTTAAAGTCATCGGGGGCACCTTAGATGCGTTTCCATTAAAAAAAGAAGAAAAAAAAAACACCACAAGAAGTACAATGAGTAAAATGCTTGCTCTAACAGTAAACATGATTTTCAGCTGGGAGAATAAAGAAATAGATGTATCGAAATCTACAAATCTTGCAGTGTTCTCTATAGCCTTTGATGGTCTGACTGGGCGCTTATATTCACATTTCAAAAAAAGGAATTTCAGAACAATGGATTATCTGGTATTATACATTTAATTTCAATTGCCAACAAATTCAATTTCAAAAAAGCTGCCCGGAGGCGAAAGAAACTGCAAGAAGTACATATAAATGTAAGAACAGACAGCTTTAAAAACATTATAGAGTTCACTTGTGAAAAGTGTAGATCTTGAGCAGGACTACAGGGCTGGAGCCCTCAACATTTTATATTACAAACTAAAGTCACTCATAACATAGAAATTGCAACTTTGGTGAAGTATGAGGGAAGAAAAAACCTAAATGTTTGCCTTCATAAATAAAATTATTCTACAGTCAACCATTTAGTAAATTATATGAATGGTCTGGAATAGAATTCTAGATGGGTATAGTATGCGATGGGCCTCCAATCACCTTAACGTAAAGCAGGCACACAACTCAAGAGGCAAGTGCACGTTTGTACGTAAAGCAAGTTTATTGTACAATCAGTGGAGGGGCTAGATGACACTGTAGAGTCAAACCAACCAGAATCTTTCAGAACCACACAAGTTGACACATTATTTAGAATTTTGCAACAGTTAAAACACTCCCACATGTGATTGGTCAAGCCCTAAACAAAAGAAATCCAATCTTTCTCCAATTCCCCTATTCTCATTGGTCACAATAATCTTAGCTACCATCTTCAGTTCATATGTACAACACACCCTCTTTTAGGATTTGTCCGTGGTAGGTCATGACAACATGGCATAGTAACACATTCACATACAAACATAATTTCTTGCAAGTTCCAGCTGGCCCGAGACCTCCTAAGCCTAAACGTAATTGCACATGGTTTTCACAAATACTTCAAACAATAGGTGGAAGGGGAGAATAAACAGGTTCCCTTTGAACTGGGGATAACCATCTCACCCACCAAGACTCACTAGCGTCTCCTGAACACTCCAATCGATACGCCTAAAACTACCAATTCAACACTCATGACTTCTGGTCACATCCTGAGAATAATCGAAACCCATATCAGACACTCTGGCCTAGAGCATCACTCCACCCCAAGTTTGTTGGTCAAAAGCAAATGGCCGAGCCCCCTAAACAATAAGCTCCCAAGCAAAGATTTGCATCTTCCTTCTGCGATACTGCCAAGCCATAAAAACCCCAGCTGGCTTGTTGGCTGACCTCTGCTCGGTTAATCATTACCTCTCCTTCATCCCTGCGAAACCAGTTGTTCCCAGTCACTCAGAATGTACCTTGCAAACCCATACTAGAGTTTAATTTAAGAGTTTAATCAATTTATTAAAAAAAAATCCCACTACATGTAGATTTGGAAATTCCCTATGCATGTTTTTCAGTGTGCATGCATGTTCAATAACTACTGTGTCTTCTTCACAGTGGGTTTTCCCATGACAAATAGCCTTCCTCACATGCGCATTATGAAACACTTGTTGTCCAGTTTCTAGGCACTTCGTAGCACACCATATCTAGATGGTGTTTATTGTTAATTGGCGATTTTGATGTTTAACTTGCTGCACACATACAAATCTAAAATTATCAACTTAAAACACAACATCTCATTCACATTAACTACGCTGATGCATATAAAATTCCAACAACGCGTCAACTTCGCTGCACCCCCAGTCACAAATATGGCACACACAACGTGAACCCCTCTTTCTTATTTGGACCTTTCCTGACCATCCCAACATTATCTGGGTGCACAACTACGGGACATATTCCACCAAGGGCTCCAAAATACTCGACCAGCACTCAAGGTGGTGAAGGGAGAGATGGAATGCAGCTGGAGTGCTGGTATTTCTCCGTTTGCAGATGAAGACCAGAAAGAGCTGACCCCACCTCCCTATACATTTCACAATCCTCTGCTACAACGCCACAGAAGGAGGATGTGGCATTTTCATTTACCAACTGCTTACAATCAAAGTCATACAAAACTATTCAAGATAGAATACGAATGTAACCACGGGCAGAGGACAGTAAGATCTCCCCACAATCAACCACCAGGTGGGTAGAGGGAAACACCTGCAATACCACTGCCCAATGATTATGCACAACCAATTAAGGGTAACGAGGAGCACACCTTGAAAAAGAGCAAGGGCCACCCCTCCCCAACAGTCTACTCACTCTGTTAAGATCTTTTCACCTTACACTGCATGCAGGAATACATATTCACAATGCAGCACAACGCCCCATAGCACCTCAAACCACACTTGCCACTGTAGAGCCATGGAGAACTCGCCACACAAACCAGGCCTCGAATAAAGGGGAGAGGGGGCAGGCAGAGGCAGGGGGCAGAGTGGCAAGTGTTGGCAACTTGGACCAAAATAAAAAGGCAATTTAACAGTAACTTTGTTAACCCTGCTGAAACACAAGATTTAGTTTTAAAAGCTGTGATACTTTTACACTCGATCATTGCGGTGTTCATCGTAGCAGGGTATGAAAAAGATTCAATAAGCAGGAGCGAGAAACCAGCTCCTGGGCGACAGACATAGCCCAGTAGGTAGGAGACAACACAAGGGAAGCAGGAGCAAGTATACAGTGCACTGCAAATACATTTCTACTGAAGAGGCAACTTTCGGATTATGTTTTTTGGCATTTATATAGGGCTCTATATATCATTGGTAGGACCTCAAAGCGCTGGTAGGTTGAACGCCCTCATGGACCGCAGTCCGATCAGTTGAAAGAGTAAGGCGTCGTAGGGTGCATGGGTGCACCAGTTAGGAGTGCAGCTGATGTAATTGCCGGATGGTAGCTGCATCCTAGCGTTAGGTGTGGTGGTTTCATATCAGTTGAATGTGTGCAGTCTGGCGGGTGGACATCCAGACTGGGTTCTGGCTGTGTTAGGCCTGAAGGGCGCTTATGTGAGCAGCTAGGCCGGTTTGTCATGGGATATAGCTGCATGTACGTGTGATCGATTATGTTCAGTATGTCAGTAACGTTTATGTGACAAAAATCAACAACACATACAATACACATTAAAAAAACAAGGGGATAAAGCATTTAACAATGCTCAAGAAATACTAACATAAGATTGTCAAATCATTGGACATTTCTCATCTGATAAAAAAAGACCCATTTGGCATTATAAAATTAATCTCTAATGATCAGGCTATGTTTTGCATCATAGCTCAGAGATCTCAGCTCGCGGCCTCGGACCCCATTTTTAACTACCCAGTTTCCACAACTTCTTTCTTAGCAGCCATGATCTATGGGTGTATCTAGCAACCGCAAAAACTACATGTGGCAAAGAACATTGCCGCAAAAATAGCATTGCTGTTCTGGTGTCTCTTACCCCTCCGTTTCCCAGAGTATCGGCCTTAAATCTAGATAGCTCAGTTGTTTGGTTTTTTTCACATAGCAGCATAAAATGAGTCATTAATTCTGCAGCCTCCCTGCACAACTGGCATTTTTCTGTATTTGTCTCTTTCCAGGTGTACATGAAGTAGCCACTGGCAGGGTCCCCAATCTCACTCATGTATAGGGATTTTTCATAATGAGGAGAGAACATCTTGATATGGTTTTCTACCCTGGATCATAGCTTCAAGATAGGCAGGACCCAGTTTGAGCTTAAAAGGAATGGTTCGCCTAATATTTTTATTTCAAAAATAGATAGGCAATATTAAAAAAATATACTCGCACTTTTTTTTTTAGTTCCTATGTAACATTTTGAGCTATTCAAGCTCAAAATTTGCAAAAGCAAGCACATGGGCACATCCATTTTGTGAAATTGATGCCCGCCTGTGCTGGCTTTTGCGGCACAAATGAAGGAAAAGCCAGCCAGCTCTAAAGCTACCACTGGGTGTCTTTTCCTTCATTGGTGCTGTACGCGGAGGACAGGGACCGGAGACTACAGGCAGAAAAGCTGCAGCTGCATCTCGGTAAGTGCTATTTTTTTTTATCATCATCATAAGTTTATTCGGAAACAAATTATCCATAAACCGTTAACAGAATAAAAATGCATATATTACAAAAGTCAATTCAACGTATTAAAAAAATATCTAGAGTATAAATTTACAAACAATACATACAGATTTAAAATGTGCATGCGTGCAAGTCAGGTAATATCCACAATGAGCAGCCAAACAATTCATATGATTAAAATTTCAGAGTTCAATCAAATTCTGTGCCACGGTTTTGGATCGCCGATACCAGGCCCGTCCCAAATAATCCACCATACCCCAGGCCACTGGAATCGTAGCTGCCGACAGCAAATAACATAAGGCAGGCTTAGCCTGAAACATGCCGGCCGAACTGAGTAGTGGCAAAAGTGTTCTCCGTCTTAAGTCTATATAATGTGGGCAGAACAATATAAAGTGTAGGAGATCCTCCGCCAGCCACTGACAAAAGGGGCAAGCTGTAGGTTGCACACTATCTGTCCAGCTTTTAGTTTGTGCCTCTAACCATAAGCAATCAAACCGTGCTCGAGTCAAAGCCCAGCGGTCTACATGATTATCACTATGGAGTAGATATGGCTGAATAGCATCTGCTGTTGCATACACAATATGCCTTCTGTTTGCACCAATGCTTAAGGCAGCAGACTCCCTATTTGCCACCAAGATGGTTTTGAACAGTTGCTTTTGTGCCCTGACCATACATGGGGCAAAAATATTTGGTGGGCAAACTAGATTGGCGACGTTTAGCTGTCTGATGCATTTCTGAATATACCTGAGCCATGGGATTTTCTTTACTGCTGAGCTGCTTAGGAAGGCTCTTAAAATCTTATGCGAGAGAATTGCTTTCTGATTTGCCCATAATGCCAACCAATGCGAGACCAGAGCCAATAACCACTCATCAGCAATATAGGGGCATTCTAGTTCCAAATGTGTCCCATAGTTTGAGGCAGACTGCGGCAATCCAAGAAGTTTTTTTAAGGAAGGCATTCTCCACGTTTTCAATTTTTTGGATCCTTTCCATGCCCCACAGTGCAGCCCCGTAGTTAGTAGCAGTTTTTGTTTGAGCCCTGTATACTTCTAAGATAAGTTTCATTGGGCGCCCCACACAGTTATGTTGAAAGCGTGACAGACCCCCCCCCCCACCCCCAAGCACCTGCCTCATCCTCAGACACTGCTTATCAACATGGCCCAACCCTCGCCAATTCTCCATAAAGCAAATTCCCAGGTAGTCAAAACTAGTGGCCCTCGGAATGGGTTTACCTCCACTCCATATCTTGCACATTTTAAGATGTCTAACTCCCGAGCTCTTACATGCCATGACTGCAGATTTTTTTGAATTAACAGAAAGCCCATGTGAAACCATAAAGTGGGTGTAAACATCCACCAGACTTTGTAGGGCTCTAGGGGTGCGAGCGATTAGAACCAGGTCATCGGCATAGCCAAGGACTGGGAGGGGGACACCACCCACCGTGATATAGTCAGTGTAGGATTTGACCAAGGCTTGGTAGACACCATTTACATAGAGAGCAAACATTACCGGGGCCACAACACAGCCCTGACGAACACCCAAAACGGTTTCAAAGAAAGCTGTGCACTGTCCCTGTTCCCCAAATCTGACACAGGCTGATGTCTGTTCGTGAATTAGCTGGAGGACCTTGACCAGATCCTCCGGGCATACATGTCCCTGAGCACTGCCCAGAGCATAGCCCTATCTACTTTATCAAATGCAGTGCTCAGGTCCATAAATGCTAAATACAGGGGCTCGCCCCTCACATATATAGAGGTAACTCCCACCAAATACAAATTCAAAGCCTGTTCCCTAGTTCCCAGCCCCGGGCGAAAACCATATTGGGTCTCTGTAAGGACCCCAGAGTCAGAGATCCATTGTTCCAACCTTGCCAAGACCGCCCGACCAAAGATTTTAAAAGTAGTATCGAGCAAGGAAATGGGTCTATAAGAAAGAGGACTACCGGGATCACCCTTCTTAAAGATAGGGAAAATTATTGCCTGCCTCCATGTTGACAGGTAAAGACCAAGCTCCAGAAATGCATTGAAGCACTTAGTCAAGATTGGAGCCCAAGGGGCCACCTCATTGCAGAAAATGTCTGCTGGGATAGCATCAGGTCCAGGGGCACGATTAGGAAGTTGCTTATTAATAGCCACCTCTACCTCTTCTCTAGTTAATCGGAGTTGACATCCTCTAGGCCCACTATAAGGAGTTAGAGGGTTTGCTCTATATAGAGAGCTAAAATGATTCGACCAAGCCACTGCACTAACATTATTTTCTTTATAAGTTTTTACTCTTTTATGGGCGGGCCCATTGGCCACGTATTCCCAAAAGGTCATAGAGTCCCTTGACTGCACAGCCTGAATAAGATTTCCCCAGGCTTGTGCTTCTAACTGGGTCTTCCTTTTTGCCAGGACAGATTTATAATGCGCCCGAGCAGTGACTATCTCACGACGGGTGCTATCTTTTGCCTCCAAAATGTCCTTAAGATCCTTCTGTGCTACCCAGCAAGATTCATCAAACCAGGTTTCCAGATTCTTCTTCCTGTTTTAAATTCCCTTTGGAAATAGCAGACAGAGTTCCAAATCTTTTGAAATGCCAGAGTTATGGAGCCCGGAGACGATCCAGTGGACAGAATAGTGGAGAGTTCCTCCATGTTTAATTCACAAATTGACGATTGAGTGTCCGCTGGGTCCAATCTGGCCCATTCAATTCTCTGCTTGCACAGGGAATTAATGGCACACTGGTCCAATTGGGGAAAGTTGACAAGTGGGACCACTGGCAGATCTATTCCTAGGACCAACCGGAGTGCATATTGATCACTCTGTAGATTCTTGAGTACCTCAAACTCCTTAATTAAATGCCAATCCTTCACATGGGCACAAAAATAATCAATCGTAGATGAGCCCTGGGTTCCCTCAAAGGTTGGCCTCCCAGGCCGGTCCACTCCCACGCGACCCTTCAATGAGCGAATACCCCAACTCCAAAAAGCAATTGTGCAGGAGCAACCCCATACAACAAATCTTCACCCGGGTCTACATTCACTATTGGAATTCCCAGCCCCATTTTCACATTAAAATCACCTCCCATGATTAATAATAAGGCCCGTTTCCCATTAAGAATGGCAAATTCTTCAATCAGGTCTCCCAGAGCCCCTGGCCACCCCTGATTGGCATGATGAGGGCTATTGTAAAGATTAACCAGAAATAGGGGGCGACCCCTAGCGGGGCATGCCATAACGCATTGTATATTAAGATTTTTAGTTTCTCTGCCCCTGATAGTTAAGGCTAATGATGCCTTCACCAATATTGCCAGGCCACCAAAACATCTCCCACGTTTTCCCTTTTTCGCAGGGACACATTCTGCAGCATATCCATCAAAGCAGATTGGGGCGAGGGCCCAAGTTTCCTGAAGGAATATAATATCATATTCCCTAAGGATAGCAGCTATCCTCCCTGGAGATAACTTGGACACAGCGCCAGCTATGTTACAACACAAGCAGGTCAATGAGTTGGACGCCTGCTCAGCTAAAGGGACATTTTGTTCAGATTGCCCTCCCCTTTCCAATCTCGCTTTATTCTGAGCCACCTCCCCCATAGCAACAGGTCAATCCAATTCTTCCATTTCCCCCAGGGCCTGAAAGCGATTAGTCAAATCCACTGTTGCTAATGTTATACCAGCTGGTAAGGCCCCTCCCCCCAACACCCTCCGAGACCATGCGTGGGTTTGGAGGTTTAGTAAAGGCCCGATGTTCAGGCAGGGGGGGGGGACTTATGGGATAAAACGCTGCTAGAGGAAAACAGGCACCGTTAGCTAAGGGAGAAGTGTGCAAACGCCACTCGGGGTTAATAGAGACCACATATGACCCCCTGTGTGTGGGACGGTCATAGACACCACCACACAATCCCCCTTTACCCATTTTGGTTGCTTCCCTACACAGGAAACCCTTCTAGCCATGAGAATACCTCTAGGGTTCACCTTCGTCCCTGGGAGACGGGCATTAATCCATTGTGCTGTCTTATTTATAAGGGAGGGTGTCGTTTCCACCTGCCCTAGATCAAGTTGGGGAAGCCCCGTAATTACTCCAACCAAAGGGGCAGCCTCTGGGGGGAGGTTAAGGATTACTGGTGCACCAGGGGAACGTTTATCCTTTACTATTTTATGTGAGCCCACAGCTGAGGCCCCGAAACTGTTCTTGGTCCCCTTCCACAGAGTGCCCTCCAACAAAGACGTTGTGTCGTATCGAGGGCTGTAGTGGAGCCTCCGGGGTTAAGATGTTGTGGGCAGTGGTCACACCCATGTGTGGTTTGTTCGGAATATGTAGAGGCTGATGTGCCGGGATTTCGGAGATAATCCCTTGCGCTACTGTCCCTAGTCATTCTGCAACCAGAGTTTTGATTTCTACAATGTCATTTTTTAACCCTCTTAATAGGTCATCCATAATACACAGAGTGGTACTCAGAGGTTTTAAGGGCACCTATTTTGTCCAGAACCGGGGCAAGCTTTCTATCCAGTACTGCGTCCAGGATTTTGAAATCACTAGACGCTGACTCCATAGAGTCATTTAGATACACCACCAGATCAGGATTAGGCCCACTACCTACCAGGCTATCCGAGGGTACAGTAGCAGTTATCTCTTCCAGAGTACGAGCACCATTTGATGTCCCCACACTACCACCTCCCGTCATATCTCTTTCTAAAGGCTTATCATTTAGTGATGTTTCAAGACATTGCGAGAGAGTGGGAGGTGAAGAATTTGGAGACGGTAAACAAAGCAATCTTTTTCCCCCCAGTTTCACTAGTTTGCAAACTAGCCACTTCAATGGCTCTTTCGGTATATAAAATATGCTCTTCCAATTTCCCTAAACCAAAACAAAAGGAGGACTATTTTTAGGGTAATGCAACTGTGCATTGCCCAATCTCGTTTTCACACTAATAATAACACAGTTATATCGATTTGTAGAGAGTTTTTCAAAGAAAGGCCAATATGCCTAATTGCGCTTTCCGAATAGTCTCTTTTTGCACTTATGGTGTGCTAAAAGACACATGCTCTACCACCTTGGCTTTGGCATGTGTTAGCTGCCCCCCAAATGAAGATAAACATTAATTTTATTAGGTTTTCTCTGGGTAGGCAGGTGCAGATACAAATTAGTTAAAATTGTGAAGAATTTTCTTCAGCGAAGGTCTCTCTTGAGGTAGGTCACTTCAGATAAAGAAAGGGTCCCTGGATACTTTTAACAGGGTAACCTCAAATGGAACGAACAAAAACTGTGCGGTACGTGTTCTGCACTAGGTTAGAGTCGTTCTCTTAGCCAATTTCCCTGCCATTTGTTTCAAATATTCATTCAGGGATGACTGGCCTGGCGAAGAACCTTACATTTTCTAGCCTTAGGTTTGGAAAAATTACCACAGGGATCGACTCCACCCCGACTACCGATAGAGCTAGATTTGCTCTTTTTCGTTTTATTAGGGACCAAGAGTGGGGCTTTAGCCTTGCGTTTAGACATACTTTATGTATGTTAACAACTACACCAGCGTAACCAGGTAGAATGTCCCAAGATATTTCTTTCAGGGCCGCGGCCCAGAATATCTAAAGTGCAAATTGCCTAAAGTGCAAATTGCTTAAAGTGCAAATGCAAGGCAAAAGGGCAAGAGGGTACTAACACACATGCAACAGTTTGAAACAAAAGGAATAAAATCTAAAAAACGCATATGCAAAGAAAATCACTGCCATGGAGCTGCAATGGGGGAGGGGAGAGCTACACTCGCAGCCCCTCAACAAATAAACCAAGCGTCGTTATGAACCAAGTCCAGTACAGACGCTAGAGAAAAAAAAGAAATAAAAATGACACCAACAGCCCCACAAACAGGCACAGAGTGATTTTCTTCTTACACAGGCTGTTACAGAGGGCGGACAGTATTTCCACAGGCAGTGTTCCACGGGCAGTATTTCCACAAACTGATCAAATGGGGGGACAGTATTTCCACAAGGGCAAAAAAAAAAAACAGGCAGTGAGGACAGGGCACGCCCGACTGCTTAGGGAGCTGCCTTAGTCCGTCTCTCCCCCCCGTCCCTCAATCTGCACTAGCCGCCAAGGTCCCAATGTAAAAAGCCCAATAGGACTTGATGAGGCTTGGACGAAAGACCAGGCAAGGCAGGAAAGGATGTCAATTTTAATGTTGTTGCGCCAGTGTAAAAGTCCCAGGAATAGAAATTAATTCCATACACTGTAGCCTCTTGTCAGGGGTGCTTAATTGCTGCAGACTGCTGAGCCCCCAGCCCCAACTCAGTTCGACAGCTACAATTCTTTGACCCCGAGGAACGTAAGTGTAAAATTTTTATAGGAGTGCAAAGCGCTGCACAAAGTCACCAAGCCACTTGGGCGAGTTAAGAAATTAAGCCATTTAATGGCATATACACATGGGAGAGAGGAGGGAGAGGGGTATTAGTTATGTCAGCCAGCCCACACCTCACCTCACCCCCTCCTCGCCTTAGGTGCCTAGGCAGGCTCCGACTCACGTGATCAGAAATAAAGATTGCAATCTGAGGGAAACCAGCCTCCACGGAGCTTTCAGTTTGCCGCTTTAATCAATGTATAAAGTAAGAGACAGGTCAGCTGCAGCCCACTGACCTGTGACCACAAATACTGGCGGCAGCTCGCACAGACTGCAAAGACTGCAAAGAGTGCCCTTATCCGCCCTTCACTTTTAAAGCGACCGCAAACATAAATACAACGTTATTGTGTTTGAAAATGCTGCGGTTTTTCTTTCCAAGTTTCTCTTTCCAAGTTTCTCAGGCTCAGAGGAGCCTGAAAAACTTGGAAAGAAAAACCGCAATGTTTTCAAACACAACCACGCGTGTTTCTGCCTGCCTTGGCTTTCCACTTGGGTCTCCGGTGCTCCCCCAGGAGAGCACCGGAGACCCAAAGTGAAAGCCAAGGCAGGCAGAAAGAAGCGCGGTTGTGTTTACATGCCGTGGTGCTTCTGCCTACAGCTGATTTGGGCCCAAGAGCCCCAAATGGGAAATGCTAAATGCTGCAGTGCTTGAGGCCCCGAAACTGTTCTTGGTCCCCTTACACAGAGTGCTCTAGGGCTCCCACGGGGAGCCCTAGAGCCCCAAATGGGAAAGCAGATTTAGGCAGAAACACTATGCGGTTGTTTTATGCAATGTTAAATGCTGCAGTGTTTCTGCCTAAATCTGCTTTCCCATTTGGGGCTCTAGGGCATAGATTGAGAATCAAGGCTTGAAGACCATTACTTTTGATTTTCCAATATTTAGGTTCAGATTCAACTCTTTACATTTGGTCATGAAAATTGCCAAGGATTTTTCCAAACCTTGTAGGGTTGTAGCCAAAAAAACTGCATCATCTGCATAGAATAACTCAGGTACTTGTCCGTGGCCAATTTAGGGCAATTCTGGCAATCTTAATAGATTTCTTGAATGTAAATATTTAACAGAAGAGGGACAAATGAAAGCCCCTGCCTCACCCACTTTGCTACTTCCAAAGGCCATGGTGTCCTAAGCCATAGCAAACTGAGGCACTGTTTCCGAAACAGAGGAGCCCAATGGTCCCGATCAAATGTACCAGTACTTCACGTGTGGTTAGTACCTTCCATAAAATTTCCCTTGATATTGAATCAAATGCTGTCCTCAGATCGAGGAAGGCAGCGTATAGTTTCATTTGGTTCAATGTTGTATATTTCTGGATCAACATAAGAAATAAAAAACAATTATTTATGGTTCCTCTATTCCTTCTAAAGCCACCTTGTAGCTTGCTTATGTTATTGCCGTCAACCCACTCTTGTAAGTAACTTAAGATGGTCTTTCCAAAAGGTTTCTCTGTGCTATCTAGGAGGAATATCGGGTGGTAGTTAGCCGGGTTATCCCTGCCCCTTTTTTTGAACAAGGGTATTATCATAGCTTTGCGCCAGGATGCATGGATTTCACCAGCTCTTTAAATATCCTGCCCAAAAATCGAGGATCAAAATAGCCACCACGTCCTTAAACAAATCTGCCGGGATGAGGTCAGGCCCAGCTACCTTGCTGCCCTTTTGGGAGGCAATCGCTATTACCACATCTCCTATAGTGATACACAGCCTAATGCTGGTCTCCAGGGAAGCCTCATCAAAATCTGAACAAATAGGCATACCTTCTTTCATTTTCGTGTACAAACTTGCGAAGTGGAGCCGCCACTCTTCTGGGCCTATACAACAGTCTAATATCTGGTCGCCTTTTAGTTCCTTTTCAAATTTATTTTGAAAAGCCTCGGCCAAACTTTCCCATTTGGCCTTCACAAAATGTTCTTAGAGGTTATTTTTTTTGTATTGTGCACGCGCCCTCCGTAACCTTTTATTTACATTCCCCTTTGGCTCAATACAGGTTAGGATTTTCTTTTTTGCTTCCCCACAATCCTCATAGCAGTTCTTGCGCAAGGTTTTCTTTTTGATTGTGCCTGTCGGAACAGATGTGGGAGAGCAAATGTTCTTTTTAAACCCTCAAACGCTTTCAATACACACATCACTAGAATCCATGTTGCAAATAGATTCTAAGTTTGGGATAGTTGAGTGATAAAGTGATGCTTTACCCTAATGTTGCAACACTTTTCCCGACTTAACTGTTTTACACGCATGGCCGCCAATAGCTACAATTTGGTCAGTTAATCCACCTCTAGCGTATAACGCTCCTTGGCCCAAGACCTTTAAATCGTAAAGTTATAGGGTAATGGTCATCCTCAGATCTTGTATGGATCTCAAAATAGAGTACCTGCAACCAGGCAACACCTGAGACACAGATATAATCAATGAGGGAAGATCCATTTTGGCCCTAAAGGTTGCTATAGCAGGCTGGTCTTTGTGGGAGGAAAAATTAAAAAATAAAAACCCTTAAACGCTCTTAAATTCAAATTATGTAACATGCAGGCTGATTCAGCTGCCAATTGATGTAATCTCGCGGGGTGAAACTATTACATAGTTTGCCTCCAAAAGAAGCCATCAAGGCCAAAGTGACAGGCCATGTACCCTCAGCACTTGTGCATTTGCAACCTTATTTCCATTCCAGTGAGCAGGCAACCTGACAAGTTTAGTTAGGGTTATTTATATGCAAAAGGCAGTCCTGTGCTCGCCTAATCAATGTGGCCTAAAAAGGCAACTAGTTTTAAGTAACTTGTGCTCACTCAAAGGGTATACTGCCATCTCAGAAAGCTATCAGTGCATGCAGGTTAGGTGAGGGAAATCAAGCTTGGAAGGACCAGTGGAGTCTCTTACCACTCCACCCCCTCTTTGGACATCCAGTTACCTATCGTGCTTACAAGTATTGCCAAGCTTACTTGATCCTCCAACAACCGGTCGCAAACCACCCCCAAACAATAACCGGCTTACCTTAAAAATACACCGAGCACACGTACGCCTGAGGGCATTTTGGTGCCAATGCAGTATTACAGTCATCCGAACAGTGCCTTAACCCAAAAAGAGTCCAACCAAAACGTTTTCAATGAGCGATGAAAAAAGAAGCTGCGGCAATGGAAAAAGCACGTCCACCCACCCGACTGAGTTGCACACATGCAACTTGAATGGCAATTGGGACGTATGGTCGAAACTTGCGCCGAAGGTACTCCGACTGTCGTCATAGAAGGTACGATGCACTGTGCACATGGATTTAAACTGAACCCTTTCTGCAACTGGTAGCCAGTGCAGCTGCCGTAAGACAGGTGAGATGTTCATATGATAAAGGGGTCCGAGTCACCAGTCTTGCCGCAGCGTTTTCCAACAATTGAAGGCGGTGCAGTAAATAAAGAGTGTTTTGGCCAAGTAAAGCAAGTTGCAGTAATTACCACACATAGTACCAGAGCTGCAACCACTGGCGCATGAAACTGCAAAGGTAAAAAAAAAAAAATTTTAAAAAAAAAAACAGTACCATACCAAGGACCCTCATTGTGTAATGGCCAGATTGGCATACAGATGCCACCTGAGCCTCAAGCGACAATGAGGAGGACACCTTAACTCCTAGATCCTTCACCAGAAAAGAACCAAGAGAGGAGGGCCAGAAAGAGGGAGACCACTGAGAAGACGAAGGGGGACCCATCAGCAGGACCTCATTTGTCTCAGTTCAAGGTTAGCAGGGTGTTGCTCATAACCCACGGCCTCCAAGCAACGGCATCAGCCGAGATGCCGCATTGGCCAAAAGTCAAGCTTCAAGATGATCTGGGTATCATCTGCATAGGAGTAGCATCAGAGAGAGAGGACAAGCTCAACCAAAAGGCTGGATGTACACATTGAACAAATTAGGGGGCAAGGCCGACCCCTGGTGGACCCCACAGGATAGAGGTATCGACCAAGAACGGAAAGGGGGGGGGTGGGAATTGTGCACGATCAATTTAACACCTGTCTGGTTAATCCCACCGGGGAAGACAAGTCTACAGCATTGAAAGCAGCTGATAGATCTAATAAGATCAGTGATCCCACTCCACCCTGATCAGAGAGGCACGCAAGGTCATCCATAACAGACCAGAACGCTCTGTGCCCAGACCAGGGTGGAAACCAGACTGAAATGGATCAAAGAAACAAGCTAAAAAAGGAGATGGAGATTACAATAACTTCATTAAAAAAAGGGCAACAAAGAAATTGGAAAAAAATTAGCAGAAGGGTCGAGTGAGTTTTTTTTCAGAAGAGGGATCATCAGTGCATGTTTCAGATCAGACGGAATAAATCCTGATTGACAAGAACGGTTAACTGCATGAGCCTACCATTAGGCGATTGTAAGGGTACAGACAGCTAATTGGATAGAATCCAGATCAGAAGCAGATTTTAATTTAGAGGTGGCCAACGCCATGTCCTCAGGGGAAAAGGATAGAAAGGAGGACTACAGACTAGCTGGCGCACACTTGGACAAAACAGGGTCAAGTACACCAGTCTTTAAACCTGAGTATGCAATCTTGTCACAAATGGACACAGCTGAACAAGGAATTGCACAGGTCATAAGAGGGAATAACTCTTGCCTGCACTGTAATGGAACGGGAGAGGATAAAGAGTGTATAAGCCCAAACAGTTCTCCAGGCTGGTTAAGAGCGGACTCCACTCTACCAGAGTAGAATCTGCTCTTCGCAGCCACAATGGCTCTATGAAATGAGGCAGTGGCCTGGCGCAAGAGCATACTGTCAGACTGGTGGTAGGCACTCTTCCACTTCTGCTCAGCATGCAGACACTTCAGTCGTAAAAGCTTTACATCTTCATCAAAACAGGACTCCTAATGGCGAGTTCGCCGTCTGTACAATCTCACAGGAGCAAGGCAATCGGCAGTGTCAATGAATACTTGAGCAACACAGGAGCTGTGCAGCCTGCAATTACTGACTGGGCCACTTCAGCTGTGCGGCCAGGCTTTAGGTTTAGAACAAGCCACCAAACTGGTCTCAGCCACAATTAAATAAAATGGTCCGACCACGGCAAACTGCAAGGCTGGTCAGACCATGACCAATGTTTGCGAGGAAAAAGTAAGATTTGAGTATTTCCCAGTCAATGGGTGGGGCCAGACAAGCTGTTTGAGGTCAAGGTCCCCCATCCCAGTCAGAAAACGCATAAAGGGCTGATCTTTTTCACAATTAACGTCAAAATTAAAATCCCACAACCCCTACCCACAACAACCACCAGTTTATCAAGTTTATGCCAAAGCTCTGCAACAAACTCAGAAAGGCATTGGCAAAGGTTTAGGACTACGATAAACCGTTAAAACATAAGAATTGGTGGGCATAACTGAAATGTGAACTAATAAAGCTTCCATTTGGACCTTATGGTTGGACGGTATTGCCCATGAAGTCTTATTTACCAAGGCGACCCCACCACCTCCTGCCCCCGCAGTGGAGGGAATGGTCCATCCGAATACTATAAGATGGTGAGTTGTGTCACTACAGGGCCAGAGTAGTGTTGCAGCCAATCTCCGTAATACAGGCAATATCGGATGAGTGATTATGCAAAAGGTTGTAGCACACTAGAGAATGCGCCACCAAGAAGCAGGCATTGAACAGTACGCATGAAAAGTTCCAATAAATCCTGCTGGCCATACCATGTCCGCAGGGGCGACCTGCAGCAGCCCTTCGTGAGACATCGCCTGAGGCACATTAGTAGTGCCCACAGCCACCAGATTCCCACAGCAGAGACAAGGATAGATGAGCTTGACTTTGGCGCGCAAGGCGCCCGCAGCGCCTCCGATCATAGATCTGTATTTGTAGGCACATCGTTATCAGCCTAGCCTAAACCCACCCACTGCTCTGAAAGAAAGCGACAGACAGCGCAGTGTTTCTCGTCCGGGTGTATGCAGAGTAGGCAAGCAGATGGAAGCTAGGCAACTTCCAGACCGTGAGTAACGGTCTACAAAGAACCGAAAATATAAACAAAATTAAATAAAAAACACTGAAAAATAAACAAAGTAATAAAGTGGCATCCAGTCACCCGCTGCCGTTCATCTCCATAACACATGCGTTTCAAGATGCAGTCCATACTCCCATCAAATAAAGCTCAGATGCAGTGGACCAATTAGATTGTGATGCTTAGTCTTTCTGCTGATTGACAGCAGGATCCTTGTGAAATTGCTATGCATTACATCTACAAGAAAGCAAACCGCCTGCACTCTCCTTAGCAGTAATAGTTACTCTAACCTTCACAATATTTGCCAGTATCTTGCCACACAACACAACTACTTCTATCAGAATGCCATTCCCCCTTAAGCCTTGCATTACATTAGGAGTTTAGTACTACTGCAGGTAGAATCTCTCAAACCCACAACATTCTTGCCACCATGCCTACTAGACTACCAGCATCACACAGAAGCCCCACCCACTCGCCCTTAACCACTGTCCACTCTTCTCCCCTCAATGGATTCAGCTCGATGCTGCTAGACCCACTCCCAACCAACCTTGAACTAAGCCTGTGGTTTCTGACGCTGGTGGAACAAGACTCAACTCTTTCGCTTATCTACCAACTAATGCAGAACCAAAAAAAAAAAAAATAAATAAATAAAAAAAATTTAAAAAAAATAAAACCAAATTAAATTCTAAAATCATCTTTACCTCCAATAATTCTGGCCTGCTTGCCATCTCCCCTTTTTCTAACTAGCCGGACCCACCCTAATGCTAAGTCTATTACTGCCCACGAATTTGACATTGCAGATCTATGGTCTCCAACCAATTAGACTTCCTTGCCGTAACTGAAACCTGGCTACATTCTGCATCAGACCCTACCTTGTCATTAGCATTACCTGACAACTATACCATTATAAGAGCAGACAGAGAAAACTCCCGAGGTGGAGGCCTAGCCTTCATTGCGAGAACAACATTCGGACTAAGAGTACGCCCTCTATCTGCCTTCCCCTGCAGACAGCTCCTTGCAGTCAAACTGCCACTTCTTCATGCATCTCCTATACGTACCATAAATATACACCTAATTTATCAGCCCCTTGGTCCCATCTCTTCCTTTGATGAAGATATCACATCCCTACTATGCTCTAACACCAAGCCTAACTCACAGATCATGATACTAGGAGATTTCAACGTTGGCCTCAATGACATCAACGCTACTACCGTGGTCAATACTCACAAAACTGGGTTTCACACACCGCATTATCCTTCCTACCCATAACAAAGGAAAGACTTTAGACTGGCTGGCTTGAACTGCGACACTAAAATTACTGCCAATGACCAAGGTGCTTTGACTGACCATCATACAAATCGTGTTTAGCCTCACATGTGAAGCCTTAAGCTACTATTAAGCCATTATCCCCCCCTGCTGACTAGAAATAAGCACAACGTAACTGGACAGCTTACTACCCCTACTCCACTCTATTACAGACTCCACACCTTCTAGTTCGACCCTACAGTGCTTGTTGATCTCGACAATCATACTTTGAAAACAGCTATCCACAAAATAGCACCGCTAAAAATGTGCAAAGCGAAACCCCCAACCCACCTGAACTCCTGGTTCACCTCCCCCAACTCAAAGCCTTACGCAACGATAAAGGAAAGGCAGAAGCCCTTTCGAAGACCAACCCCAATCGGACACAAATAAGGGAAATTTAACTTTGATTTCCAAGAAATTCAAAAAGGAGATATTCCAAAAAAATACATTCATTCAATGACAGGATCAACAAAGCAAACTAACACTAGAGAATTGTTCACTATTCTAAAAGAACTGGAGTCACCTACGCCCCAAACAAACTTGCATCAAGGACAAGACTTGGTGACTAATATTCAAACTTCCCTAGCTAACAAAATATCACTCCTACAAAGGAAAATTGAAATGAAAAAACATAACAGCCATGGACTCATCAGTGCCTAATCCTCATCCTACTCTTGAGAAATCCTGTAACAGTTTCATCTTCGCCTCCATCTCCACTAAGGAAGTAATAGAAATAATATCTTCTCTCAAACCTTCGAAATGCCAGGGCAACCCTAGCCCAGCTGCCATTATCAAGGAGGCTGCTAGAGATCTAGCCCCTTTCCTAACTTCCATAACTCCTCCATCGACTCTGGCACCGTCCCCACCAACCTAAAAGACACTTGGGTTCTAACATTGCTAAAAAAAAAAAAAAAAGTAAAATGTATTTAAAAAACGAATCTAGGTCTTAATTCACCTACCAACTACAGACCCATAACTACTGTCCCCTTCCTCCACAAAATTCTGGACAGAGCTGCTTACCTCCAGATACAGTCCTACCTAGAAAATAACCACCACCTTGGTCTGCGACAATCTGGTTTCAGGCCGAAACATGGAACCAAATCAGCCTTAATCGATTTAAAAAAAAAAAAATAATCAAATCGACAACCTTAAAGACAATGGGAAACTTGCACTCCTCCTTCTAGATCCCGTGGCTTCCTTCGACCTAGTCGATAACAAGGTCCTGTGCATCATTTAACCTCCGCTGCACACTTCTCTAATGAAGCCTAAGCCTGGATCCAGTCATTTTTGGACAAGCGCAACATGAGAGTCTTTTCTCCGTTCGCTGTAGCCATTCCCATCACCCGCAGAGTTCCATAAGGGTCCTGCGTCTCTCCTACCCTTTATAAAATATTCACCAAACCCTCTTTGATAATCTCGATAGACTGGGTGTCAGCTACACTAAGTATGCAGATGACACTCAGATTCTCATACCCATCACTGGCGACCACGAAACAGATACCACCCTCCTCAACAAGATATATCTGATTATCCAGGCAGGGATGGCTACACACGGGCTCTGTCTGAACGAAGAGAAAACTGATCTTCTCCCCTTCGGATCCTCAGTAAAAGTTAATAACCTTAGTAACCAATTCAAATGATTCAATATCGATGGCAACATCAAAGTTTCCAGCAAGGTGAAAACCCTGGGCTTCTATCTAGACTCAGCATTAACCTGCCTCTTCGGGTTTAGTGCAATCTCCTCAGCTACAGCATACACCTGCAAGTTAATTAACGCTTGCAAGCCCTTCCTCTCCACAACTAACTGTACCACATTGGCCAGAGCTCTAATTTTATCAAAACTAGATTACTGTAATGCCTTATATCTAGGCTCTAGTAACTACAACATAACTAAACTCCAAAGCTTACAGAATAATGCTTTAAGATCAGTGAACAGTATATACTGGAGGGAAAGCCCAAACCAGATTCAGGACTGAGGGCTGGAAACAAATGCGTACAACAAGAGGGGTTTGTCCTGACTGGGGAAGTCTAAGCTGACTACAATATATTTTTTGCAGTATAAGTTTAAAGACAGTATCCTATCTTTGGGTGTCGCAATTTATATAGTTACCAAAAATAGCAGTACATGAAAAACAACAGTAATCATCCACATGTACAAGATCATTAGTTTATGCAAGGCAAGCTTTTATTAAGTGGCTTGTCCTTATTTCTTTAAACATTTTATGAAAAACTTGTAAATATCATACAAAACAGGGGGGGGTTTGCACATATTTCACCCCCAATTGACAAAGTGTAAAACAATAAAGATGCAAGGCATGAAACAGAAAGTAAAGTCAGTTCATACAAGCATGTGCTGTATATTGACATTAATCCAAAATATGACAGTAGTATGAAGGCATCATGTTGCCACTAATACATTCTGCTTTTATATTATTCTGATTGTAACATAGCCAGGCTAAAGGGTGACCAAAAAATGGTATTTGATCGACATCTCTGAAATAGATCTTAAGATTCAAAGGGGATCCCTGCCCACCAGGGTGGTGGGGGGGTCCCAGGACGTTCGGCTTTGATGGGTCACAGCCTTCTTCATGGAGCCACGGAGTGGAGTTCCCTGTAAGAGATTTAAGGGGAGCTCGAGTTACTAAAGTGGATTGTAAGATGCACCATAGTTAAAGGGCATGTACATACATATGTTACTGTCACAGGGATACAAGACCCTTTAATGAAAACTAAAGAGAAAGTGTCTAGTTGAATTGTGAAGGTGAACAGGGGGTGGCCCTACACCGGCCTGAGTGCTGGATAAATGTCAGAGGTAAGTGAAAGTAAACATAAAATACAATAAAATCCTCCTCTATAAGTGACATGGGCTTGTGCCACAATGTACTAGATGGAGGAGAAACACAGCGTTTGGTTGCTATGGTATAGCCTAAGAAAGTAATAATAATAAAAATGTTGTTAAACCCAACTATCCTACTCCATTGGACCAATGATATAAACATGGGAGTAAGAAAGTTTGAAATACCTTTAGGTATTGCTGCAAACCCACCCCAATATGGTGGTTTGTTACTGCTATACGCCGAATGGTTGTAAAGTGGCGTGCTGGGGAGGTCCAGAATGTTGGATTCAAAAGGATCTGCAAACGTCTGCCTAGACAGTGGGACAGAAAGACAGAGAAGTCGAAAAAATGACATAAACAATGCCTGGTTTATGGCAGGAAGAAGCCTAAGGAGCCAGATAAAACTGGACCTTTAAATAACTCGGGAGCCAGATAGTATCTGGCTCCCCGTGTATCCATTTACCTTTTGTTCGGATGTATAGGAGAATCCGGCGCTCCGTCTGATCTCTGTAGTCAGAGACTGGAGCTGTGTTTCTTTGCGCTGTACTGAGCATGCGTCAAAATGCAGGTGCTGCTTTTACACGCATGCTCAGCCGCGCAACCTAGGGCCGACGTCATCGAATAACGAAGTCCCCGAGTGTGGGGAGGAAAACTGCCGGGGGAGCCCGTACAAGCCGAACGGCTTCCCCTGGAAGGAGTGTATGCTCGGAGAAGCAGCGCCCAACCGGCGCATGCGCTCCGGGAGGCCAGCGTCCTAGTTGCTTAGCAACAGCTTTGTTATGCTGAATGGGAGCTATCACGGGACTCGGAGGCTGGGTATAAAATATAAGATACTGTGCCTAATGTCAGTGAACTGGATGGGGAGGACTGGTCTCGATGTCCCAGGACGATAACATTATGGCCTGCGTCACCACATTTGGTCCCAACACTACCAAACTCAAAAGCCTTATAAAAAATGTTGGCCTCTGATTCAACTTAGTTTGCCGGAAGAACCGATACCCAGAATGGCTTTAAAGAGATTAAGAATCTCAAAGATATGCTCACCATGCAAGGATGAGTAAAAACAGCTCCAGATCCTCCTTGTGGAACCTGAGGGAAATCAATGGCCACCATCCGTGTGGGAACTGCTCTGCTTGTAAACAGACCAAAAAGATAATCTCTTTCAACATAGGCACCAAGGAATGGAAATTAAGACATTTTTCCAATTGTAAATCCAGCAATGTGATTTACATAATTGAATGTCCCTGTGGACTGAGATATATGGGTCAGACATCGAGACCAGTACACAAAAGAATTGGGGAGCATCGATCCCGCATTCGGTGCAAAACTATTACGGCACCACTGGTACCACACTTTCTTGAATACCATCACAATCCGGACAGTTTTGTATGGTGGGTGGCAGACAAAATACATAACACCAGCAACCTCAGCAACTCTTTGAACTTCAAAGAATCCTGGTGGATGTATAAACTTCAGGCCATCACAAAAGGCCTTAATGAAGCACAACCACAGAGCCACTTTCAATGACCTCCCAGTTTCGATTCTATTCACCTCGCTGTTTGACATCTAGTTTCCCACTCACTAAGGGGATATGACGATCTCGTTTTGTAATTGGGCAGGCAGCCGTGTGTCCCCTTTGATTACCGGGGCATTTACACATCAGTCCTCCCCATCCAGTTCACTGACATTAGGCACAGTATCTTATATTTTATACCCAGCCTCCGAGTCCCGTGACAGCTCCCATTCAGCATAACAAAGCTGTTGCTAAGCAACTAGGACGCTGGCCTCCCGGAGCGCATGCGCCGGTTGGGCGCTGCTTCTCCGAGCATACACTCCTTCCAGGGGAAGCCGTTCGGCTTGTACGGGCTCCCCCGGCAGTTTTCCTCCCCACACTCGGGGACTTCGTTATTCGATGACGTCGGCCCTAGGTTGCGCGGCTGAGCATGCGTGTAAAAGCAGCACCTGCATTTTGACGCATGCTCAGTACAGCGCAAAGAAACACAGCTCCAGTCTCTGACTACAGAGGTCAGACGGAGCGCCGGATTCTCCTATACATCCGAACAAAAGGTAAATGGATACACGGGGAGCCAGATACTATCTGGCTCCTGAGTTATTTAAAGGTCCAGTTTTATCTGGCTCCTTAGGCTTTTTCCTGCCATAAACCAGGCATTGTTTGTCATTTTTTCGACTTCTCTGTCTTTCTGTCCCACTGTCTAGGCAGACGTTTGCAGATCCTTTTGAATCCAACATTCTGGACCTCCCCAGCACGCCACTTTACAGCCATTCGGCGTATAGCAGTAACAAACCACCATATTGGGGTGGGTTTGCAGCAATACCTAAAGGTATTTCAAACTTTCTTACTCCATGTTTATATCATTGGTCCAATGGAGTAGGATAGTTGGGTTTAACAACATTTTTATTATTATTACTTTCTTAGGCTATACCATAGCAACCAAACGCTGTGTTTCTCCTCCATCTAGTACATTGTGGCACAAGCCCATGTCACTTATAGAGGAGGATTTTATTGTATTTTATTTTTACTTTCACTTACCTCTGACATTTATCCAGCACTCAGGCCGGTGTAGGGCCACCCCCTGTTCACCTTCACAATTCAACTAGACACTTTCTCTTTAGTTTTCATTAAAGGGTCTTGTATCCCTGTGACAGTAACATATGTATGTGCATGCCCTTTAACTATGGTGCATCTTACAATCCACTTTAGTAACTCGAGCTCCCCTTAAATCTCTTACAGGGAACTCCACTCCGTGGCTCCATGAAGAAGGCTGTGACCCATCAAAGCCGAAACGTCCTGGGACCCCCCCACCACCCTGGTGGGCAGGGATCCCCCTTGAATCTTAGTTAAGATCTATTTCAGAGACGTCGATCAAATACCATTTTTTGGTCACCCTTTAGCCTGGCTATGTTACAATCAGAATAATATAAAAGCAGAATGTATTAGTGGCAACATGATGCCTTCATACTACTGTCATGTTTTGGATTAATGTCAATATACAGCACATGCTTGTATGAACTGACTTTACTTTCTGTTTCATGCCTTGCATCTTTATTGTTTTACACTTTGTCAATTGGGGGTGAAATATGTGCAGACCCCCCCCTGTTTTGTATGATATTTACAAGTTTTTCATAAAATGTTTAAAGAAATAAGGACAAGCCACTTAATAAAAGCTTGCCTTGCATAAACTAATGATCTTGTACATGTGGATGATTACTGTTGTTTTTCATGTACTGCTATCTTTGGTAACTATATAAATTGCGACACCCAAAGATAGGATACTGTCTTTAAACTTATACTGCAAAAAATATATTGTAGTCAGCTTAGACTTCCCCAGTCAGGACAAACCCCTCTTGTTGTACGCATTAAGATCAGTGAACAACATTCCCAGAACACAGCATATTTCAGCTCTCAGACGTATCACCAACTAGCTTGCATCAAAGACAGAATCCATTTCACTCATAAATGTCTAGCCAACTTCGCCCCTAAATATCTAGTTGACAAATTCACAACAAAAAAAAAAATGTGACCATCCCTTGAGAACTATACGCTCAAACTGCCTGAATGTACCTAGATATAAACCTCAGAAATCTGCTGGAAGCAGCTTTCCAGTGATGGCTGCTAAACTCTGGAACTCATTACCCGATAATCTCAGAGCAGAACCTTCTTACTATAGTTTCAGGAAGAACACCAAATCTTGGCTTCTATCCATTGATGCATAAACATCTTCATAATTCAAGATACATGAATATATCTGTATGTATCTCTTGCGATTATCTGTAAAAATGTTGTAAATCCCTTAATTGCTAGGTCACTGGTATGTATGTAACCTTGTATGAACTGTGCATTTACCTAGATCTACCACTTTATTTGGAAATACTCTAAATTCTTCTGTCTGCTATATCACTATTCTGTATGCAACTGTATTTATCACTTATTATTTGTATATTCTATTTATTGCTAGATCACTAATCTGTATGCAACCTGTAACATGTTAATGCACCCAGATACCTATAGGTTTGATGCGCTATATAAAGAAACAAACAAAAACTCGTCCGACAGACCTAAATATTTGCTGTTTTGGGTCCAAGAAAAACAATTGGAAATGTACACAATGCTGCTGCATCACTTACTGTTACCTTGAAATATCAGACAGCAGGAAAAATGATGTGTTTTTAAGAGGCAATTTAAACTTCGTCATCAGGTCTTGCAGCTTAATTTTCCACATGGTTTGATCATTCGTTTAACAGCATTATTTCTGCAATATTGCCCAAGAATAAGCATACAATGTGTAGTAGTAGTAGTACCAAAGAGTTTGAAAATAACTGGAGGGAAAAGGACCCCTCAAAGCTAAGGATTGCGACAATTGCATACCATTATTTTCCGAAATAATTGATGCGAAGGACATGGTTTTAAATGTCAGTATATGCTGGCACCAGAGATTTTTGCTTCAGGAGCCTATCTTGGCAAGTGTACTGAAGACAATCTAAATATTTACAGTTGATTTACTCAGGAATTTAAATAGTGTTTTGTATTGTAGCATATTGTAGGACATTGTGTACATATTTACTGTGCTTTTTTTCATTCTAAGGATGTAAAATTACTGCCCTAATTTCGTTCACATAGCTTCCTTTTGATCATCTGTATATCTACTTTTCATAAGACTGACAAATCTATTCATATAAATGTAAAAGGCTGTTTTAAATGTATCATATAGACTAGCAAGCGTGATCTCGAACATTAAATTATTCATTCAGCTTTATATCAAACATGTTCATAAAAGCATTTCATCATCCATATATCTAATAAACGATGATCCCATTCAGGAAGCCTCATCATAATGCATGTACTATTAAAACCATTACACAATTAGACAAAAACTTGCATACAAAAGACCATTATTGATATTGTTGCATACAATATTTCATTCTTTTTGGGCAAGCTTTGCCAAGAAATTGTTACACAGCAAAGTCTTCATAGAATGTAGCACTTCAGCTGTCCTCAAATTCCTTATACCATGATTAATCAAACGAGCCCTTAGGATTCTCACGTCTGAAATTTGCATATAAACAAAAAAGTGTTGAACAGTTTCTTTTGAATAGGTGCAGATCACAGATGAACCAGTCTTCCACATTCTAGTTACTATGTGCCTACGGGCAGGATACCAGTTATTGCAGCAATTAGGTTTCTTTGGGCTTGACCCATCTCTTTGAGATGCATAACTAGGATGTTAAGAGTACTTCCTTGTGCGTTGCTCGGAGAGTATCTTCACTGTATTGTTTTATTTTTAGAAGGTATGGTTTATTTTGTTTCTAGTGTTCTGCTCCCAGTGACAAACTCATGGTTTTAATGCGTTTTTACCCAGGGTAGCAGTTTCAATGTGCTAATTTACCATTTCCATTAGTGCATTTTTGAATATCACAAGCAAAGTCTCAACCCGTAAAATAATGGTTTCAATTTTAGCATCTACACCCTTCCAATTAAGTGCCCCATCAGGTTTGGAACATTTAAAAAAAAAATGGTCTTCTAAATTTACTTAAGAGGAGAGGCAGGAATGGCTACATAGAACAGCTTGTGTGGCTTGGAGTTTATAAACGTCAAGCAATAGACCCACGGCCTGGTTCCCAAAAGTGTTCATAAATAGCTCCTCCGCTTGCCATATTCCTTGTCGTACAATGTCATTTTATTTAAAATGCTCTAACAATGCGAGTAACTATACCCTACTGTGCGCCACGTTTTTGGGAATATTGAAACTTAAAGAACACCTGGACACTATTTCCATAATTTGCCTTCCATTCTGTTCAACCATTCAAAATTGAAATCCAACATGATCCAAAATAACTGGAATGACAAGTTAACAATACAACCGCACAATAGAGGAAGCCATCATATTTTGTGACACATTGCTTTATAATCAGGGAGTTTGCTTTAGTGGAAATAAGGTTATGCAATTTCACATGCAATATTTTGCTAGCAATGCAAAAAAACCTAAATAATGTTGTTTAACTCTTCCAGCAGATGGGATTGTCAATAGCATTGAAAAAAGTGTTTCCCCCTTTAGTGGAAACGCCAGTGACCCTTACTTTCATTAGTATTGATTCTAAATAGTTCCCACTAGATATCTTGTAAAACTGCACAAATAGTTCTCACTAAATATCTTGTAAAACTGCACAAAACTATTTAGCACTAAAAACAGCGCCCGAGTGTCCGGCATAACCGAGCAGGCAGTAGCTACCGCTGGTGATCCAGGAGCGAGTAAACAGTGCAAATCTAACTTCCACAGAAGATGCATTATGTTAATGTGTACTTGATATGTTGTAATTCTTAATTAACATTATCAACTACTCAAAGTTAATGCCACATATGCATGTATGCAAGGCACCAGTTTGCCAGGGGAGCCAACAGGGCAGCTCTTGGCTTCAAGCCAACCAGGCTCTCCTAGGCCAGAACCAGGAGCTAAATAGCTTAACTTTCGGACACTGCCATCTGTATTTAGCAAGGAACTATTTAGCAGTCCACAGAAGACTGCAGGCCTATTGAGATCCAGCAAGGCAAAACCGTATGCATATGTTAAGACATAACATTTAATCTGTGCTTAAAGAGGGCGATTTCTCCATACTGCCAATGCCACCCATACATTTTCCATGTTAAGATTGAATAATATAAGTGTCAAGAACAAGGCTCGTCTTAACAGAGGCATCTTTGGAAGCGTTATTCTATAATAAAATTATCAACTTCAGGAGCCCTTTGACAATCTCCCAGTTAAATAATTTGTGCCAAAACCTTTCCCTACAAACTTTACTGGATAGTGCTGTTAGGTCCACATATCCCATAAATACCAGGGAACTCTCAGATGAAGTCTTGTTTTAATAAGGCAATTATAATATGCACTCATATCAGTACCAATGCTCTATGAAAATGTATTTGGAACTTCGATCAAATGTAATTACACTCTCTTTGATCCAAAATAGTCACGCAGAACAGCTGCAAATAATTTGCTACTAGCATCAAAGGGTGCAAGAAGCGAATCTGCATCACGTCTTGGATAAAAGCCAAAAGGGATTCTATAATGTTGCAAAATCGTAAACAATTAATTTGTTAAAAATTGAGAATTCTTCAGGACCACTATGACAAGGCAAACAGGGCTAGAGTTCTTGAGTTCTTCACTCGCAACCTTAAATGGATTATTTCCTTGTCTACAGAATGACCCCCGTCATATCAATAATTCAAAATGTAGTGAGCTACAGGCGGCCTTAGGTTGCGAGAGAGATTTTCCATCGAAACTGGCTGGCATTGGATTGGTAATTTCAACATGATGCACAAGATAACAAAATGCTTTTACATATTCCCTAAACTGAATATTTATTGCCAGACATGACATTCTTTACTATTTTTATTGATCAAACGATTTTTTATAATCGCGATTAATTTTGGCAAATGTTTCCAAGAGTTGTTACCAATCTAATGAAGCATTAATATTCATTTGTCTTCACACTCAATGTGCATGCCCCTCTTTTTGCATGTTACAAACCTTAAGTTTCTGGTTCATAACAAGGCGTTAAACTATTTTTCATACTCTACTGAACCCAAAAGAGTTTTAGAAAAGCAATGAATACCCATTGATTAAGAGTACTTGTTGCCGCAATGTTATTTTTATTGCTACCAACCAATAAATACACCAGAAGAAAACATAATTTGATTTCCTTGTTCGCTGACAACTGCTTTGGAGAACTGCACATTGCTTCACTTATTCTTAATAATACATAAGAAAGATCACTGGAAAATGTGCCGATTGAGGGGAAAAAAAAAAATCATAGGAAATACAGATTTCCACGGGAGAAAAAGCTTTGCATTTGAGCTAATTTGCATAACCACAATGCCTTGCTGTTGTGGCTCAGAACTGGAGATGAACTTCCAGCGATGGCTACTAGGTGGCGTTGTGGAATGTGGGACTTGGCTGCAACAGACTTTCCTACTTTAACATTTCAGGTGAAAGGGTTTTTTCAAACCTTTTTAAACCCACCTTGTTGGTGTTGTGGAGAGAGATTATGATGAATTAAAAAAAATGTATATTATATATACACACACACACAGATTGTAAGAGAATGAAGTATGCAGTCCTCTAAGCCCCCAGTTCATAGAGGTCAGAGACAGGGCAAACATGGAATCACGAGGAAGGACAGGGAGGCAAGTCATGTTCACAACGAGGAGTTGCAAGGTTGAACTGGCGATGAATAGTTCACAAAACTGTGCCAACCGATAAGGTCTTTTAGAAAAAGGATGCAAATGCCATTTTGTTTCTCTCACTGTCACATCTGAAACAGATATTGGTTGAAATCTACTCAGTTGCTCACTCCACACGCACTCCTCCTGGAACCAATCAAGTCTAGACGACAAAATAAAAGAGCAGCATCCAATCAGCACCATGGGAAATGAGATCTCAATGCTAATTAATAAACGGAGGTCTGGCTTCGACCATGAGGATAGAATAAGCCAATAGGGCTAGGCATGGTATCTCACCTTTAGTGCAAATGATGCCCAATCAGAGGCCGAGAAAGTGTGAACAACATTTGTTGTCCTCCCCCCAACACCCCCTGTTATTTGCTATAAAACAGCAATTTTGTGTCACGATGCTGAATATTTTTGTTCATTCCCCGGCCTAGACTGTTGTAATTTTTGTTTTTCTCACATCTTGTGCATTATTTTTTGGCTCTTTGGATTATTGAACTTGGGACTGGCCCTACATATTTTGGTGGCCAATAGGAGGCATCCAAGTCTCTTCCAGACAGCTGTGGGCTCTGCTGCTGTACTCCAGGGCAAACAAGGTTGAAAAATTGAAGACATTTTTAGCTTCTCTTACTGGAAAATTATGGTTGTCAAGTGTGACTCTTGCTCCGCAAATCAAGCTGAATACTGCAGGCTTTAAAATTACCATTAGGTCTCCTTTGTGCAGACTGATCTAGCTTCCTCTTTTTAAACACCCCCGCTCTCGGTTTCATATTCTCGTTGTGTCTATACAGTTGCCCGAGACAATTGACGTCCAATAACGACGCATTGTGCATCCAGCTCTTCTGCACTACATGGAGATTGGCCTTGGGTACTTGCTGAGGTAGAGTCACCCAAATACAATAACCAATTACTGCGAGTTATGCATACAGTAATTAAAAATGCAGAGGTCATACAAGATGTTGAAAGCCTTGATTGACTCAGGTTACAAGCAAGTGGATTAGAGGTCTGGGGGGCAGTAGGCGTAGCCCATTTATCAATATCATGGACATCTACACGCATCTCCCACAGTGTTACACCATACTCTAACCTCAAGCGCTAAATTGTCAGTTTCAAGAGTGAATGGACGAGGGCACCAGTTTAGAGTATTGATTACTCAAAGTATATGCTTATAGATATTGCATACATGCTACTGATATGTCCAACTCTGGCTCATTCACTCAGGTCAGACTCATTTAACCGAGTGCTGTTCATATACTAAACTTGACATCACTCGGGACGGATTACATTATTTGCCCCCTGCTCTTGACCACGCAGTTCTTTTTCTAGACACGGACATGCCTACCAGCAACGAGTTATTAAGATGTAAAATTACAGAGTCAATGACTGGAGCCACTTGGAAACCAGGCAGCGTGGTTTTACTTCCCAGCAGGTGTTCGCCCGCTAATTTTAAGGCTGCTTCAATATCATAGGAAGAATTAAAGCGCGGTTGTTTTTTTGTACTAGACTTACTATTATGTTATCCGACAGGGCTTTTCAGTCAGTGCAAACAAAATAACATCAAGACTTTGACCACAACTGTGGGGCATACATCTTACTACGAAGATTATTGCAGCTGGTGTGTCTGTCCGTTTTAACCATCTGCATTAATACTCTATTTAAAAAAAAAAACAAGCAAAAGGAAACGTTCTGATGCACCAGAGTGTAATGCATCAAGAGTATGTCAAGAAGGGAGGGTTCCCATTAAACTACTGCAGTTCAGCAACTAGCGCTAACTGCTGTGTACAAGCACTCACTTTGCGTTGCCCTGTGGATTTTGATGGGGCAGGACGTGTTAAGTGAATTTTCTACCCAGGCTGCCACGCACCTTGTAGTACATTTACTAACAGTAGCAAGCGCACCTGCGCTGTCACTTGCACTGCACTTACTGCTTTTGTTTGTCAAACCGACAGCTGTGCACATTTCTATAATTATCACGCATCTTTTCTTCTCCAAAATAACCAATCATCAGCTGTGGTGTAGACATGGCTTTAAAATGCATAAGAAGCATCTGAGTTACCAAACAGCACTTTCCATACATCAGTGAAGATTATCCACCGTGGCCCATTGCCCATAAATTGCTGCCTGCTAAGCAGACCGTATCTGATCAGAGGGCACTAAGTCAAAGCTCCGAGAAAAAAAAACCAGAATGAAACTGCAATTGTTAACATGGCACGAAGTCCATTCATGACCGCTCTAGACGTAACAGGCACCATCCAGGCTTCGATCCGAACTCTGGGTAAACATAGGGGGCGGTGGGGCGGCACCCCTTCTAGAGCCATGCCCCCGTTTATGGATCAAGAACGCAGCGAATATCGTCAAACATTTAATTCAAACAAGCAACACTTACATTTCAAAAGGTTAACTGGATTAATATATACACAAAGGAAACAAAACCTAATGCCAAGTGTATTTGCGTGCCGTCCCTCTAATTCGCGATTAACTAGTGCCTTCTCTCCAACGCTGCCCCACACACACGTAAACTGTTGCCACGCAGGATGTCACAATTCGTTTCAAGAATTAGCACTATCTTGAACGCACCCGCTCCAGAAAGAAGGTTTTGACAGAGGAATCTTTCTCCGCTTGCCCGAAAAGCCTCGCAAGGAGGAAGCTGTCTCCAGGGTAACGCTGAGTGCCCCGCCCACGGAACGGAACGGCTTCACACAACCTCACCTTCTCTAGCCCAAGCCACTGGGAGTCTCCCGTCTGCAGTGGTCTTCAAAATGTTGCCCTGCCTTCCCCTGCCGGGAAGGATATGGGGGAGGGGAGTTGAGTAAAGTTACTTTTTTTAATTGAAACTATATTTAATAGCAAATACAACATGGTTTCTGGGGTGCAAGGAATCCATATTTTCACTCAGGGGGGGGCTCAGCATTAAGGTTCGAAGACCACTGCCCTGGAGGGACTGCCCTCAGACCCCCAAAACTAACCCTGAACACACTTAAGTGTGAGCTCCAGACAACCCCAGGGAGTGTCACCTAAAATCCATCTGCTCAAAGTTCCTCGTTCACTTATAACCCTCGCCGGTTCGACAGTCTCTACTAACACAGCCCGCTGCCGCACCCACGAAAAGAATAAAGGGGGGGGGGGTCTTCACTTCCTGGTTTGCTGAATGTCTTCTTCAATCTCCAGGAAGCAGAACAATTGTCTTGCCAGTTGTCACGCCCCCCCCCCCCCCCTTGAGAGTCCCCTGCCTGGCCATGTCCTTTACAGGAAAACTCTCCCTCGGCTCTAAAGTGTACCCTTTATTCCCTCTCGGACCCCACTTGCTATGCCCCCAGAAAGTCTCCCCTTCCGGAGGAACTCACTACGACTTCTCACCTTCACAGTACAAGCGTTCCCTTCCTACCATCACTCTCTCTTAGAGTGTAGGCACTTAACTTCTTCACCCCAATGGTACTGTTCTCCTCCCCAACAGCTCACCTTCCTCTGATCTGACTTTTGCCCCCAGGACCCAATGAGATTCCCTTCTCCTGCGCCTCCCCGCACACCCAGCCCACTGCCGCTACTGGAACCTCCTCGCCTCCCACCGAGGGAAGCGCCGCGCTCACCTTCAAGTCGTTTTCTGGTAGGTATTTACATTGCCGAGCGATCTCCACATACTTATCCAGATCCAGGGGTGCCATCTTGTGACAAACAGACTGGGGCAGCCGGACACGGCCAGACGTCACTTCCTGTAACAGTGACAGACGCTCCGGGCGGCAGCTCTGCAACTGATATATTACAGAGGCTAGGGGAAGCGCCGACACGGACAGAGAGGAAGGACTACAGAACAGAGCTACCCTTAGACAAGAAGACCAGCTTAGACAGTACAAATAGGCAACAAGATGCCAGAACGCATTGAAGTATTTACGTATTGTTTTAACCCATAGACAACTAAATGGCAAATGCTATGTATAATTTAAAATATACTACACAGATACAGTGCAGACATGCCAACATTCTAAAGCCCCTGAGAGGGAGATTTCAGCACCGACATTGGAGAATGCATTTTCCCCATAGGAATGCATTGTTATTTTAGGCTGGAGACAGTAACAATCGCCTAAATCGGGAGGGTTGGCATGTATGGGAGCGCTGAAATTGGAGAAACAGTGCTCGGGAGCCTACCGAACGGTGCTGGATTGATAAAGGCAGAGCCATCTTTTTATGCCAGCATAGCTCTCAACTCACACGCTTTTGGCGGGTGTCACCCGCCTTGTAAAGGGCTGTATAAACCGCCAAGCCTCCTGCACGCCCATTCATTCCAATGGGCGTCTCACCCGCCAAAAACAAAATCAGGTGATTTCACCTGCCTTTGTTTGTTTGTTTGTTTATTTTATTTATATCGCGCACCTGCCCCGGAGGTAATTGGGCGCTTTATGCTGGAAGTGGTTACATGGCATAGTATAGACAGTTGTAAACATTAATACAGTTTGTAAAATTACAATGGTACATATATACATTAAACATTATACATATTATACATTGGGTCATAGCAGTAGTATAGAATGGGTGACACGTATACTAGTTGAGCAGACCACCTAGCTATTAGTGGTATCAGGAGCTGCTGTTTTGTGTTTTAAGGATCCATGTGATAACATGGCTTCTGAATTTGTTGAAGGTTTGAATGGTTTGGATGTTCTGAGCGTTATTCTATAATAAAATTATCAACTTCAGGAGCCCTTTGACAATCTCCATCTTTGAAGAGAGTGTTCCATAGCTGGGCGGCTAATACCGGGAAGCTAGAACCTCCGGCTCTTTTTAGACTGTATCTAGGCACCACCAAGGATGGTGTGTTAGATGATCTAGTGCATCTATTGGATACCTTCCATGTGAACTTGTCTGTGAGATAGGGGGGGGGCTTGGAAGTTGATCACTTTGTGTGTGAGGCAAATAGTTTTTAGTGCGATTTTGTCATGTATAGAGAGCCACCTGTGTTGCTATCTAATTTCTGAAATGTGCTCTCTTTTAGGAATATTCAACGCTGCTCTAAGCACGTTGTTTTGCATAATCTGTAGTTTATTTACAATGGACTTGTTTGCTCCTAGATAAAGGCTGTTGCAATAATCCAATTTGGATTGAATGAGTGCTCTCGCCAGTGTAAGGCAACTGGTGGGGGATAGTACAGATCTACAGGCTCTGATCAATTTACCAGTGTAAGCCGTGGCCGAAGAGGTCATGTTAATCTGCTTCGTTAGGTTAGACTGGGCATCGAAGTAGAAATCTAAAGTTTTTACATGTTTGGCTATGGGTATACTGTTCCAATCAATGACGATATTTGTGTAGTGAGGACTTAGTTTAAGAAGGTTATTAGGTGATCCGACTAGGAGAAGTTCTGTTTTATCATCATTCAGGCAGAGGCCATGTGTGGCCATCCATGCCTGAATGATGATGTAGACTTCGTTAATCCGTGCAACATCTGTATCATAGGTTCCTGAGAGGGGTAGGAGTATCTGGGTGTCATCTGCATAAATTGTGTAGGTGACACCCAGACTGTCCAGTTTGTCGAATAGTGGCTTTGTAAAAATGTTGTGCAAAGTGGGCGAGACGCAGGATCCTTGGGGGATTCCGCAGGTAATGGGGATGGGGTCAGCATCTGCTGACGGTGAGAACACACGCATAGTTCTGTTAGCGAGGAAATATTGGATCCAAGCAACTGCAGAGCTGGAGAAGTGGGCGGCAGAGGATAAGTGGTTGCAAAGTATGGAGTGATCCACCAGATCAAAAGCCGCAGAGAGGTCGAGTAGAAGTATGATGGCCATCTTTCCTTTGTCTTTCAATTCATCGATCTGGCTTTTGAGGTCGACAAGTGCAGTTTCTGTTCCATGCCGAGGTCTGAAGCCAGATTGACTGGTACCGAGTAATTTGTGAGCTTCAAGATAATCTTGTATTTGCTAGTAGGCTATTCTGTCCAGAATTTTCAGTAGAAAGGGGACTGTCGTAATTGGTCTGTAGTTAGTGGGTATAGCTGGGTCAAGGGTCTGTTTTTTCAGTAGTCGTAGGACCAAGGACTGTTTGAGGTTACTTGGGACGGAGTTGTTCGAGAAGGAGGAGTTTACAAGTTTAGTAATGAATGGGACAAGGTGTCTAGCTGCATCTTTTATAATCTGAGCTGGGCAGCTATCACCCTTGCAGTTAGATGGTTTAAGAGACGCAATGATTTTGTGGACTTCAGGAATGGTGACTTTTTTGAAAGTGAGACCTGAGTTGGTGTGAGGGGTGAGGGCGGGGGTAGGTGCTGGTTTGCAGCACAAATGGTTGAGAGCTATGTGCCAGGGGGTGAAGTGCTCCTCAGAGGGTGCCGCCCGGTCGGGTCAGAGCTGGAGTCGGGCTCAGGTCCCTACTGATTCCATACTTCTTGTGGATATAACTAGGAACTGTTCATTGGGAGGCATAGGTTTGCCTGCATTATGTCTGTTGCCATAGCTCTCAACCATTTGTGTCGCAAAAGCGTGTGAGTTGAGAGCTATGCTGTTGCAGCATGTATTTGTTCAATTATAAATTAAAACAATTACTATAATTTGCATGCTATAGTATCCGATTACATCCGTAATGGTGTGCACACCTTTTTTACTTTTGCCCTTATCGCTAGCACAAATTACGTTTGCTCACTAAACGTTATCATCAGCAGATTTGCACGTTAAAGGAATAGTGCGCTCAAAAATGTCAATGTCCCGGCATGTGGTTTTAAGCAAACTGTGATAGATCGTAAAAACATTTCCTATGCACCTTACCTTAGTTTTCCTCACTTTTACAAAAACAAAATCAACAAGTCGGGCGCAGCAATATTGTGCTAATCTTATCCGTGGATCGATCGCCCTACGTTCAAGTGCCCCTACGGCACTAAATCATATTACCTGCCCCTGAAGCTGACATCAATAGACACGTACGGCCCATTTCACAATGCGAATGCACATCTCATGTCAACATTCTCTGTGCGCCACCTAATGATGTGTCTCAGTGGAAATGGCAGGATGCCTCTTTCCTCAATAAGTATAAACAGACTGCTTCTCATCAGACAACATCACAGTTGCTTTTTCATTAGTTTCACTGTCTTTTTTTTATATAGCCTGTGACTCGTTTCTGCTCTGTTCAGCTATCTTTATTGCACGGAGCCCCTGCGAACAGATACTTATACTAGCATTACTATTGATTTCAATCGTTACTTGCTTTTGATTTAAACATTTTGTCGTATAATGGCAACAAAACAGCCCTACCAGTACAAGCCAGAGTATTCCGAGGTGGAATTAGTTGATAGAGAAAGATGCAGAAACGATGGGGCATCGGACGACTGTAGGGAAGACGAATCACTGGATCCTGAGCCTAGTCACATGGAAGACGTTTCCACCTGGTTTACCTGCAATCGGTGCAAGGTCATGCCAACCGAGGAGGAGAACTGCTGCTGCAAAGAAAACTCTGGATGCTTGGCCTACATATCGGAATAAGACACACCACCGCTATGCGTTACCAAGCTGCATGACTTCAAGGCAACCTGCCTCACAAGGTACGTGTTGAGGATTATGATGGTGCTTATGCACGAACTTCGCGCAACAGTTCGCCCTCGCAATCCAAGTAACGAGTAAGTGTACTCTGAGTGATGTCATTTTGACCACAGAGGCCACTAACATTTCATGTTTGTCTCCTATATTTTTGTTACTTTGATCTATCACTGCCTAATGAATGTAGCCTGCCAATTGAATACATATCTCGCGCTTTTGGGAAATCAGAGTGTTCATCTTATGTGTCTTTCACGTTCAACTAAGAAACAATATTTCTCTGTGCCCCACACGTTATGGATTGCATGTGTGTACACTTCAAAGCCCAAGTTCATTGATCCATGAAGTAACTTTTGTACGGGCAACTATGCCATAGTATACAGGGTGCATTTTTAAGTAAGGTTTGTACACTTATCAGGTTCATTTAAATACAGTATGCATGTTTCTCTTCCACAGGTGGCACGGGCTGGTGGCCTACCGTTCATTTACATGGTGGCCTTATAGGAGGCGTGGATTCAGCGTTCAACGAGTAATACCCACTTGTGTCGTTGGAGCCATCTGCGCAAAATTCCCCAGTGACAGCGGACAGTACAGGAGATTTTCACACACTGTGCTGCAACCTCGAAGTATACAATTTGTAGTATATTTGTGCCATCAACATCAGCAACACAATAAAATACAAATGAGCTTTTATGAATAGTTGTTTCAATGTTTCATTGAATCAAGGACACACTCACTTGCCTATGATATGATATATCATAGGATATGATAAGGCATTTATAACGCACTTATACACATGAGTTTCAAGGTGCGATGAGGCAAGGGAGAGGCAACAGAGGGAAGACAGAGACAACTATTTTACTAGGCCAGGTGACATTGAGATCATGCAAGTGCAGGGGAGGTGGGGGGAAGAGTTAAAGTGCGGATGGGGGAAATGGAGGGGACAGTGCAGTACATAGGATAACAATAAAATAAATAAGACAATACATAAAATAAACAATAAATAAATAATAGATAATAAATAAAAGTGCGGCCAGCTGGTGTCAAGTCTATGAGGGACATGAAAGAATGGTTGGTGACCTTTTTTACGCTCACCTACTCCACAACAATCCATCGTCCCTACATTATAACCCACTACAGTACTGGGTGGGTGGGAATGGCCAAGGTGCCAAACACCATGTACACTTCAAAGGTATCTTCTGCACAGGTGCCATTGTTCACATGGCCACCCCAGACCCAGTGTCTCCAGGCTCCCCTCTCTCGCAGACCCCGGTTGTGCAATCCACATAAGTGTATCTCCCTTCAGTAGTGTTCCGGGCCTCGTCTGCACGCCTCATGCCCATCCATCCCACCTCCAGTATCAATGGCAGTTCGCACCTGTGGCCCTGCACTCCTAAGGGGGCTGGAAGGGTGGGAACAGCCAAGGTGCCAAACACCATGTACATTTCAAAGGGAGCTAACACACAGGGGCCATTGTTCACATGGCCTCCCCAGACCCAGTATCTCCATGCTCCCCTCTAGCAGACCACGTCGGAAACTTGTCACACATTCACATAGCCACCCACTTTTCTAATCCTTTATAAACCCATTGATATTTTCCCGGAGAACATCTCTGAGCACTGGAAGGCAACTCTTTATTGTGCTACCTGTTCTCCTTAGGCCGGTAAGATTGCTCAGCAGGTTGAACGCTTGCTGCTGCGATCTGTGCCTGATCTGCAGATCGCAGGTTCGAATCCCGTCAAGGCCAACTCAGCCTTTCATCCTTCAGAGGTCGATAAATGAGTACCAATTTCGGTTGGGTGATATTATATGTAAATATGTGCTCTGTAAAATGCTTTGGATTAAGGTGTTATATAAATAACACATAATTATCATCATTACTTGAGCCTCTGCTTTCTGAATCTGATTGTTTGCTAGTCAAGGTAAGGGCAGGTCACCTATTAACTTCTCTATATTCATCTATTTCTGATCTCAAAATTTTTATCTATTTCAACCCAATGTACCCAGTAGTGTAATGTTCATTTATCTCAATGGGCCTCATTACGAGTCAGGCGGAATGCGTTAACGGGTGCCGCTAATGGATGCGGACCCGTTAAACCCATTCTGCCTGATTATGAGGTCCCCTTGCGTGACCCGATAAGGACGCCTGGTAAAACCAGGCGTCGTTACCGGGTCCCGCGAGAGGCCAGAGAGCTAACAATGGGCCAGTCGTAATCGGCCCGTTGTTAGCTCCCTGCACCCATTCCCATTGAGCCCTATGGGGGCTCGAATGGGAATGGGGACGGTCCGGGCCCGGGTTCCCTGAGTGAGGAATTACCGGGCCCTCCAAACTCGGAATGGCCCGGTAATTACCCATTCAGGGAACCCGGACCCGGTTTTGAAGGCAGCCATGCCACCAATAGCGGCATGGCTACCGCCAAAGCCGTAATGAGGCCCAATGACTTTACCATTGTCTAATGTTTCAAGTGTTTTGATCTCGATATATAGCACATTTAATCAATGTCCATTGTAATAGAATGGCATCTTTCTTGCTTTCTTGCATCAATCTCATGCATACAGTACAATTTTTTTGTAATTATTTCTATTTTTTATACAGACCTTATAGATTTTTCAAGAATGCCTGCTTGTATGGTTTTCGGTTGCCTTTCTAGGAGCCATGTCAAAGGTCAGGGCACAGTCCTGCATACATTCCCAAGGAATATTGATTTAATATGAAGATGGGTTCGATATTGTGGTTTTGCAGAGGACGAGATTAAAAGTAGAACACAGGATGTCTTGGATGACATGAGGTCCAATCGATTCCGCATCTGCAGCCTGCACTTTACAGACGATATGTACGACCAATCGAAGTACACAAAAAAGCGTCAACCCAGAAGTTCTCGTAAATTCCTTCCGAATGCAATTCCAACTCTATTGATGCGCATGCGGCCTTAGGTGAGTCCCGGATGATGAATTAGCTGTAGGTGGTGTGGTACTGAAAAAGTAACTTCACGAACGGATTAGTGCTTTCGGTGTAAATGTGTCTCACTAAAGTTAAAGTTTTTACCAGATTGTATTACATTTTCACTATACCACATTTTACTATACATCTATCCCTGGTTTATGGAGCCTCAAATGAAGTAATTATGACCATAAAAAACAATGCCATAGCGCCCTTCAAAAGAAGCATAATGTTTTCATAATCGGTTGCTTGACATTTCCATTTCTTTAGGAGAACATACTGATGGAAGCACAGACCCTCGCAAGTGACAAAACCACTGACATGGTGCAATACCAATGGTGCACCCTACAGACATGCAGAAGTTTATATTCTCTACAGTCGGATCTTCCCACATATCTAATGCAAATCTAATTTTCCCTTGGACCACTTTATGACAATGCACTGAAAATGAAGGCGCAAGATTCTGCATCCATTTCTGTTCCCGAGTCAACAACAACTTCAAGCACCTATCAGGTAATGTTATTTCACTTTCCATTTACAAGAAAGTATTATGCTTGGAATTTCAAATAATATGAAAATGTTTATGTATCCTGTCAGTTGTTTACACTAGGTGGCATTTATGGGTTTATCTTTATATGTACCATTGTCTGCATCCCATGGTCTCAGTTCATTTTTGCTGTTTTCACTGTGTTACAGGGGGATGGTACTTCGACTACAATTACATCGTTCTTTGCAGCTGGTCCAGAGTATGAGGTATGCGTATTTACAGTTCCCTTGAATGAAATAAAGTAAATCCTACATACGATACTATTAGACTTTAGACAGTGACATGCATGTAAATGTGCAGTGTTTCAAACATTTATGATTTCAGTTTGAACGTTACACTTCCTCCATAATGCAGAATACATTGCAAATCTTGTGGGGGCAACATTACAATTGGTATGCTTTGCACAGTGATCTCTGCTCAAGTATACTTGCCATCTTGGATGTCTATCAGGTGAAATTTGAAATTTGAATTTTGACTAAATGACGTACTCAGTTTGCGAGGGTGTGTGTAAGCGCTGTGTGTGATGAAAGATTTTAATTTCCAATACTATTGACTTTTCTTTTTAATGAATATTCTATTCAAGGAATCTATACAAGGTGTGGAATTAGAAGTGGAGGCACATGGATCAGAGGTGAACATAGACTACTATTAGATACACTTGGACATCAAATCGCATTTGTAATACATTTCTATGTAGTAATTTATTTAATTCAATCATTTTGGTTCTGCTTGTAGATATTTAAATATGTTTGTTTGCGTGTAAATGAAATGTGCTTGATTTGAACCGTATAAAAATGTTTTTTTTTTTAGCTTGCTGCTGCGGTTGTGATAGAGAAGACCACGGTTTCACAGAAAATCAAGACAACAAGTGTAACTAACAAACAATTTTCTTTACTAGAAGTGTTTTAGGCCGGTGTTTTCTTCATAATATGTTTTTGTATTTAAAGTGCTATCTGCTGTATGTGTGCTGTACATTGAACATGTTTTTACAATACATCTCCTAGAGGCCCAGAAGGAAAAGAAGTATAAAGACACAGACAACAAATGAAACCAAAGATGTCGCTTGCCAAACAGATTTCACCATGGAGCAACTACTATTTGAGGAGCAGCGTGGTCCAGTCAATAAGCAGACTCGTGATGCTTATGCCCAATGGCCTGAAACTGAATGGAATGTGACCGGCGAAGCCAGCAAAGTGTTCTTGGACCATTGCTACAATCTGATAACTCAACAAGATGAAACTGAATGTAATGATGATGTATTTGAATTCCTCGCAGACCACTTGACACAATCTACACCCGCAAAAAAAGGTCCACCCAATAATTATTTGATGTTGACGGTGTCTCCAATTCGTGGGCAAATAACACAAGCTGAACTAACAGAGACTGAAGCTTCAACACAATTGACTGAGGAAATTTCCAAAGATCTCAACTACAGTATGCCTAGTTTGGACGATTTGTCCACCACAGTTGAGTCACAAATCACATTCATGCAGGATGCTTGGCTAATAAAGGAGCCAAAATATATTGTATTCGACAGCTGCCTGGTAGAGATTATACTGATGCTGGAATGTGTCCATACATTTAAGGGGAAAATATGCGGGGCCATTGGTGAATGTGTCTCGTGTATTACCAGACACTAACCTGAAAATCCAAGCCAGCTGTGTCCACCTGCATGATACATTTTCATGGTCCGCTCAACCGATGCTGAGCAAAGTGCCAGCTGGAAATTTACTTTGTTCAGCAGCTTTACTTTTCATTGGCTCGAATTTCAGTAAGATGTCCAGTTTCTGTCAATTTGTGGGAGTTCAGTTCCTTGCTAAAACCCAGTACTACAAATATCAAAGGGAATTCTTATTCCCCGCTATTAGTCAAGCCTGGAAAATTGAACTGATGTCAATCGAAAGCACATTTTCTGGCAAATGTTTCTGGCTAGCTGGCGACGGACAGTGTGACAGCCCCTGATTTTCAACAAAGTACTGTACATACCACTTTCAAGAGATGGAAAGTAAAAAGAATTGTGAGTTCGGAGATCGTTCAGGTGTCTGAATGTACATCTTCTGTGGCCATGGAGAAACATGGTTTCATCAAATCCCTCGAACATCTTCAATCGAGGGGAATGCAAATAGACCTCATAGCCACTGACAGACATGTTTCAATAGCCTAGGCCATGCAAGAGCAGTTTCCAAACATTCGTCCTCAATTTGATGTATAGCACGTTGCCAAATCAGTCAATAAAAAAATTACAGCTGCTGGTAAAAAAAAGGGTTTGGAAAATATTTTACAGTGGCCTCAGTCTTTCAGCAACCATCTTTGACGGAGCTCCAAAACTTGTGATGGGTCTGTGGAAATTTTACTTGAAAAAGGGCACTCATTGATGCACCACTGTTCCAACGTTCACTCATGGACAGAAAACCAACATTTTCACAAATGTGCCCATGGACCTTTATCGGAGGAGCAGGAACGCAAGAAAAAGTGGTTTGTGCTATGTTCACTTCCACACAAAGCTCTTGAGAAGATTGTGTATGATAAAACTCTTTCAAGGGACCTAAAGGGACTCACAGAATTCTGTCACACCAGAGATTTGGAGGTGTTCCACAATATGTGCCTAAAGTACTTGCCCAAAAGGTTGCATTTCGGCATAGGCGGTATACAGGCCCGAACATTACTAGCTGTATTAGCGCACAATGAGAATTTAGGGAGAGAACAATCGAGAACTGCCGGAAACTTTGGGGTGCTTCGTTACACCTTGCCCTTTGCAAAACTAAGCAAAAAATGGGTGGCCAAGCCAATATACTAGGAAATGAAATTCGATTTTGTGAAAGATCTCACTTTGACTGTGTTGGCCATGCATACTCATGGAATTGATCCTAATTTCGTTCCTAGGGCACACACAATGCCACAAAACATTGCAAACAATGCCTGTCCACCGAAAGCTGAACTTGTTGAACAGTTGACTTTCCGGTATAAATGATTTGCTGCGGTGTTCTTAATATGCTCACTTTAACATTTGGGAATGTTTGTACATTGTACACCAACAATCGAATGCTATTAAACTCGAATTTCAATGTTATGAAAAGTATTGACAAGTATTTAATGATGCTGATTTAATCCAGTGTATTATTCATTTATGTATATATTTTGCCTTCCCTTCATTTATATTACTGGTCCCCGATCGATAAGACACATGTCTGTGGTTGCTATTGGTGATATATTTCAAAATAGAATTGCCCTAGCACATCGGTGCAACACTGCCCATTTGGGTTTCTGAATTATTGATAGGCAAATCGATATTTGCCATCAGGCAAAGTTAGACTGAGGCCTGGTGTCTGTAAATCCCTTTGCTAGACCCAAACCACATCCACACATGCAGTTAATGGCACTGGCGTTGATGGCCTATGGTGGGTAAGATTTGCATAGCAATGATCAATCGACTGACCTGTGTCAACCCCATAACTAACTAACATAACATAACAGGGTTTTGCTTTTCATGAACCCCTCCCTGTGTCCTCCCCATGTGTTCCCCTTGACCCCTCCTCCACCCTTCCTCTTCTCTCCACAACCTACCTACTGTATGGTGCTCTCTGTCTCTCCTATCATTTCTAAATACTTCTCTGTCGAATATTCTGCTCTCCTCACTAAATCAGGTAGCAAGAAGTTTAAAAAGGACATCCTGTTCTCTAATCCTGGCCTCCCTATCTATGATACCTATACCAGTGCTTCCTCCAGGCAAACCCCCACCGACACCCTTTTTGTCATTCCCCCGCCAGAACTATGGAATCTACATATGGTATTGGTGCTCTCTCCTTTCTCTTCTTCCCCCATTATTGGTGGCACACGGTGGGATGCCCTCCTGCCCTAACTGCCCCCTCCCGCTTTAGCCCTGCACTTTTCCCCTCCACCTCCACTGGACTTGCGCGATCTCAAGGTCTCTCCGTCGCTCTTGGCACACGTGGATCAGCTGGGCTCATCTACGCGGTGTCAAGGTCAGGGCAAGGGAGCAATGCATCTACCTAACTAAACTAAACAACAAAAACTGATAATGCATAAATAATGGCAGACATACAATCTTGTAGGAATAGGGGTACTTTGGTGACATTGAGATAATATATTGGCATTCTAACCTTTACCCTTTGGAATATATTTGATACCACAAACTCTATACCCAGGTGCACACCCTAAAGGTTTGATCTGCCATCTGCCCTGCTTGAGACCTCAGGATATAGGTAGAAGTGTGTTGTTTTTTGGGTGAATATATTACTACATGGGATTAGGGCTGTGATGTGGGTCCTTGACTGATCGGGGCAAGGGAGGGTCATATGGATATCAGCATGAAAGGAACTGCAGGGTCTGAGCTGGTGGCCTCGGACATGGCGGGGTGGAGGCTGTGAGTGCACAGGAAGTTTAGGGGAGCTGAATGGGCACTTGGGCTTATCACTTGTCAGTGTCTCATGTTCTCTGCAGAGCACATTCTTGCGTGAGAACAGGGCTCGCACAGAGGTGGCAATGGGGAGGCAATGGTGTGGGCTGGCTGTGTGAGGCGCTGGGGATGTGAGAACTGCATTTGTACAGAGATATGGAGGTTCGGGCCTAGTAGAAATATGTCATTTGGGCTGTTTCAAAATGATTTCCTGATTCTGGGCTAGAAACTATAGTTTATGTGTTATTTGCGATGGGGTGTGGTGTAACGGAATGCTGCGGGGGTTGATACGCCTCCCCCCTTGGTTATTACATATGTTATGTTTTGAGAGTGATGAAAGAGCGGTAGGGGCAAGGATCGTCTACTTCCCAACACTGGTAAGATTGCTGTCTCTGTCTTCCCTCTGTTCACCCTGCATTGCCTCGTCGCGCCTTGAAGCACTCATGCATAGGCGTGTTATAAATGCAATATCATATCATCATATGACATCATTACCTTCAATGTAACTGTTGTGCAAAAATAACTAAATCACTAGCACTATTGATGGTTAAAAAGGTATTCATGATGGTGCGGCATTGGTTATGCCAGCAATCAATTTTATTTTTTGTGCATATTTCGAATGCCACGTTGGTCGGCCAGGCTCATTGCTCCCATGGAGTGATGGTCACTTCATGTGATGTTGCTTGTGGGGAGTTCACACCGACTCGTCTTGTACGGTATGTTTTAGTTTTTGTGGCTTTCCTTCACTGAAACGAAAGCTACCAGGCATACACTCTCTAAACAAGGTTCAATTGTTATGTGACAGAAGGTGACGAATACCGGCAGAAATGATAACATTCACTATTTTGAAACTGGACATTGTTACATTTACTTTCATTCTATGCAAACCGTTGTTCTGAGCGTACACTCATCATTAGTTTTGCAATTCGAAACAGCACTTAGGCTGTATGCATATGGAACAATTCAATGACATGCGAATATGCCATTTGACGAATAAAATATAAACAACAATTTATTCCATAGACTAAATTTATACCCCGACATATTTAAAAAAGCATTTGCGTAACTCTCAGGCTGTTTATAAGTCTACTAATAATTTATAAGTGTGTACAGTTTAAAGACGAATGAGTAAAGGTTTCATTTTCTGACCGGTATTGCTTGCTTACATTGTTATGGGTTGTTAGTTGAAGCATAGTCTGATGATTATTCTTTCGATGACCCGCTTCCACAACCAGTATCCAGGCTAGTGATATCTAAACCACTTTGTCCGATGGCATATCAGGGTGTGCTATGAACGTTTTATTATTGGATGTGCCGGGTGCAGAACATTTTCCAAGGGGACTTGGTTCGCTTGGCCAAATTTAATGTTGCCAATTCGTTACATATTTAAACAAGGTAGCAGGCACCCCTCTCTAGAAAGAACATGGCATGATAAAATCTTATGTGTTTTTTTCACACTTTGGGCCTCATCACGAGTTGGGCGCTATTAGCCCTAACACCAAACCCCCCCGGCGCTATTATCGCCGGATCACGGGTTTGACGGAACGGTAAGTCCCCATTCCCCATTGGGCCCATTGGGAATTTCCCATTCCCCCTTGGGCCCAATGAGGAATGCTCAGCACTATTACCGCAGGCGGTAATACCGCCAGCGGTAATAGTGCCGAAAATCAGCTAAATCACAGCGGATTTGCCCTAGCTCAGAGCTGGGGGCAGATCCACCAAGCCTGTGATTTGGTGGGCCTGTAAATGTGGCAGTAATAGCGTTACCGCCACATTTAAGGGTTACCGGCAAACTCGTGATGAGGCAGTTTGAGTTTCTGCAGCCATCGCCTTTTGCTAAATGTACCTTTTACTGATTGGAAATATCCATTTGCATATCAGTCTTTGTCCCGCGCCACATGAGCAGTCCAGCACCGAAATGCTATGGCAATTCCCTTCTGAACAAGAGTACCTATAGCAACCCCATACGTGTGTTTCAGCCTTGTTGGGCCTCATCAGTGAGATGGAGCTGTGCCTCTCTGAGCACAGTGAGCATGGAGTCTGCGTCTGGGTTCCCCCAGGGAACTTAGGGTCACCAACCCCAGGTTCCTTGCAAATATTCTGTTATAATGCCGTCCATGTGTTTTTCAATTTATCTGTCAGCTTCCGCATCCCATTGGGAGCTATACATACTCCACAGTGCTAACCTCTCAAGCACATCATAGAATCGAACTTTACCCAATGTTTTCTGTGTGTTTCTATTGTTTGTGGTTTGTGTTCGTTATTAGGTTTCACCCGGTGCATAATTACAGGGTAAATGGATACATTTGAATAAAGAACGGCTACTAAAATATATTTTTATTATGTTTTCTACCAGCTACATTTTGCCGTTCTGCGAATGCCATAGCTTCCAGACACCGACAGATGGTTTCTTCAGCCAGCAGTGGCAGATTCGCCTAAACAGATGGATTTCCATTACGCTGATGTGGAACGATCGCCCGGGACTGATATGCCCTTTGGCGGTACCAGCGACAAGGAGAAACCTGTCATCGCTTACGGTCTAGCAAGAAGCTGATGCTGAAAGCCTTGTGATTTAAGGTGCGTCGAATGCGCATCTTCTCCCAGAAGGAACACTGCGTGGTTGCCAGACATTTGGTCGAAAAAAATTGGTCGACCAGACAAATGGTCGAACCAATTTGGTCGAAAACCAAATGGTCGAATTTTTTTTTTTTTTTTTTTTCACTCTTTTTTTTTTTTTTTTTGGGGGGGGTCCCCCCCCGAACCCCCTTTTTTTCTAAAAAAAACCTTTTTTTTAAAAACGAAAACCCGAAAAATAAATATATAATAAAAAAAAAAATTCGACCATTTGGTTTTCGACCAAATTGCATCGACCAAATGTCATTCGACCAGTTTTTCCTCGACCAAATGACTGGACACCACACTGCGTGCCTCATGATAAAGTTTTGATGCTCTAACCCAAGGACATTTAAAAGATTGGTGGTTAATCGAAATCAGCGGATGTTCTCAGAGCGTTGTTTGTGAAATAAAAGCACATTATAAATTGCAGTATTGATGTTTCCTTTAAAAATAGTGTTTTCTATTCCGATTTGGGACGTGCTATGCTGTGAAAGGATGTGTGTGTTGATATTCCCGGTTCTGCGTCAACTGGCGTTAAGACGTAGGTGATGCGTTTGGCTACGCTGCCCACTAACGTCATGAAAATAGGTGGAGAATATTGCTAGGAATACTGATGCCAGCTTCAGGGGTGGGAGCCGCAGGGGCACTTGAATTTAGGGCGATCGATCCACAGATAAGATTAGCACACAATGGCCGCGCCCGACTCGTTGATTTCGCATGTGTAAAAGTGAGGAAAACGGAGGTAAGGTGCATAGGAAATGTTTTACGATCGATCACAGTTTGCTTAAAACCACATGCCCGAAAGTTCAGGACAATTACATTTTTTTGCGCACTATTCCTTTAAAGCCAGTAAGATAGCTCAGTGGATTGAACACTGGCAGCTTGGCTGCTGGGATATGTGTGTGATCTGCAGGTCACAGATTCAAACCCCAACAATGCCAACTGAGCCTTTCATCTTTTCGGAGGTTGATAAATCAGTACCAACTTCGCTTTTGTGATATTTTATGTAAATATGTTCCCTGGAAAGCGCTATATAGGTAGCATATCATTATCATTAAATAGGGAAAACACACATGAATGAGTGCTGCAACATATTTTATAAAGCTATTCTGCCTCAGTTTGTGCCCCACTTCCTGCATCATTGTTTACATGGAACAGAAATTGGGGCAAGTAAAATGTCACCCTTCAAACAGTTTCAGAGGTTCAATATGGCATTCACCACAATTTAAACCAAAAAGGGGAGGTGCTGTTAAAACAATCGTTAACATTTACTTTTCAACCTAAGTTGCGTATTCTTTCTTTTCATCGTTCTTTTCGTAATGGTTACTGTTTTTCTCACACCCCTCTCCAGCGCTTTTCTTGGTTTTCTCCTTCACTGTACTATCTCTGCCCTCTGGAGTCTCACTCATTTGTCGAGTTTTTGAGCCCTTTCCTCCCTCAGTCATTTCCGTCCCCTGCAGGCACGCCCAGTGCCTCGCCTACCTCTCTTTTTTTTCCTCACTTCATTCTCTTGTACTGTTCTAGTTTCCATTCCCTGCTTCTCGTATCCCGCTCTGTCTCCCGCTGCCACACTTTTTCTCTCCTGTCTCCTCTCTCTGTTGCTCCCTTTTTTTCAGTGCCACAGCCTTCCTCTCCTTAACCTAGCTTCCCATTTTCACCCCTTTCTTTGCACCTCTCCATTATTTGTTGAGAGTAGGCAGTGTGCGCCCAAGCGCACAGCTTAGGGGCTACATTTCAGCAAGAAGACCCTCAGTCAGACTGAGCTGGTGCAGAGTAAGCACTCTACTCCCTTGAGCCGTCCAGTTCATTGTGGAGGTCTCTGAGCCTGCAAAGGTTGCAGCCTCAGAAGGCATGAGGGTCCATATAGTGTTTTATATTGGATATAAAATGTGTTGTGATTCTTTCCATCATGTATGACTACCATAGCATTTGTGTAACTAAAGGGCAGGATAGCAAAGCACTTTGCAAGAAACTGAACAGTAGGAGAAGTAAGGTACAGCTTAATGAATAACGTAACGAACATAGTGAGTTCGATAACCAGACACCAAACATAGTAGCCTTATTGAGTGCGACATTCCAGCCTCTGTGTCTAAACTCTCCTGGGGACGCCTTTTACTTGAGCACCATTGCCACAAGACGCTTGTAATTGTGCGTTTATCCACTGACACCATTGTGCTCATGGTATCTGGTCTTTCCATCGAAAAAGTTTCCAACAAAACCTTTTCCAGCGAAAGTTTTGCAACACATTTTTTCCATCGAATGTATGTGTGTGTGGGATAAAGGGTTCATTTTGTTTGGGGTGAGTTTTTAAAGGTAAAAAACTGGGGGTTTGAGGAGGTGACCCCCCCTCCTCCCCAAAAATGTTTTACTAAAAATGCATTTATCCCATACATTCGATGGAAAAAAGTTTTTTGCAAAAACTTTCGATGGAAAAAGTTTTGTTGGAAACTTTTTCGATGGAAATCATAAATCTGTGCTCATATGGTGTGTGTAAACAGGAACTATCATTTTGGCCAGGGTCGTTCTTTGTGCTGCTGATTTTGGAAACGGGAGGGTGGGTATTTTACACTGTGAGTTTCACTGCCTTGCTGTTTGTTTTGCCCGAAGCTTCTTTACTTAGGTGTCAATGAGATTGAATTGTGTATGTATGGAGAGCTGCAGTGTAGCTAGCCCCTTTATAAATGTGGTGTAAATGAACAGGCATGTAGGGTGAATTCTGCAGTGGAGGCCTGACCTGGGAACGCAGAGGATAGATGAGAGAAATAAAGCTTAAGGGATCATAGGATAACAGCATCTCATAAGAAGTGTGCCTGGCTGCTGCGAGGCCCTGCACCCTTGGTTACTCGCCTCGTCGCAAAGCAAGGCCTGGGTTTGTGACCTAGTGTGGAGTGAGGAGAAGTGAAAAGGGCAGCAGCAGCAGCACACGCCCCAGGGCATACTGGTTAAGGTGACTCTTCATGAAGAAATGGGGGCATCTACCTCATGGTCTAAAGAAAGAAGCCATTTCCTCTGCAGAAATACAAATGGCCAATGGGAATGGGAGGTGGAATTTTAAGTAACATCTTGACAAGCATAAGTATGACATCACAGGCTATGAAATAGTGCATTCAAATGCCAGACAAAACACGTGATTAATTAAGGCTATACCTGTTAAATAAGAATGAGGTGGGGCCCCTGTAATTAATGCAAGCTAGGGAGTGGGAGAAGAGAATGTGGGTAAAAATTCACATTTGCTCATTGGAAAACCCAAGAGCTGACAGTGTGGATTGGCTTGTCTGGGAGAGGCGGTAGGCACCTAATGAGGTGAAACTAGTGAGAATCAGAAAACCGTTGCTATAGTAATAACAATGATGTGATCAACTTTGCTGTCTGAGGATGGTTCCCTGAAATGGAAATATGCATGTTGCTGTGAGCTTGTTGAAGGTTTGCATGACTGTATGTAAACATGAAAGTGATGTGATGCCCACCCTTTCCATGTGCCTACTCATGAGCCAGTATTGACAGTAACCTACAGGATAAGAAGTGAAAGGCAACAAGAGACCTCGGATATGTGTACCAATAAGCCAATTGCTAGCCACAAGAGTGAACTGGTGTGGTCCAGGAAGAATGTATTGCTGTGAGTCAATGTGAAGGCAAGTATGCCTAAAGTGTTGAAGTAGGTTTGATAAAGGTGTGCAGAGAGAATGTGTGTGTCCGTGTGTGTGTGACTTTGTGTGTTGTTGTGCGTACGTGTGTGTGATCGGGAATGCATATTAATGCAAATGGCATCTGCGGTAAACATACATAGAAATATAGCTGCATGGATAAACATACCAAATGTCAGTGCTGTAGACATTTTAAACAAGGCTGCCATGTTTTGGAGTGAATATAGCAGATGACCCCTTTGTCCAAGAATGGCAACAACTTCGAGGAGCAAGCGCTATGGCAAGAAACAGTAATGTGCTGTGAGATATCCTCACGTGCATGGCATTACAACTAACACATGAGTGCAGAGGATGGTACTTGGAAAGTGTTTGTATGAGTGTTGCAGTAGAGGGCTGCCTTTCGATTAGAGACTGCGTGAGCAAGGCAAGCTCAAAGAAGGCCAGCTGCAGAGAATATTGAATGAATGAGGCAAGAAGAAACAAGCTGATAGCTGAAGCAATCGGAGTGAGGAAACCAGTTGGCATATCTTGAGAGTGAAGGACGTGAGGAGAGTGTAACCATCCTTATTACTTTGTGAACTAACGTGCGGCACAGAGGCAACAAACAAAAACAAAGGTTTTGATATTAACAGACTTGCTCCGCCTCCGACGAGTACATAGGCGAAGCACTGAAGACAGCAGAAGGCCGATGTAGTGTAAGTAGGCTCTAAATGTGACATTGCAATGACTTGAGGCAGGCACATTTGACTGAAGATAAAGGGCCTGATTTACAAAAATGTTTTAACATGGGAAAGTCCCATTGAAACAGTTTTGTAACTAAGGCCCATGTGCTTGGGTTGACGTTACAAGGCAAGCAGGCAACTGACGTTATTTGTCAACGGTTAGGTGGTCCTCCTGTGTAAGAGGTAGGGACCGGTGTTTGGGTGCCAACAGCATACGAAGCAAGGACCTTCATATCTCCGAACAGCACAAGAAGTGCTAGCTGGACTTCCCTGGCATGCAATACCCAATTGAACAGGTGCAAGCAGATTAAGTGCATTGGCCTTTGTCGGCTTGAGACCGAAATGCATGCAAGGTGCCAGAATTGCACATGGAGGTGGGAGAGCCTACATCCGTGAAAGGAACCACACGATGTAGCCCCTGGAAGGGAGCTGTGTAGGCAAAGGTGGAACCCAAGAAAGCAAGAACTACTAACTTTCTTAAATTGACTCCCAGACAGTGTAAGGAATGCATGGTATCAAAGTAAGACAGACACAAGGGACCACACTTCAAGGGTGTTTATTGAACTTTATCAAAGGAGTGATAAACACCTATCTAAACCGAAATCTGAGATGGGAGCAAGCTACGAGCATCAAATAATAATAATGCAGTCCTAGTGGAGTCTCGTCAACAATAAAAAATGGCCTATACTAAAAAACCTATTGCCAATCCTTACCGCTAAGTTACAAATAGTGTGGGGTAGTGTTCATGAAAAAGAAAGAAGCGTTCACAAAATGATAAGTCAGGATGTTCAGGCCGTTGACTTCCCTTCCTCATGTTTTCAGCATGGGACAAGACGGTTCACTCGAGCATAGTACACTACTGGGCTTCTTCGGCACGAGGACACAGTTCCTTTTACCAACATCAGGGCCTTCTCTGCCCAAGTCTCTTACATTCAAAGTCTCTTGATTCAGAGGACCTGATGTACCAGAGACAACGAAAAAGTTCCTTTCCAAATTATTCAAGCCGGGTGATTCACTCTTCACCCTGGATCCCCCTCAGCCGGGCTCAGATCCCTTTTCTTACCACAATCTTTCATTGTATCCTCCTCTTCCGGGCTCAGATCCTGTTTATACAATTAGCCTCCCTCAGCCGGGCTCAGACCAATTACAGTTCGTATTAGCAATCGAAGACTTTCGAATGTTCAAATGGTTTGGCTTGACCCAATGCAAGACCACTTCGATTTCACAGTTCACAATTTTACACTCTCTGTTGGATCCCTAATAGTGTCCTTCGAATGAGCACCTATGTGGTGCCGGACCACTCTGTATATGGTACCTATTTCGGTTTCATAAAGTTCAATCACACATGCGTCATCTTTCTTTGTACAATGTTGCCGCTTGCAACCTTGATCGTAACACAGTTCTGTCAGCTATCAGTCTCTCCGACTCACTGGCTGTGCTGACTACACTGGTCCTGCTTTGTTTTCAGAGCCAAAGACAGCAAGTAACACAGTGACAATCGCTTCACCCCACCTTGGCTATCAATGCGGGAGGGCCCTGTGTACTTTTGACACACAATGCACTGTTCTTCAGCTGCAATTCCTGGTCTTGTGTTTCTTTTCCTCTAGGCCTCTTGAAAGTCGCAGTTCTTCTCCGAAAAGGTCAAGGGCAGTTCCCTCCACGCAACCCTCTCTGGTCTTGCTGCCTTTCTCCTCTGTTTAAACTGCCATCTCAGAATTGCTGCTTCCTCATGCATTTTGCCTTGCTCAGAGTGTGCTTTTGTGCTCCACCTTTGATCCGTGTGGGGAAGTATGATGGAAGTCAGGTGTGTGGAATTATTAGTAATTGCCTTACTCTGCCTGACCCTTGTGTCGGGACATGTCAGGTATACGGCTCTGGTGTTAGTCCGTTGTCGCTCACTATGAACTGTCCGTGAGAAAGTGTTTGTGTGGGGAAAGAGGGGGTTTGAGCTTCTAGTAATCCTACCTGGTAGGATGGGGAAAAGGTGTCACAGGGAAGGGGATGCTGCATCTCACCCTTTAGTGTCTCACTTCCACTCCTTAAAAGCCCCCTCATCCAGGTGATCTTCCCGCACCGGTTGACCCCCACAAACTGGATCCAATAGCGATGGCCATGTCCTGCCCAGCTGGATGACAGATCCCCAGGGACTAGCGGGTGAGACACCTTCAGGTTTCTCACATAACCTTCCCCCGTGCGATATAGCCGCATCTGTTTCACAGGAGAACCGGGAGAGGAAATCTACATTCCATTGGCTTTACCTTTTTTCACTGCTCCATAGTGAAACAGTAGGGTAGAAGGTCTAAGAACCCTTGCATGACTCGAGGATTGGAGTCCTTTCGTTGGCTAATTGTTGTAACTAGCGTCACGAGAACGCTGCGTACCTGTTCGTCCGGTTGGGTTTCTTGATGATGAGGCCGGGCTGTCAGAGGATCCGAAGAGACGTGATTAATGGCACGGGGAACCAGCCCAACCCCAGCCCGAATAGAACCGGATTGGAGGTGAACCGGCTCCCAACGCCACGGTATTGCTCACCCCTGATTAGTGTGGCGTCAGGACAGTGCAAGCACTGGCAGGGGGAGCCTCTGCGTAGATGGTTCAAAGTCCTCAGAGGTATTCCGACGTAATGCAGATCCGGAGGCAGGAAGCAGATTGTACCACCAGGGACGAAAGCAAGGAAGCAAGCAGGGCAGGCTGATAATGAGAAGAGCACGGGGACTGGAGCGGGATGGAGTCAGGAATGACTGAGCTGGGCGGACAAGGAGGGACAGGCAGGGACCAGGACAAGGGAAGCCAGGGAGGACACAGGAACAGGAAGGAACTAGAAGGAGGGAGCGCAAGGACAGAGAGACAGGGGTTCCCTAGGCAGAACAAGGGAAGAAGGAAAGCAAACAGGAACACTGGAATTCCACACAAGGCAGCAAAGACACGATCCGAACAAACCGCGTTGAGACGCGGTTTGGAAAAGGATCAGGGCTCCTTAAATAGGCCCACCAACACCTGGGAGGCTTGCAACGCAAGCCGTTCCGTCTCCCAGGCATTGGATACCCCACAACGAGGCTTGGGCCGCATACCTCCCAGAATCGAGCATCCTGCGCACTGCGCATGCGCGAAGCGCGGAGAGCGGACGCCCGCGCATGCGCAAAGCAGCGTGCACAGGAGACCCGGAAGCGCCCGAGACCCGGGACACCCCCGAACCCCGAAGCTGGAAGCGAGGATACAACCTCCAAGACGTGGAGCGCCGTAACGGGTAAGGAGACCCCAGGACAGGTGGCGTGACACTAATCCAAACTAGTGAGGAATGGTCTCTGATGAGTGTGAACTTTCTCCCTAGGAGGTAGCATCTAAGCTGGATAATGGCCCACATGATGTCACGTGCCTCTAATTTCAGCACTGAGTAATTGTTTTCACGTGGGAAAAGTTTGCGACTCGTAAACAAGATGGGATGTTCTGTTCTGTCCCAGACTTGTGATAAGACTGCTCCTAACCCCTCTTTTGAGAAATCTACTGCCTTTAGGATCGGGTTCTGGCACAGGGTTTGTTTTATGTTGTTGTAATAGATATCATCCTCGTCAGTCCAATGAATTTTCTGGGGTTCGGCGTTCTTTAGTTTGTATTTCAGCCTAGCTGTCCTGTCCGAGAATCTAAGACTGCTTTCACTTTCTTGGGTTGAGGTTATACACTGCCATTCCCTACAAAGAAGCTGAGGTATTTCACGGCTGACTGGGCCAGTCTGCATTTGGATGGATTGGCAGTTAGGCCAGCCTCTCTGAAGGCTCTCATCATAGTAAAAAGATGGAAAAGGTGGCCCTCCCAAGTTTTACTGTAAATGACGATATCGTCAATATAAGCTCCACAGAAATCAGAGTAGGGCTATAATATTTTGTCCGTAAGTCTTTGGAAAGTGGCTGGAGCACTGTGTAAGCCAAAAGGGAGGACTTTGAAATGAAATAGTCCTAGGGCCATTGAGAAAGCTGTCTTTTCTTGATCAGGCCCATATACTGGGACCTGCCAGTACCCTTTTGTTAAATCTAGAGTGGATAGAAAAGTGACGTTCCAGAGTTTATCAATTAGGTCATCGGTCTGTGGCATAGGATATGCATCGAAGTCAGAAATGGCCTTAACTTGACGAAAATCTATGCAAATTCTCCAGGAATGGTCAGGTTTAGTGACTGGTACGATAGCGGAGGACCATGAGCTTGAAGAGGACTCAATAATATTTGCTCTTAACATCTTATTTACTTCCTCAACTACTATCTGTTTACGGGCTTTCAGGAGTCTGTACGGTTTTAGATGAACCATTTTTCCCATAGGTGTTCTAATGTAGTGATAGGTGTCTTTTACTCTTCCTGGTTTCTCCGAGAATACATCGGGAAATGAGGTGACTTAATCCTTTAAATCTTCTTGTTGAATAGATAGCTCTGGAGGAATTCATTCAAAGGTATCTATTTCTTCTGGCACCAAACAGGATACATTGTGGCATGGGAGGCAACAGGTTTTCCTTCCACTCTCTTAAGAGATTTACATGATCTAGATGGACCGTCTATTTCCTGCCAGGTTGGGCTACCTTATAAGTTCAGGTTCCCATTCGTTCCAGTATTTCATGTGGCCTATGCCACTTAGAGACGAGCTTGTTTTCCAAGGTGGGTAAGAGGACTACAACCTTTTGTCATATGGAAAATGATTTTAAGCTCACATTTTTGTCGTAACTGGATTTTTGTTGGATTTGGGTATTTTCCATATGAGTACCAACTAGATCTTGAACAAGTCTCATATGCTCTCGCAATCTGTAGCGTTTTGCGAGAGGGAAATGGGTGCCTCTTCTCATTCTTCCCAGGTCTCCCAGAGCATGTCCAGGACATCTCTAGGTTCTCTACCCTAGAGTAGTTCAAAAAGAGAGAATCCAGTAGATGCGGGGGGGTCTTTCTCACTACCAATAGTGCCCAGGGGATCATTCAGTCCCAGTCCTTCCCTTCTTTATCTACCAACTTTCTTAGGATCATTTTCAGCATTTTATTTTATCTCTCTACCAAACCATCTGTATGTGGATAGTACACAAAGGTTCGTAAGGTGGTAATATGGAGTAGCTCTTTGACTTCAGCCATGAGCTTGCTCATAAAATGTTAACATTGATCCGTCAGGATTTCCTTAGGAAAGCCAACCTGGGAAAAATATGGTAGGATGTGCTTTAGAATTTGCTGGGTGGTATTGTTCCGCATAGGGAATGCCTCGGGGTATCTGGTTACGTAGTCAACAATCACAAGGACATATTTGTTGCCCAGTCTAGATGTTTCTAGAGGTCCAATGATGTCCATGCCGATTCTTGAAAAAGGGACTTCTATGATTGGTAAAGGATTCAGAGGGCCAGGTAATGGGATATGAGTGCTGGTTTTCGGACATATTTCACATGTCTGAATAAAGGTTTTTATATCAGCGTGGATACCTGGCCAGTAAAACTTCCCACTAACATGTGCCTGGGTTTTGGATTATCCTAAATGATCCCCGGTCAGATGGGAATGTGCAATCTCTAGTACAATCATTCATTGGGTTTTGGGGATTACTAATTGTGTTTTACCTAAGCCTTCTATAGAAGTTGCTTTTCTATATAGAAGCCCATGCTTTAAGAAGAAAAAAGGGCTACCCTTTTCTATGCCTTTTTCTTCTGGAATAGCTTGTAAAAAAGCTTCAGGGAGGGCTGGATCGTTTCGCTGGACGAAGGCTAGGTCAGGATCGATGGTAGTCTCTTCTCCCTTTCTCCCTTTGATGTTAGAAGGTTTATCCGCTTCCCTAAAGCCTAAGGTACCTCTTTCTGTTTTGCCTGGTTCACTTTCTTTAAAATGAGGAAATAGAGCCTTTTCCAAAATTCCTTGGTCCCCACGATATACTTCAAATGGGATTTCACCATGATTCTGTAAGAGAACCTTTGTCTCCTCAGAAGTCGGGATCGATGACGCCTGCTAGAATGTCTATACCGAACATCCAAGCAAGGCCAAATGTTGGGGCCAATCTTATGTAACACCCAGGAGGGGGTATTGAAACCAAGTCTGTGGGAATCATTCCTCTTTTCCCAGGAAGAATAGTAGCCTCTCCACTACTACAGATATCGAAACCTATTGATTCTTTTGTGGCAACAGTGGGGTTGGAGGCTCTATGACTAAGCTTCTGAAATTGTAGGGTTCCCAATTTGTTTCAATTGAGTCGCATCCCAATCCAGACACCATATGTAATGAAGGCATGGTATCAAATTAAGACAGACACAAGTGACCACAGTTCAAGGGTGTTTATTGAACTTTATCAAAGGGGTGATGAACGCCTATCTGTCATGCGCTACTCACGCCTGCCCATTTGGCGTCTATGGGGCCGCTGGCGACTCCACCGCCATTAGTTTGTTCCATTCTGTTCTGTCTACTTCCTGTTCGCTGTGCTAGTCTTTTCTGTCTTCCTTCTTTCTGTTCCGTATTTAACCACGCCAACTTATTGGCTCGGCGCGTTGCATCCCTTCGCTTTGCTCTGGGTTTACGTGCTAGTTTTGCTTCGCGTTTTTGACTGTTTCCGTATCCTTTTGCTGCCTTCTAGGTCCTTCTCCCCTTTGTTCGGGTCTCGTCCCGCTCTTCTCTGTCTTTGTACCCTTGGTTTTTCTTTCACTTTCCGTTTTCACCTGTAGTTTTCTTCCTGCTCTGTTTCTGCCTTTCCACAGCTCAACTTCGGCTGGGTCCGCGCTCCTTATCTTTGTCCTCGCTCTTTTCTTACCTCTGTCCTCACACTCTTCCTCTTGCTGTGCCTTCTTTTTCCGTACCTATCGGTTCCCTTACCGCACGGTACATTTTCTGTTTTCTCTAGTTTTCCATAGCCGCGGTTTTCTGCTTTATGCGCGGCTCATCGTCTCTTACCTGTCTCTGTCACTGTACCGCTTCCTTCTTTTTGTGTTCCGGTTCCTCTCTTGGGCGGAAACTTTCTTTGGAGTCCGAACCTGCCACCAGGTCCTGGGATAGACTTATCTTTCATCTTTGAGAAGCAGTGAGCTGTTTTCCTCTTTCCCGGACCGACCTCCTTTTTCTCTGTTTCTACGCTGGACAAGGAACTTTGGCAACTTCCTCCATTCCAGACTTCAGAGACTGTACCAAACGTTGAACACTCCTCTACAAGGATTAACCTACTACCAACTAGGAGAGAGGTTTTTTTTAGCTTCTTGCTTTTTTCCTCTTGCTTGCGCTCTCGGGACGGGGTCCTCTGTACTCCTTTTTCATCAAGGTATCAGAGTGGCTTCCACCCGAGGGAGGCCGTATCTCTTCTCGAAAAAGAACTCAAGGGTCAGAAAAAGAAAGGCCGAAAACAGGAATCCACGCCCGAAGATTCAGGTGAGGAGGAGGGGGTTCTGGATGTGAGTTTTCCACAAGCCGAGAAAGTCGAATTTGACATTATCTAAACATAAATCGAAGATAGGAGCAAGCTACGACCATCAAATAATAATTATGCAGTCCTAGTGGAGTCTCGTCAAAAATAAAAAGGACCTATATTGAAAACCTATTGCCAATCCTTACCGCTAAGTTACAAATAGTGTAGGGTAGTATTCACGAAAAAGAAAAAAGTATTCACAAAATGAAAAGTCAGGATGTTCAGGCCATGGCCTCCCTTCCCCCACATTTTCAGCATGGGACAAGGCGGTTCACTCGAGCTCAGCCCACTCCTGGGCTTCTTTGGCAAGGGGACACCATTTCTTTTACCACCATCAGGACCTTCTGTACCAAGTCTCTTACGTTCAAAGTCTCTTGATTCAGAGGGCCTGATGTACCACAAACAACGAAAAAGTTCCTTTCCAAATTATTCAAGTTGGGTGATCTCTCTTCACCCTGGATCCCCCTCAGCTGGGCTCAGATCCCTTTTCTTACCACAATCTTTCGTTGGATCCCCTCTTCCGGGCTCAGATCCTGCTTATACAATTAGCCCCCCTCAGTTGGGATCAGACCAATTACAGTTTGTATTAGTAATCGAAGTCTTTGGAATGTGCACAGGGTTTGGCTTGACCCGTTGCAGGACCACTTCGATTTCACAGTTCAAAATGTTACACTCTCAGTTGGATGCCTAATAGAGTCATTTGAATGAGCACACACGTTGCGCCGGACTACTCTGTACATGGTACCTATTTTGGTTTCATAAAGTTCAATCACATACGCGCCATCTTTCTTCATACAATGTTGCTGCTTGCAACCTTGATCGTAACACAGTCCGGTCTGCTATCAGTCTCTCCGACTCAACGGCTGTGCTGACTTCACTGTGGTGCTGCTTTGTTGTCAGAGCCAAGGACAGTACCATGGTGGCAATCGCTTCTCCCCACCTTGGCTATCAATACGGGAGAGCCCTGTGTACTTTCGACACACAATGCACAGTACTTCAGCTGTGATTTCCGGTCTTATGTTTCTTTACCTCGAGGCGTCTTGAAAGTTTTGGATCTTCTCCGAAAAGATCAAGGGTAGTTCCCTCCATGCAACCCTCTCTGGTCTTGCCGCCTTTCTCCTCAGTTTAAACTGCCATCTCGGAATTGCTGCTTCCTCATGCGTTTTGCCTTGCTCTGAGTGTGCTTTCGTGCTCCGGGAAGTGTGATGGAAGTCAGGTGTGTGTAATTATCATATATTGCCTGACTCTGCCTGACCCTTATGTTGGGACATGTCAGGCATACAACTCTGGTGTTAGTCCATTGTCGCTCACGATGAACTGTACGTGAGAAAGTGTTTGTCTCGGGAAAGGGGGGCGGGTGGGTGGCACTTCTAGGCATCCTACCGGGTAGGATGGGGAAAAGGTGTCACAGGGAAGGGGATACCACGTCTCACCCTTCGGTGTCCCACTTCCACTTCCCAAAGACCCCTCATCCAGGTGATCCTCCCGCACTGGTCCACGCCCAGGAACTGGATCCAATAGACATGGCCGTGTCCTGGCCCCCTGGATGACAGATCTCCGGGGACTAGCGGGTGAGACACCTTCAGGTTTCTCACAGCAGTCAGTCCAGGCGACTCCGATTCCTGGGGCAGCAGGTGCAGCAGGAGAGCCTAGCCCCAGCAGGCACAAGTCACGAGGGCACACACAGTCCAGAACAGTGTGGCAGGCCAGCAGCAGTCAGAGTCATTCTCAGCCACTGTGTGAACAACGCACACAAGGCTTGCTGGCTGCCTGACTGAAATTAGTGCGTGGACGACGTGAGGTGGAGTACGAGTACTGGCAAAGGCACATGATGCCACTTGTTTCTGGGCTGGGCGGACAGATTTGCTACAATTGTAGCAGATTTGCCTGGCTGCATCCATCGTGGCTCCAGGTAGTGTGCAGCCTACAGAAAGTATCATTATCACACCATAGTGCGATTTTCATTGCATGACACAGCGTAGTATTCAGAGCGCATGGTGGAGCCGGAGGGGTTAACCGAGAGTATGTATTCAAAATAATCCCTGCGCTATTGCTTTCCATACCTGCAGCAGCTACACTTCCTGCTTCGCAGAGACACACCAGGCGGTTGCTAATAATCAAACTGGTGCTAATGTGCTCGGCTTGTTCGGTGGTGGCGCTGCAGCAGCTGCAGGCATCAGACCAGCTGCAGAGAGATGACACGGTGTGCGTGCGCGGCCGGCCCATTAGGGCCTGTGGACCGCATCATTGTCATTAATGGCTGGAGTCTAGCAGGAGCAAAGGGGGGTGCACCAGGCACCAGGGTGGAGCCAGGGTGGGCCAGCGCCCCCTTTGCCCCCCCCCTGCTGCACCACTGGTTTGTGTCATGGCATGAAAGTTAAGACTTGAAAAAAGTGCTACAAAATGCAGCACTAAAGCAGTACGATTTTGTAGAGATGTCTTCAAAAATGTATCAATCACATAATAAGTCTACCTGACAATATATAAATAATTATGTTATGCTTTTCAACTGCCAACATATCTACCCTATGAGTCTTAGACTATCCTGCTTTTGCGGAGGTTGGCATATTGTGTATCCAGCCCAGGTATCCAAACATTATGTATAAGGAGGAAAAGTAGTAGGGGGAAGATATGAGGATCGGAAGGCAGGTAAAATGCTACAAATGTCAGGATAGGGTGATGTAGATGGGCAAAAGGAATGTTTTGTGTTAACTTTGGTGCGGGTGGATCTGTTAAGGTGGACCATAGATCAGGATTGCAGAAATTAAAGTGTATGCCAAACCTGTTTGGAATCAAACAGACTATGAAGCTGCTTTGGATCTGGTGACACATTCTAGGATATGCATGTAAAAGACAGCATTGTGTCATATTCACATAGTCTATTGTCTGAGTACAATTGCTGCACAGCTCAGGGTACATATGCAAGGGGCTGCATCTTCTAAATGGCTGTTATCACATACAGCTATGACATGCTTGTTGTTTGAATAGTGCTTTACACCAGCGAACAACATAATCACCAGAATGCCCAAAGAATGGCACTGAAGGGCCCCTAATCCCAGAAGGGCCACACACAAAGCCAGCTCTATAGTAGGGGTAAGTGGGTTCCCCTGAATACACTTCCAGGTTAGGGTGGCTTTCAGTATGACCATCCCCTGCTGAGATATTGCCAGGAGGCTGCTGCCGACCAGTCTTTGGACCTTGCAAGCAATTATTTAAGGATTCCTGGCCTATTGTAGCGACTAGGCTCCTCTTGGATGGTTGCTGGACTCCCTTGGGAATTACCTGCACAAAAACGGCCCCCTTTCCAACCACTTCCCTGCACTGCAGTTTCCTAGTTAGACTAACAGATGGCAGTAGGATGAACCCAGACAGCTTTGTGAAAACAGCTCACTTTACTGAGCAACCTGCTGTTTGATTGGCACTGAAAATCCTCAGGCACTAAGTCCCTGGAGAATCTTCAGACTCAAATGGGGTTAATGTTATGTTAAGTGATATTTATATAGTGCCTCATGCCATTTGTTCTGGCTTTTAAGAGCTGTAGGTTCAATGGCCCCTTGGCAGACAGTAGTCTGAACAGACATAAAAAGGAGAATCTCACTGTATGCAAATAGTAATTGTAATTTAAGGAGCTGCTCGGTTATTAGCACATATGCTTTGTGCAGTAACGTTGTAGTAGCTGTAGGGCAAAGAATGTTGAGGTGTTGTGTAGATTGCTATGTCAGAGACTGACTATCTGACAGCTGGACCGAATGTATCATCGGACTCAGCCCTATTCTATGTGGAGCAGTACTATAGGCGCATCAGTCCAAAGGACAACAGTTTTACCGTTGAGGGCTCTGCTGTGGCGTTAACACTTGATCTGGCCAGCCTGATCGGATGTTAAAGCCATTAGCACCCTGCGTTACCAAAGTGGCAGCCCGGGATGCAACAAAAAAAGGATTTAACTTATTACAACGGGGCGCGCATAGCATCCCATTGTACAAAGGAAAATCCTTTACCAACATGGCCACCATGGAAAGGGAAAGCGGGGCTCTGTATGGAGCCCTGTCTTCCCTCTCCATGGCGGCTGTTCTGTGCAGAGAGGAAGGTGCGGCTGCGACAGTTCCACAAAAACACTTTCATTCCGATCGGTATTCAACAGTACTTGCTTTCATTCGGATCGGTATTCAAAAGTTCTCAGAGGTTTCACATGCCCGCCTGCCGTCTCAGTGACCCCTCTGCCTAGGTGGACTCACTGGTCGGTACTTACGGCACTCCAGCAATGCTTCCGGCCGCCCCAAGTTTTCTGTCTCTTGCGGAGCCTCACTCTGTCTCCTCAGCGGCTCTCCATGCCTTTTCTCCTGCCACCAATGTATCTCTCACAGCGCGGGCCTCACTCCAAAGCTTGACCTGGTCACATCGGCTCCTTTTCCATAGTTCGCCACTGGCCTCCTCCAGCTTCCTTCCGCCTAGCTTTCCACTATATACACTCTGCATCGACCCGGGTTCTCAAGCACTCCATCTGCCATGCCGCCTTCCAGGAGAGGTCTGCGCTCTGCCAACAGTCCGTAGATCTACTTCCACAGCTGACACCATTTTCTCCGTTCTTGCTGCTTTTAAATCTCCTGCCAGATTGATTGGTCCAAAAAGAACTAGGCCGGTCACTGTCGGCTGGGGAGTTCTGCATTGCTCTTGTTGCCTCATCCCAGTACCTAAGTGGTGTGTGTATATGTGTGAGTCAATAAAAGGAGGATGTATTACTCTGGTTTGTCTCTCCTCCTCCCAGTACCCAACTGGTGTCTATTGGGGTATGATTTACGGGCAAAATATGGAAAGGACTGACAACAGCCTATAAAGGCCTGGCGGGCTTAATATGGAAGGGAAATAAGGGAAATGGGGAATACCGTGTCTCACCCAAAGGTGTCTCACCACCTCTCCCCAAGTCTCCTCCCTCCAGGTAGTCCTCCCTCGCATATCAATCCCCAGAGCCAGGATCCGATAGCGACGGCCTTTCCCTGGCCACCTGGGAGGAGGATATTCGGTGGAAAAGAAGTGAGGACGCCCCTGATTCCTCACACCTGGTCTATAAAGAAAATAAAAAATGGTGCTCGTCAGGATGTGTCACAACATAAACGTGTCCTCTGTCCAAACCTAATATAACCTAAAGCTTGCCCCTACCACTAACAAAAGGGGTTGACATAAGCTTTAACCAGAAGGCTCTGGTAAGAGTTGCGTCTCTCTTAAGGTAATGGTGGCTGGTTTCTGACCCCCACCAAATGTCTTTCTGGTTTCTTTCCAGCTACACAGTTCAGAAATCACAGTTTCACAATGTCTCTTTATCCTTCCTCTCTCCTGGGAACAAGAGGGTCGCCCCCTGTAGGTCGGATCAATCAAAAGGATCTGGATAAGGGTTTTGTTGCTTCCAAGATATTGATGGCTGGTTTCTGACCCACACCCAAATGTCTTTCAGGTTTCTATCCAGCTACACCGTTGAGAGCTCACAGTTGCACAATTTTTCTTTATTCTTCCTCTCTTCTTGGGACAAGAGTCTCAACCCCTGTGGGTTAGATAGCAGTTACTCTACATTGGAGTATAGTGTTTTTCATCCCCTCTTGATATATGACTACTTTCTCTCCGCCTTGCAGTATTAATTCCCACCTCGTCTTGGGGTATTCTGTTTCTTGCCTCTCCAGGGGGTTTCTTGGCTTTTACCCCGGGGGGAATTTGTCTCGTACCCCAGTTTGGAGTCTCTTGGTTCTCACTCTAACTTGGGTAACTGTTTCTCTCACCCCTGCTTGCAGTATCTTGGCTCTCACTCTGTCTCGGGTTCTTGATTCTCTCTCCCCGGCTTGGGGTATCATGGTTCTCACCCTCTCTTGGTTAACACTTTATCTCACCCCTGCTTGGGGTATGTCCCCTTATGCCCCAGTTTGGGATCTGGCCGGTACACTCTACACTCTTCCAGGGAACCACTGTGTGCCTTGCTCCTCATAGCAGCATTCCTCGGGGAGGCGGTCTCTATGGCTGTGGTGGAACCGTGTCTGTGGTTTCTTTGTAGGCTACAGCACACTTTTATCGGTTCCGCTTATTCCTGTTGGTTCTCGACAGGTCCTCAGCATTGTCTGCTTCCAGGACCGGTCAACCACTTCTGATGTGGTTCTGCCTCCTCTTCGGTCACAGTCGAGTCTCTCTGACTTGGCACTGCATAGGAGAAAGTACTTCCACTGGCTCCTGCGCTTCTCTCCTCTACACACCGGCTGCATGTGGCTGCTTCCCATCTCCACCCTCTGAGAGGGACTGTCGTCTTGTGGTTCACTCCACGGAATTTCCTTCCCACTTTCCTTCCTGATTTCCTTCTTGCTTTCCTTATCACTGTGTGCCGGTCTTACTGGCACTTTATATTTTAAGCTGTAATGAGATTGGACAATTCCTTGTTTCTGTGATTCACATGATGGTATCCTTAATGGATCAGAAACCTTACCAGCCATTTCAGCAGGGTCATGCACACCATTATCCTTTGTAATGCCCATATCGCCAACAAACAAATGGACTCTGTACATGAGGGACGATTAATAAAATCCCTTTCTGGGGATTCCTTGTCCACTAAGAGAGAGTCACCCCCAGTGGGATCCCACTTGTCCTGTCCCTACAGGTGTTAATCTTAGTGGGCTCACCTACCTAGACCTAAAGGGGGTGGCTCCCTCTTGGGGAGAAGGGAAGAAATCCCTTGATTCGTCTCCCCCCACCCTCCTGGAGGGCTCGAAGGATGTCCGGGTGGTGCAATGCTCTTCAAAAAGGGAGTATGAAGATGGCTTTTAATAGAAAATATAAGCTAAGCAGTTATGGCATCAGGGGAAGTGGGGCAGCAAAACTGTTTTAATCCAAGGGGGGGCTCTGCAACAATATTTTTACTCAATGGGGGGCTAAGCATAAAGAAGTGTGAATATCACTGTGTAAGAGAATGACTAAAGCAATGACATTCAAAGGCTAGATAACTGATATATGCCATGCTTGCATACAAACCAATATGTTATTGAAAATTGTATGGGGCCTTACCATTGAATCATGTACAATGTGTGAGAAACCTAAGGGTGTTCCCACATCTACTCCCCTTAGATCCTGTATGCAGGTGGCCTGGGAAAGGCCATTGCTTTTGGATCCTGCCCCTGGGGGGGACAAGCGAGGATGGATCACCTGGATAGAGGGTCCTTGCGGATTGGAGATGGGATGCCCTTAGGTAAGACACAGTATTCCCCATCCATCTTTCAGAAGTAATACCCATCCGAGAAGTGGTTATGGGATTTTGTTCACCCTGTTCTGTTGTCTCTGAGAAGGACAGGAGATATTATCATCCCAGACGTGTTCGACAAAGGTGGAGAAAGATTGTGAATGAGGTATCTTGGGACAAAGCACAGTATCCCCCTTATCCTTGTGACAACCAGCCTATGAGTGTATAAGAGGTGGAATGCTGCTGCATTAGGGGGAAGCAGGGAAAGAGGAAGTGTAACAATTAAATGAATTGAATCCAAAGTACCCAGCAGTGATCACTAACCTTGCAGTCAGGCAATCCTTGACGACAGGAAAATCCCCCTGAGTGCCTTACTTCCCTCCGCTTGCAATGGGACAGGAACCAGAGGGGAGCAACCTGCCCAGGGAAACCCTCTGGGGAAAAAACTCTGATCTGGATTTGAGAGCATAGGGTATGACGTCTTCTCTTCCTTAGGACTCACGATCAGGCTGGAACTGTCTTGGAAGTCTCATATGGTTTGTTGAAGGTCTTGTCTATCAGAAAGAAGGCACAAACAGTGAATATCGGCAAGAATGGGAAACAGAAATTAAAGTATATGAGGAAGAACGGGATTGGCACCTGCATTTTGCCCTGGAAGTTCCCAGAGCTGATGTATACTTAGTAATGGGTGACGTAGCGTATTGCGCAAGTACTGGGATTGTATCCTGTAACCCAAAGAAAGAATGAGAGAAGTTTCTATTCTGAGAGCAATCCCCGCCCTTTCTATTCTACTTACTGTGGGAGAGCCGCAGCCTCGAGTAATGGCTTCCGTGCCGGGGGCGTGGCGATTGACCACCGATTAATTGTTTCCCTGGTTTGATCTCTGAATGGAGACACGGGATTAGATTAGAACAGTTATAAGAAAGGTATTCCCCCTGTTAAATAGACTATTATCCCGGTCTTATGTCTGGATCTGCTAGCAGAGAAGAAATGCTACCTCGGCGAAAACTTCGTAAAGCTGCCACGATCGTGCGCGTGATATAACAGGATATAAAAGTAAGAAAGGTAAGTAGGTATCGTAGAAGTATAGAATGTACAAGTGCACAGATTCCCTGGACCATAAATTTACGGAGCGTCTTCAAAGGAAGTAGCGACGCATGTGTAACCAGGAACTGCCGGACTATGCAGTGTCACATGACCCAGGGTAGGCGAGTCACCTGCAAAGACTGTAGAGGAAGAATGAGGCGAAGTAGGATGGTGCAAGTTGCCGGCCATGTTGGAATTCTTCGGCGTGGCAGCAAAACGAACATGGCCACAGCGCCACAACGACCAGCGGCCGTAGTGAGATGTAATAGGAAGACACAGCAGAAGGAGCCATGCAGGAGCGAAAGAAGCCAAGACACAGAAACGCTGAACAATACCCTGGAAGTCCTGGTGATGTGATTGTGCAGGACAGAGATACCACGGAAGGAAAGGCAGGCTGCAGGCTCCACACATTTATCATATCAGTTGTTTCTCAACCTGGACTCCAACTTTGCACTCAGAGTGTTCCATTCACCTTAGCTTTCTGTTTGCTTTCAAGTCATTGTTCAATATTCTAACAGGTTTGGTCTTTCCTTTCACTTCAACAGGTGCAGGTTTTGCTTATTTCATTCAGTTTAATATTCAATATATGCAACTTAGCTGACTTCATTTCATTCAGTGTTCAATCAATGTATCTTTGCTAACTTCATTAAATTCCTTAGTTTCATTAGTTAGGGAAATCCCACCTAAGCATAAGGCAAGTTAGGTCTTACTCCATCCTGACATTTTCTTTAATACAAGCCTGTTGTTAGACATTGAATCTGTTGTCTGTGTTTCCTTCCATGATGCCAATCTCACAGATGATACATACATCAATTGATATATCATTGATTTTATCAATGTAACATGTAGTCACTGTGCTTCTGGTGCAGGCCCATCGACAGGCTGCAGTTCCAACACATAAGAAACAGACAGAGAAGTTACCTGCATGCAACTATAGAATCAACAGTGTGAGAAACCAGAAGGTGTCTGCCTAACTTGTCTCCAGGGATCTGTCATCCAGGTGGGCAGGACACGGCCATCGCTATTGGATCCAGTTCCTGGGGTGGACCAGTGAGGGAGGATCACCTGGATGGGGGTCCTCGGGGAGTCGAAGTGGGACACCGACAGGTGAGACGTGGTATCCCCCTTCTTCCAACACCTTTTCCCCATCCTACCACATAGGATATTTTCTGAAACACTGCCCCCCTTTTCCACGCAAACACTTTCGCACATGACAGACAACAGACTTACACCAGAGCCGATTACCTGACATGTCCCAATACAATGGTCTGGCAAAGTCAGGCAATTGACCAGAATCACACACACCTAACAGCCCTTTCCCTTCCCCACAGGGATAAAAGGTGGAGCACAAGAGAACAGTATGAGCAAGGCAGACCGCACAATGACTCAGCTATCCACGTACGGCAGTTCAAGAAGAGGAGAAAGGCGTCGAGAACCGTAAGGGTGACAAGGAGAGAAGCAACCTTGCCCTTTCCGACCCAAGCCGCAAATGAACCGTAAGACCGCGAACTACAGCCAGCGTGTTGCAGTAGCTGTCAACGGTACACAGGGCCCTCCTCTGCTGATAACCAAGCCCGGGAGAGACGCTTGCCACCGTGGTACCATCCTGGACTCCAGAGACAAGAAAAGCCAAGCGGTTCATCACAGCCAGTGAGTCGAAGGGAGAGCCAATAAGAAACCGAACTGTGTTGAACGTAAGTAGCAAATGGCTAATTCAAGAAAAGTACAAAGAACTGTTATTACGAGAGGGGAAAACCGGCTGTAGAGGAGTCCGATGTGGGTGCTCACTCGAAAATCTCTGGCCATTACCCTATTTTTGAAACTACCGTTAACAGAAGGCCTTTGGAACGGGACGAGATGGGGCTCAAAGTGGTCATACAGGGATCTAACAAAATCTTCTGTACAGTTGAAAGTCTTTGACTGGCAGAAAAGTGTAAAGCTAAGGGAAGTGAACCCGGCTTCATAAGAAAATTGTGTGTAATTGGTAAGAGTGTACCCGACGGAGGGATACCGATGGAAAGGGGTGAACTCTAAAGTCCCGAGGAACATTGTGTTGACACTAGTGAACCCGGCACAGGGAAGTCCACAGTGAACTGTTTAAGGCGACATTAAGACACATGAATGTAAGAAAAACCATAGTGAACCCGACAGAGGAAGGCTGATGTTCAAGAGGGGTCTGAACACAGAAGAGGGGGATCCAGGGGTGAAAAGTCATCTCCCAACGTCCATTTAAAAAGGAACTTTGATTTGTTATTTTTTTTAATATGTCAGGTCCTCAAAGACAAGAGACTTTTAAGAGAAAAGAGACTTGACCATCAACGGTCCTGATAGCCGAGAACGGAACTGTCGCCTCATGCAGGGAAAGCTCGAAAGTGTGTTGTGCTCAGGAGTCCCAACTTGTCCCATGCTCAAAACATGGGGAAGGGAGACCCCTGGTTATCCCATCCTGACGTATTATTTGTGAACATTCTTTTCTTTCTTATGAACATTATCCCACACCCTTTTTGTATCTAGTAGTAAGGTTTGGCAATAGTTTCTTTTAGTATATGGCCTTTATTTGACAAGACGCCACTATGATTGTCTTATTTTTCTTTTGATGGTTTTAGCTTGCTCCATCTTAGATTTAGGTTTAGATTAGGTGTTTTCCAACCTCCATATCCAGTTTAATAAACACTCTTGAACTGTGATCACTTGTGTCTGTCTTTACTGTTGCCACCATGAGTTCCTTATGTATGGTGTCAGGTGTGCGATGTGATTCAATTTAAACTAATTGGGGAACCCTACAATTTCAAAAACATAGTCAAAGAGCCTCTAACCCTTCCATCGCCACCAAGGAATCAATAAGGTTTGCTATCTGTAGCAGTAGGGACGCTATTATCCCTCCTGGGAAAAGAGGAATGATTCCTACAGACTTGGTTTTAATAACCCCTCGGTGGTGCTACATTCGATTGGCCCCAAAATCTAGCCTAGCATAGAAGTTCGGGATGGATGTCTTAGGAAGCATTATTGATCCCGACTTTTGGGGAGATGTGAAGGTTCTCTTACAAAATCATGGCGAGATCACTTTTGATGTACGTCGGGGAGATGAAATTGCCCAGGGAATCTATTTCCTCAGTTTAAAGAAAGTGAGCCAGATAAAACAGAGAGAGGTAACTTGGGCTTTGGGGGTGCTGATAAATCTCTTAACATCGAAGAAAGGAAGGGAGAAGAGCCCACTATCTACCCTGACCTAGCCATCACCCATCGAAATAATCCAGCTCTCGCTGAAGCTTTTCTACAAGCAATTCTGGAAGAAGACGGCTTAGAGAATGGGAGACCCTTTTTCTTCTTAAAGCAAGGATTACTATATAGAAGAGAAAACTCTACGGATGGTTTAGTAAAAACGCAATTGGTAATCTCACGAGCCACCGAAGGGTTGTACTGGAGATCGCCCATTCCCATTTTTCCGGGGGCATTTAGGACAATCTAAAACTCAGGCGCATATTAATGTGAAGTCTTACTGGCCAGGTATCCACGCTGATATAAGAACTTTCAGCCAGACGTGCAAAATATGTCAGAAGACCAGCACACACATCCCATTACCTGCCCCTCTGAACCCATTGCCGATCATAGAAGTCCCCTTTTCAAGAGTTGGTATGGACATAATTGGACCTCTAGAGATATGAATATTGGGCAATGAATATGTCCTTGTGATCCTGGATTATGCGACCCGATATCCTGAGGCATTCCCAATGTGAAATAATACCACACAGCAGATCCTTAAACATCTTGTACCATATTTCTCCAGGGTTGGTTTTCCCAACAGACTAGGGTTTGAATTTTATGAGTAAGCTTATGGCCGAAGTCAAGGAACTACCTAATGAACTTCTGTGTACCATCCCCAAACCGATGGCTTGGTAGAAAGATTCAATAAAACCCTAAAACTAAAATTTAAGGAAATTGGTAGACAAGGACAGGAAAGACTACGACCGAATGATCTCATGGGCACTATTTGCATTGAGGAAAACCCCCCAGGCTTCCACAGGTTCTCTCCTTTTGAATTGCTCTATGGAAGAGAGCCCAGAGATGTCATGGACATGCTCTGGGAAACCTTGGAAGATCGAGAGGAGGCCCCCATTCCCATCTCGCCAACCGCCACCAGAATGCAAGAACACATGAAATTGGTTCGAGACTTAGTTCGTGCTCATATGGAAAAGGTCATTCTCCATAGGACAGAGAGTACTGGTCCTCTTACCCACCTCAGAAAACAAACTTGTATCCAAATGTCACAACCTTATGAGATAGTAGAACGAATGGGAACCTGTACTTATAAAGTAGCCCAACCAGACAGAAAACAGAAGGTCGATTTGTATCACATAAATCTCCTGAAGGAGTGGAAGGAGAACCCGTCAACCACCCATGCCAATGTACTAGCCTGTCTGGTTCCCGAAGACATAGATAACTTTGACTTAATTCCTCCCAGCTGTGCTGTCTTTTCTGACGCTGCTTTGTTGTAGAAGCTAATGACAGTACCACAGCAGCAATTGCCCCTACCCACCTTGGTTATCGACGCGGGAGAGCCCCGGGTACCTCCGACACACTGTGCAGGTTTGATCAGCCTTATTTCCCGGTCTTCGGTTTCTTACTTTCCAAGGGTCTTGAAAGTAGTGCTCTTCATAGGTCAAAGGTGCTTCCCTTCTTGCAACCCTCTCCAGTCTCGCCGTCTTTCTCCTTGTATTAAACTGTCATCTTAGAACCGCTGTTACCTTGTGTGTTTTGCGTCGCTCATATTGTGCTTTCGTGCTCCGTCTTTTATCCATGTGGGGAAGTGTGATGGAAGTCAGGTGTGTGTAATGATCCTTAATTGCCTGACCTTGCCTGACCATAGTGTTGGGACATGTCAGGTATACGGCTCTGGTGTTAGTCCGTTGCCGCTCACGGTGAACTGTCTGTGAGAAAGTGTTTGTGTCGGGAAGGGGGGGTTGAGTTCCTAGGTATCCTACCTGGTAGGATGGGGAAAAGGTGTTACAGGGAAGGGGATATCGCGTCTTGCCATCTGGTGTCCACTCCCATGCCCCGAGAACCCCTCAACCAGGTGATCCTCCCGCACTGGACCACCTCCAGGAACTGGATCCAAAAGCAATGGCCGTGTCCTGGCCACCTGGATGACAGATCTTCGGGGACTAATCCGTGAGACACCTTCTGGTTTCTCACATTCCCTTCCCCTATGCGAAGTGCATATACTTGGTCTTTTCCAAGGTCCTCCAATTTTAGGATCTCAGAGAGAACCTGGGGGAAATGTATCCAGGGTTACTCGCATATTACCCAGGTTTCTTTTCCTCCGTTCTGGTAGAGGCGGGGTGTTCGTATTTGTCTCTCGAATGTATCCTATAAACTGGGATTGAGGGTTTGATTCTTTATGTTTCGTGAGAGGCTCTTGGGATTCTGTCTCTGTCCACTCCCACACTGGAGAGGTTTGAGAGTAGCAGTCAAAGTACCAACGGTCTTGGGGTATAAATTTCCTATGGGGAGTTGGAAGTTCTTGTAAGAGAATGTAGAATGCAGGGAAGTCCCTTTCCACAATGACTTCTTCGGGGAGTCCAGGAATAATGGCCGATGACTCCAGCTGTGACTTCCCCCTGATGTTAATGTACACTGGTATCTTGGGATAGATTTCGTTATCGCCGTGTACACATGTGATTCTAACTAGAGTTGCATTCTCTAGGTCTGTTGATGTAACCAAATCTGCTCTTATGGCGGTCTGTTTGCTGCCCGAATCAATTAGCGCCTGATTTCCCAATTATTATGGCCTTTATGTACGTAAAGTCAGATGAAGACTGGCATAAGCATATGCTAAAGGTTTCTAGATCTTCCTCTGGGTCTTCCCACTCTTCCCCTTGCAGACACCCTATTTCCATAGGTTTTTCATTTACATTTTTAGGGCACCTTCGGGCCAGATGCACAGTTTCTCTACACGAAAAGCAAATAGGAGGTGACAGTTTAATTTCTTTAGGTTCTTCTCTCCTACTTTCCTCTCTACCCCTTGGGTCAGGTCTTCTAACTTCTGTTCTTTCTTTTGGGGTCCACTCTATGGTTTAGAGAATCCTCCCCCTCTATCTAGCATCTGTGGCTGGGAACGGTAAGTAGGTTTGTGATCTTTCCGCTCCTCACTTCTGTGCACAGAGGAAAGTGTTTGTCTGCGTATGAGTGGTTTTGGGTGGTCTCAATAGCCATGGCTAGGGTGGGTCGGTTGAGCTGCAATACCGCTTCCTGTGAAAAAGGGAGGTAAAGATTTGCTGAAGTGTTCCAGGATAATAATTTTTATCAATTCTTCCATTGACTTGTTGTTAATCTCTAGGGAGACCGTGTTCTTAATTAATTCCCCCAACTCGAGCAGGGTTTTACCGGGGTTTAGTCTAATGGCCCTTAATTTCTGTCGATAGAAATTACAGGTTTGGCCTACCCTTTTGAAAAGTCCCTCTTTTATGGATATCAAGGTAGCCCCCTGGGCAAGATTAAGGAACTCGTGGGCGGTCTGTAGTTCGCCTCTCAATAGGGCTCCCAGATAAAAACATTTTAGATTTTCATCCCATCCTAATTGCTCAGCTAATCGCTCAAAAATTAAAAAAGATATTCCCTAGCTCTTCGCCCTCTTGATAAGGATCCATTGAGTTAGTAGGGGTCTTGCCTTTAATTTGACACATTTTGTTAAATTTTCCTGAAGATGGGTTTCGGCCTTAATCTGATGGGTAGCCAGCTGGGCCATGATAGCTTCAAGGTTGGCCATGTCTTCCAGGGGAGTATGGGTTCCCTCCGTAATACTTTCTGAGTCGGAAAAAAGGGCCTCACCTTCCTCTGGGAGGGTTTCGAAGTCGCCTGACTCTTCTGAGCTTGATCCTGACAAAGGGGAAGATCTGGGTATATTGATTTCTAAGCCAGATGGACAAGGAACCGAAAATGGTCTGGTGCCAAAAAGGAAAGGTTCGAGAAAAGGCGGATTCAGAGCGCTAGGTCTAATGAAGATGTGTGAGGGTCTTATTTTTAAGACTATTTGATCCCATTGGTGTATGTTATAGTGGGAGATCAGAAGAGTATCTAACAATACCTGGGTTTTGAAAAACAAATCTTGTTGGCCAATTAGGACTTGAAGCTGGGAAAACATGGCCTATTTTAGAGTGGATATTCTATCATACTCAAGGAGTTCAATAATCCTATTTTCTCCTTCTAGTGGTATGACGATTACCAGCATGGATTCTCCGTTTTTGGCAATTGAATCATATCCAACTTCTGACACCACATATAAGGAAGGCATTGTATCAAACAGTGAAGACATACACAAGTGAATACAGTTGAAGGGTGTTTATTGAACTTCAATGGGTTGGTAGAACGCCTACATAACCCTAAATCTAAGGATAGAAGCAAGCTACAATCATCAAATAATAATAACGCAGTTCTAGTGGAGTCTCTGTCTAAATAAAAGGGCCTAAACTAATAAACCTATTGCCAATCCTTAGTTCTAAATAGAAAGGATGTTGGAAAACGATGTATGCAAAAGAAAGGTATTCAAGAAACAAAATGTCAGGACAAATTAGTAGTTGGCTTCCGTCCCCCACGTTTTCAGCATTGGACAAGGTGACACACTCGAGCTTCGCAAACACTCTGGATGCTGTGCCACGAGGATGCAGTTCAAAATATAGGTTTCGAATGGATTGTGTCCTCCCACGTATTTCTCATCTTATGATAATTATCCTTCCAGCTTTAGCTCCTGCGGATTTTTATTTTGACAGGGGGCGCTGTGTGCCATGTCGTTAAGTCGATGTCCCTCGAGGGCCTCAGTTCGACTGTCAGCATCATCATCAGTATAAATAGCGCAGGAAGCGCCCATTGGCTTCAGTTCCGTTTATCTGAGCTAATGCTTCGAAGAATTACGGCGCACTTTGGTTCTTCAGTGAACTTAGTCAGCTATTTTCGATCAACGGAAAGATCTTCCCAGTCAGCTCCATCAACGCCTAAGATGGGCTTCAAGAAGTGCCAAGACTGTGGATCAAAGATGTCAATCACCGACCCCCACGCATATGTCTGTGGTGTCTTGGTACCGGTCACCGTACCTCTGACTGTAACTCCTGTCAGGCGATGACCGAAAAGGCTCTGAGGGAGCATAAAGGTAAATTGGCAGTGGGGAGATTGCCTTCAAAGTCTCCTTTGAAGAGCTCAAAAAGAAAGACTGATGTGGCTACCAGGGGGGGGCACAGATGTGAGCTGCTCCTGCGTCACTCTCTCCCATGTGAGACCGGCAAAAAAGGCTTGAGCCCCCCCTTTTTGCTCCCTCCGCATGCCATGGACACAGTCACTGGAGGGGGAACCCCGGTGGCGCTTAAGGGTGAAAGAACGGGTAAAATCGGAAAAGAATTCATTGAATCCGAGAGAGCTGTCGTAGCTGTCGTTGCGGGCGGAGCCGAGGGCACCATCCCGCGAGGGCCTGCAGCGCCTCAGAGGGACACGTGGTGTAGAGAACGACATCGGGAGGTGCACCAGAGACAGGAGGCCGGCAGAAGTGGGGAGGTAGGTTCCTGCACTCCCCACCACCCCCGACACAGAGAGCATAGTGATGGTCGCGTGCCCGCACCCCTCCTAACCATCAGCAGAGCGGCTGGCAGTTGCAGAGGAGCAGGGCCGCCTCGGAGTGGGGAGGCCGCTGCAAGCACCCAAGCAGCACTCCGCCCACTGTCCCACTGACTTTGGTAAAGAACCGCAGGCTCCCACAGTGAATAAACACCTGCAGTGAAGAAATTAAACGACAGCAAAGCAGAGAGGGATAACCAGCCGCACAATATAAGTTATTGGTGTGGGAGGCACCCTGAGACCTCCCACCACAAGAGGATCTTGGAGCCCACAGAGGGGGCCACTTGGAGGGGCCAGCCACATAGAACTTAAGCCTGCAGCCTGGGGGGCTTCTGAACTGGCTGAGGCTGTGTGCATCACAGCTGTTGAAGAACACAGAGTTGGGAGACAGGCGGACACCGTAGGAGCAGGCACACTGAGGGGATCTTCTGAGGGAAGGACAGGAGGTGCCCCCAGATGCACAGGGGAGGCCCTCATACCCAGAACTGCAGCATAATGGACGTGGAAGGCATGGCCCAAAGCCCAGGGGGTGAATCCTAACAAGTCGCCATTGGAGAGGCTTCAGAACCCCCAAGAGAGGAGGGACCCACAGGTGCCACCAATAATAATAATCCTTTTGAAGCCCGTGGGACTCCCCTCCCACCTATAGCTGGGGGGCTGCGGAAGGCCCGGAAGGGGAAAGTGGTGGCCGGTGTCACACGTTTCCCCCCTTCTCACCTGTCTTTGTTGTTTGTTGGAGTTCTTCGATAGAGTCTTCTTTCGTAGAGTTCGGGTCTTGTATAACCCAGTGTGCAGGTCCTCGGGTTCCAGCGTGCGTGCAGCGTTCCGAGTCCTGGGAATGTTCAGATATTCGGGAAGTCCGAGGAAATCCAAGAAAACAGCAAAGAGTGCACATGGAAGACGAGTGCACAGAGATCCGGGATGCAAGGAGGACAAAAAGGAGGGGGAATGAAGGAGGAGGAAGTTAGGGGAACTGGGAACCAGGAATCAAAAGAAAAACACAAGCGAACTACGGCAGCACATGTCTAGCCACAGCAAGCGGTAGCGTTGAGACGCGCAGGGCTGCGGGAGCGTGTCCGCTTTATAGAACGTAATGCGTACGGCGCGGAAACTGGTAAACAGTATTCCGTGTTCAGTTGCTATGTTGGGAGTACTGCTCAGTGCAAGCCCCGTCTGGGTCAGGGACCAGGAAGTTCAGAAAGGATGCGGCCGATGGTTCATGACAGCATGCCTCCTCCGAAGGCCTGTTCCTCCGGGTTTGCCCGGGTGTATAAGGTGGTACCTTTGAAGTAGCCTGGGGGCGTTTAGGTTTGAGACCGGTTCCCAGGTGCGTTCACTGGGTGGATAGCCTTTCCACTCCACCAGATACTGTAGCTGACCACGTCTGTACCTGGAGTCACATATTCGGGACACTTCGTATTCTAGCTGGTCTTCAACAACCACAAGGGTAGTTCTTGGAGCAGACCGGGAGGTCTGGACGTATGGTTTCATTAGAGATGTGTGAAACACTGAGTGGATCCTCTTCCAGGAGTCTGGTCATTTGAGTCAGAAGGCCACTGGATTAATGATTTCCTTTATGTAAAAAGGGCCATAGTACCGAGGAGCCAATTTATTAGGTCGGAAGTGTCGAGGCAGTAGTTTCGAGGATAGCCAGACCTTATCACCCACTGCATAGGAAGGTCCTGATCTTCTTTTGGAGTCTGCATAGTGCTTGGTGTTAGCTCGGGCCCTTTCGAGGTGTTCTTTGGCTTCCTTGTGTACGTTGATGAGGGTTGCAATCCAGGAGTCGACTGTAGGAACTGGTGTAGGATGTGGGAGAAGGGATGGTAGAACCGAAGGGTGGAATCTTTGGCTTCGGAAGAAGGGGCTGGTCTTGACATCCGAGTGATCCAAATTGTTGTAGGCAAATTCAGCCACAGGTATTAAAAGACACCAATTGTCATGGACCTTGGTGGTGAAACAACGAAGATACTGCTCCAGGGTTTGGTTCACACGTTCTGTAGCTCCATTGGTCTGTGGATGATAACCTAAGGAGAGGGCACGTTGGATTTCTAGTATACGGTATAAGTGTTTCCAGAATTGAGATATGTATTGAGGACCTCTGTCTGATATGATCTTGGAAGGGAGTCCATGAAGTCGGAATATGTGTTCCAGGAAGATTCCAGCGAGTTCTGAGGAAGATGGTAATTTATATAAGGGTGTAAAATGAGCCATGTGAGTGAATAAATCAATGGTGACCATGATAGTTGTGTATCCCCTGGAAGGTGGTAGTTCCACAATAAAGTCTGTAGCAATAAATTCCCAGGGCCTTGTTGGTAGCATTTGTGTTACTTACCGCTCCGTATGCTGATTGGAGCCTAGGTAAGACGACCTTGCGGAGGGAGGTAGGATTTAACAGGTTTGGGTTCAGCCTCCAGAATTCCAGCTCCCCTGAATTCTGTGATTCAGGTTTCCTCTAAGAGGGGCTCTTTTCTACGATGTAAATTTCTGCTGTTTGAGTAAAAACCAGCAGAGATGTCTATCGCCTAAAAGAGCGGGAGAACACACACCGCCAATAACCAATGCTGTAAAGAAAACACAGTATGATTAGAAGCAATCAGACAATATGGAATTATTTAGACAATCAGATATTTCTCTAAGTACATAGACAATGGTTGAAGTGATGTTGGACCTTAATTGATGAACCTACAAGAAAATCCAAGACTATGAGTATGCACAAGTGATAACCACAAACTCACTATGACTGATACAACACCCAGCTGACCTGATAAGTGGGATTCCTAGGGAAAATGGGTACCAGTTGAAAGGAAAACAAGGGCAGGTACAAAACAACAAATGGGAAGGTTAGAAAGGAAGAATAGACCCGGGCGGCACGAGGGTCGCACTAGTGACGGGTTGGTGCATACACTGGAAAGCGTCACTTCTGTGCACTCGGTTAAGGTAGAAAAGGCAAGAATAAATGATATAGTTCCAGGAATCCACACGTATGAGAAAAGCTGATTATTTTCAGGTAATGAACAATACAGGAGAATTGGATGAGTTTTACCTTGATTGCACAAACACAGGCCAAGTTGGTGAAGCAGTCTTGTAATGTGCAGCGTGGTAGGAAGATAGTTCAAATTGCGTAGAGCGGCAAGAAAAAGTAATCTCACCAGACAGGGTGAAAGCACAGTGGAAATCCAGGGACAGTCTGAGGTCGGCAGCAGGGTTCATGGATCAGACTGGAGGAAAAAGCAAATGCAATCCAAGGACAATCCGAAGTAGGCAACAGAGTTCAAAGTCAGGTTGAAGGAACAGGCAAGGACAATCCAAGTAGACAAAGGTGGCTAAAAGATCCTGGAAGTCAAGTAATCAAGAGGAAAAAGGGAATAAGCACTGGAACGGGATGAAACCGAAGGAACGTAATGCCACAATTAGCAGCAACAAGCCGCTGAGTCCCTTCAGCTTTTATGGAGCAGGGGGGTGGAGCCTCCTTACGCGTTCTCTGCGCACGGACGTCTCAGCTGATGTGACGTTCTCTGCTCCACGGCCAGACGCCATGGCAACCGATACCGAAGCCACAACGAAGTTCTGGAACGCACTTGCCCCCGTATGTGGCCACAAGAAACGGGAGGTACTGCAGGACAGGGCCGATATGTAACAGTTGGTTGGAGTAGGAGACCCGCCGGCCTCTTGTTATCATGCTTAATTTGAGTGCAGACTGCACAGGCTTGGATGTACTGCTGGACGAAAAGTTTCATCTTTGGCCACCAAAACTGTCTTTGTATTAAACGGAGAGTGTTGGTAATGCCACGATGTCCTGAATGAAGGGTATCATGACAGAGGCTTGTAATCCTTTGTCGCAGTCTCTGTGTGGGAATGACCAGGCCATTGTCCTTGAACAAATACCCGTCCTTGGTTTTAAGATTCCATCGATTCTTCCCAGTAAATTCCTTCCAGATCTCAGAGGATTGGGTTTGAATCCGAATGTCTTCCAGGAGAGTGATTGCTTGAGCTACGAAACTTGTATGGGGAAACATCTTTGGGAAGGATCGATCTTCAAGAGTTTCGTAATCGGGACATCGGGATAAGGTGTCAGCAATTATGTTGTGTGTTCCAGGTACAAGATAGATTTGGAACTGGTACTGGGCAAAGAAGAAGGCCCAACGGGCTTGACGACTATTCCTACATTCCATGGATTGTAGGACTTGGAGATTCTGATGATCCGTACGGACCTGAACAGGATGTTTACCTCCCAGGAGTAGATGACGCCACTCTGTGAAGGCTTGAAGGATGGTCAACAATTCCTTTTCCAGAACAGAATAATGGGTCTCGCTGGGAGATAGCGTGCGCGAGAGATAAGCGATGGGGTGTTCTAACTTGTCCTCAAATTCCTGCTTTAAAACTGCTCCGATGGCGTAGTTAGAGGCATCAGTCTCCACTAGGAAAGGTCGATCAATGTCAGGTTGAGCCAAGATGGGGGCTTGTGTAAATTCGACTTCAAGTGTTGGAACGCTTCGTCTTGGGCTGCAGTGTCATGATGCCTACCCCCGGGCATCCGGATCAGGCCCATCAGCCCCGGGAGCAGGCATCCAGATGTTTACAAAAACCCCAGCAGCCCCAGCTAGGGGCTGTCTGGGTTCAGTCCTGGCGCCGTAGGCACCAGGCTCACAATAAAAATCAGTCCTGGCACCATAGGCGCCAGGCTCATAGACATTACTTACTTCATGCAGACCATGCTGCAAATAAATCCAAGCCAACGTGAGGCCTGGATGGGACTATTTTACTACAGGGACTATTTTTTACTCGGGTGTGGTCCTGGGGAACTTCTTTCCTGGGACTACTTTGGAGGTTATTTAAACCACGCCCGAACAGCAGCACATGCTTCGTGTTATTCTGCATCCAGCAGCGTGACTCTCACCGGGCCTGCAGCCAGCATCCAGTCTTCTGCCACGCCCGCGTGCCTGCAGCCAGCATCCAGTCTTCTGCCACGCCCGCCTCGAATCCGGAGCTCCTAGAATAAAGAGGAAGAAAAGGACAAGATTAGAAAACAAACTCATTTCAACTTCCTCACCTTATTCTGGATCCGTTTCAGCTCCCGACCTGGAAAGTACATCAGTCCTGCACGCGTCGCTTCGCCAGCTCCAGCACGGCCCCATACTCACCAGTTCTCACAGCATCTTTCGATCCGGCACTGTCTCCATCATTTCTTCGCGTACTCCGGCACCTAGGGGCACAAGAATAACAAGATGAGCCAAGGGAATCAACAAATAACTCTTACCACCATAGACTTACCTGATTTACCACCGGCGGTATTATTCTCCATATCTTCATATGCCGCATCTGTAAAGAGGGAGAAAAACAACATGTTAACGCATGCAATAGTTACCGGACCCCGTTGGGTAACACAGACTCTTACCTGAACGCCAGCAGCAGCTACGAGACTTTCTTCTCACAAACTCAGTTGCAATTTAAGGAAGGAAGGGGACAAGAGTGAACATCGGGCACATTGAACTCTTTGAACTTGATACTTACCAATCCCGCCTGGGACTTCAGAGTCAATGCTTACCGGAACTCTCCCAACGCCTTCAAACCAGTGAAGTAACTGGTATCTACGTGCCCCTGCAAGACACGCAGGATGGAGAGCTCATCTTTTACAAACAGAAGGTGAGGTTACTAAGGGGATATCGGAGGTGATTAGTGGGGGAGAGCGAGAACAGTTGGGAGGCCATCACTAAAACCCACAGTTGGCTAATCCCTGTCTCCACTTGCAGGAAAATACTTCTTCGGGTCCAGCAGACAAGACTAGGCGGGCCAGTCCAGACAGTCATCTCTGCACTACGCATCATGTTGACGGAGACCGCAGCTGTCCGGGCCCGATCGACACCCCTGTGGGGTCCAGGTGAGCGTAACATGCGGTCCAGAGGAAGAGAGTATCCTTGCTCAACAATGTAATGATCGGTTGAACTATCTCTGAAAAGGATGGTATGAATTTCCGGTAGAAGTTGGCAAGCCCCACGAAGGATTGAATCTGTTTCAGAGTAGTTGGAACAGGCCAGCGTAGTATGGAATTTACTTTTGAGTGGTCCATTCTAATTCCTTCTGGACTAAGGACAAATCCGAGATAGTGAACAGTAGAGACATGAAAAAGGCATTTCTCGGGTTTAGCCAGGAGTTTATGTTCACGTAGCCATTGTAAGACTGCTTTGCCATGCTCTTCATGCTTAAGATGCTCCTTGGAGTATATCAGTATGTCGTCCAGGTAAACTATGACGAAGAGAAACAGCATATCGGAGAACACCCGGACCATAAAACGTTGGAAGACCACTGGGGCATTGGCGAGTCCGAAAGGCATGATCAGGTATTCAAAGTGACCAAAGGGTGTTCTAAAGGCTGTTTTCCATTCGTCACCTTCCTTTATACGGATCAGATGGTAGGCACCTCTGAGATCAAATTTCGTGAAGATTACGGCTCCTCTCACTGCTTCCAGGATATCCGAGATTAAGGGCAATGGGTAGCGGTCCTTGAGGGTGCATTGATTAAGACCACGATAATCAAGACAAGACCTAAGCTCCTTAGTATCTTTCTTGGGAACGAAAAACAACCAAGCTCCCGTTAGGGATTTGGAAGGTTGTATGGTGCCATTTTCTAGGTTGGTATCCAAGTATTCTCGGAGGGCCCTTTTCTCTGGTTCTGATAGGATGAACATCCTTCCAAAGAGAATCACTGCCGAGGGTTCAGTATCAATAGCGCAGTCTTCAGGTCTGTGAGGGGGTAGGGCTTGAACTATGGCAGTTGAAAACACATCAGTGTAGTCCTGATAGACTCTGGGGATCTGGATAATATTTGAGACCGTGAGTGGGCTTTGCTGGTCTGTCAGCGTACCTTCAGAGGATCTTGACGAGGAATCCAGGGATAGGCAGTGAGACATGCAATGTTCGGAGCCAAGAAATAAGGATCCTGCTGCCCAGTTGATGTATGAGTTGTGCTTCTGTAACCAGGGCATACCCAGTACCATTGGATAATGGGCAGACTTTATGATGTCAAACTTGATCATCTCTTGTTGATGGTTTATCGAGAGCTGGTTCTCTTTGGTTTGCAGGGTGATTGGTCCTGAAGAGAGAGGTCGTCCATCGATGGCCTCTACAGGTTGCATGATGTCTCGAGTTTCACATGCAATGTGGTGGGTAGTGACCCAATTCTGATCTATAAAAACCCCCCTGGCTCCACAATCCACTAATGCCAGAATGGGGTAAGTTTCTTTCTTGGACGGCGATAGAAAGGCCTGCAAGATCACAAGGTTGTTTTGTTCAGGAGAGTTCAAGGATGGAATAGATGTGGAACAAACATCTCTCTCCCGAAGATGTGCTCCATCTAGGATCAGGAGCTGGCGTTTCCGAACGCTGTGGAGGGGCCAAAGGACATTCCCTCACAAGATGTTTATCTGAGGCAAAGTACATACACAGCCGGTGTGAATCCGTCGCAATCTTTCTTGCAGGTATATGAGTCAGCGGAAGGTCCCCAGTTGCATGGGTTCAGGGTCTGTGGTCGGGGCAGGAGTGGGCTCGGGTTTAGAAGGAGATTCTGTAGAGGTCTTTTGGTAAGGCATCTTTGTTTTCCCTTTTCTGCCTTCCTTTCCTGGATTCGAAAGTCTATTTGTAAAGAGAGGTCCATAAGGGCCTGGAAGGAACCTGGGCGAGCTACCCTGGCTAGCTCGTCTTTTATTTCTTCGTTTAGTCCTCTCCGGAATAGGGTAAAACAGGCCTCCGGGGACCAATCTGCTTCCTTGGCCAGTTGCTTAAAGCGTGTTACATAGGTAAGCATATCCTGGGACCCTTGTTGGAAATCCAATAGATGTTCTTGGGCACTGTAAACCTGTTCTGGGCGGTGAAACATGGGGGGTCATTCCGAGGTTGGAGGTAAGGGATTACCGGCGCCTGTAAGGGCACCGATGGCAGTAATCCCTTACCTCCGTATTCCGAGTTCCCTTTGCGGGTCCCTCTTTACCTCCTGCTTTTAGCAGGAGTAAATTACGGGACCCGCAAAGTGACCTTGGAGTAAATTACGGTGCCGTAATTACCTCCTTCCTCATTCCCATTGAGCCCTATGGGGGCAGAAATGGGGATGGGGAAGGGCTATGGTGAATGGGGAATTACCGGTCCATCCAACCTTGGAATGGACCGGAAATTACTCCATTCACCATGCCGGTATTCCATGGAGTAAATAGCTCCATGGTTGCCAACCAACTAGTTGCCAACGCCCTTAGTTAATTCTGGAGATGCCCTCCTGGATGATTATGATGATTATGATGGGTTCGCACGGGCTCTAAAGGCCATGGCCCTCATTCCGAGTTAGGACTACACCATCATAACCATCATAATCATCCAGGAGGGCATCTCCAGAATTAACTAAGGGCGTAGCCCAGGTTAATGCATTCCCGGAGAGATGCGAAATCATAAAGCCCACCTTTGCCCTGGGGGTGGAAAAGTAGTAGGGCTTAAAGGTAAAGTGCACTAAACATGAATCAAGGAAGCCACGAAGGTTCTTTGAGGAGCCATCCTATTTATCCACTACTCCGCCCAGCACTTTCCTTGGTCGCGGAATCACGTGGCAGGAGTAGTTGATTTAATGCGGCATTCTCAGCTTTGAGATTCTGAACTTCTGTGGTTAACTCTTGCAAGCCGCGCATGAGGTCTTGAACTGCAGCCTCCATGTCCGTATCTGTATCAGTTTGTTGGCCTCTCAATCTGTCACAGGTTTCCCCCCCTTCTTACCTGTCTTTGTTGTTTGTTGGAGTTCTTCGATAGAGTCTTCTTTCGTAGAGTTCGGGTCTTGTATAACCCAGTCTGCAGGTCCTCGGGTTCCAGCGTGTGTTCAGCGTGTGTTCAGCGTTCCGAGTCCTGGGAACGTTCAGATATCCGGGAAGTCCGAGGAAATCCAGGAAAACAGCAAAGAGTGCACACGGAAGACGAGTGCACGGCGATCCGGGATGCAAGGAGGACAAAAAGGAGGGGGAATGAAGGAGGAGGAATTTAGGGGAACCGGGAACCAGGAATCAAAGGAAAAACACAAGCGAACTACGGCAGCACACACAGCAAGTGGTAGCGTTGAGACGCGTAGGGCCGCGGGGGTGTGTCCGCTTTATAGAATGTAATGCGTACGGTGCGGAAACTGGTAAACAGTGTTCCGCGTTTAGCGGCCATGTTGGGAGTACTGCTCAGTGCAAGCCCCTATGGGTCAGGGACCAGGAAGTCCAGAAAGGACGCGTCCGATGGTTCATGACAGCCGGATAGTAAGTGCCTGGAGAGAGGCGCCCAACCCAACGACTGCCTGGCCAAGTTGTAAGGAGATCCTGGGACCCCAACATCACTGGGGGAGCGTCTGTGAAGGTGTAGGCCCCCGGGGTGCACCCTGGGGCATCTGCCTGCCTCATAGAGTCTCCCCCCACAACCCCTGCCAACAAAGAGCGATAGCCGTAAGGGGTGACAAAGTGATAACGGCACAAAGAGAAGAGGTTGGACTGGACCCCGCCACCCCCCAACTATCCGGGGGGGTCACAATTGACTCAAGTGAGCCCGAGCAAAGTGCGGGCCCCCAGGCCATACCTCTGGAACATGTGCCTGCCTTGTTGGGGAGACCCGGCAGTAGGGATACAAGCGGCGGAAGAACTGAACTCGGACTCAATCCAACCGATTGAAGCGGTGCCCCACCCATGGACTGGAAGACAAAACTCAGACATTTTGAATACGAGAAACCGAGGCTGCGGAGTGAGATAACCAATCCCAACATGTCAGAGGTGGGGAGTGACGCCATGCCCACTAAGAGAGATATCGCCTCCCTATTGGAAGAGATTTGTGGAATGAGAGCAGACATTGGAAGCAAAGTAGATAGAATAAATGTTCAGATTGAAAACATGGACGAGAGGCTACAGACAGTGGAACATAACCAGACCTCCATCGAAACATTGGAAACACAGATGGATATGAGGCTAGAGGAGTTGGAAAGCAGAGAAGGTGAGGTAGCCTTAAGGATGGATGACTTCAAAAATCGGGAGAGGAGAAACAATTTACGATTCTTTGGAATCCCGGAGAGAGAAGGAGAAACGGAAGCAGACCTTCAGAGAACTATCCATGAGGTGGTGAAGACGCTATTCAGCGATGCGAATATGGATGAGCCCAAAACTCAAGAGGATCCATAGAGCAGGAGCTACCGGGAGAGGCCAGCGCTCGGTGCTTGCTTGTTTCCATAACTATCAGGACAGACAAAAAATACTCGAAAAGGCAAGGGGGCTGAGTTCAGTGTCCCTGGGAAACTTAAAGGTGGTAATCTACCAAGATCTATTGGCACTAACACTGACTACAAGGCGAATGTGCGCCCCCTCACGAAATAGCTCAGTGAGAAGGGTGTGAGGTACCGGTGGGGGTTCCCCTTCTCTATCTCCTTCGAAGTTGAGGGGTATAGCTACAAACTGGTGACCGAGAAGGATATGAGGAGGTTCATGGAGGAGCTGATGGGTGGCGACGAGCCGAAAATCATCGATGAAGGAAAGGGCCAGGAGGACAGACGATGGTGCATTAAGGGTCCAAACAGATGGAAAGTCCCGGGCTCTAGGAAATTCAGGAAGCTGGGGTCACCCACGGTGGGCCCACCCTGAGCTGTGAGACACGCCAGTGACTACAGCATTGAGTTGAAATGGTTAAAATGACAGGGGGCGAACTTCTTGGGGAACTGCAAGTACTGGCGAGAGGGAACGCATGGGGGCTCTAATTACTGTTTCTGGTTAAGCTGGTCCACGAATGGGGAGGACCATTAGTGATTCAATCTCATCAAAGGAAATGACGATGGGCAGGGTTGGAGGGAAGGGGGAGGGGATGAGCCATGTTCAGGGTGTGAAAGTGATACATCAATGGTGTGGTATAGGGACCCGGTTAAGTGGGTTCCATACTTGGTACAGTCTCAGGGAAAGGGGGAGTAGAGTGCTCTTTTGGGTTCAAGGTGATGTCTGGCCAGGGTGAATTGAGGACCCCACTAGATGCTCCTCCTACAGACCTATGTCTCTCCTTAATAGTGATGTGAAAATACTGGTAAAAGTTCTAGGAGCAAGACCGGCGGGAGATATGCCACTCCTGGTACATGGGGACCAGGTGGGATTTATAAGGGGAAGGCAGGGGTCAGACAATATTAGGAAGACTATCAACTTGATCCATGGGGCACAGGTGGAGGAGCTAGATGCATGTCTGGTGACATTGGACTCTGAAAAGGCCTTTGACAGGGTTGAGTGGCCTTTCATGATGAAGGTGCTTGGGAGGATGGGGCTGGGAGCAAACTTCTTGAACTGAGTATCCGCACTATACAATGGGCCCAGGGGAAGGGTTCAGATAATCAGGGGACTTACGGAGGCTTTTGAACTCTCGGGAGGGACTAGGCAGGGATGTCCTCTCTCCCCGCTTCTGTATGCCCTTGCTATGGATCCACTGGCGATTGCAATTAGAGTTAATGAACGGATTAAGGGTATAGTGGGGGGAGAGCTTGAATGTAAAATGTCACTGTTTGCCGATGACATACTGGCCTACTTGACGAATGTAACAACCTCCCTTCCAGCACTTATGGTTCAAATAGAGGAGTATGGCCGCCTCTTGGGCCTTAAAATTAACGTGGGAAAGTCTGCAATCCTACCGCTGTTGACAGGGAGCTCCATCCTGGACGTGGACAGCTACCATGGCATGAAGGTTAATCAGAGAGGCATACGATACCTGGTCATAATGGTGACAAGGAATTTAGGAGAGATGGTGGCGGCTAACTATGATCCCTTCCACGCCCAACTCACGGCTGATTTAAAGAGGTGGCTCCCATTGATACTGACCTGGTATGGAAGGATGACCTCCATAAAAATGAATGTCCTCCCCAGACTGCTATACCTGTTTGCATTCATCCCGAGCCAACTCCCGGAAAAGATTTATTTAGAAGTAACAGGGGAGCTTCGTAGATTCATATGGGGTAATAAGACCCCAAGGGTGAAGATGGCAACCCTAACCCTCCCAAGGGATATGGGGGGATTTGGGTTCCCGGATATCCGCCTATACTATAAAGCGGCGCAAGTCAGAGGGATGCTGGAGTATATGAGGGAAGATCTGCGGACATACTGAACCTGCCTGGAAGACCTCATAGCGTACCTTCTGAAGGTTAGGGACTATTTCTGGTCCCCACCCAGATCAATACCGGAAAGCCTGCGGTCCCATCCCACACTGGGTGTGTTCTGGTAGGTTTGGCGGGACTCTAGGGATGCACAGCACTACACCTCATGGCCCTCTCCTATGTCGTCAATATGGGGGCCGCCGTTTGACCTGGGGCATAGAGGATTCACAAACTCACAGAGGTGGTCAGACACAGGGCTTGAGAGGGCGGGACAATTCTTTGAAGATGGGCACTTCCATGATTGGAAAAAAGTGCGGGAAATACTGGGAGGGGCCTCATTCTCTATATTTGAATGCCTTCACATTAAGGGCATCCTGACGGGCCCAAAGTTGTGGGCGGGAGTGGCTAGGGCACTAATACCCATGAAAAAAGTCCTGGACCAATCAATGACAAGGAAGGGTATACTGTCCAAACTATAGAAGGCAATGAACAAGACCTCTCTAAAGGGGAAGCAGACTGTTAAGTTTAATGTTCATATAGAATAAATGCAGGGAGTCTATTTACTTGGGTTCAAACGTTTACTAGGTTAACACAGAAGGTAAGTACACAAGTTATAATTAAGTTAAGTATATAGCAGGGAGAGACATCCACCGGCCCCCTCATCATCTAAGCTCAGGCCCCAACTGACTTTGTGGAACACACAGACACAGTTCATCCATAACATTCCACACTAACATTCCATCAGGGCTCATACACACATAACAGGGAAAGACCAGAGTAAGTAAAACACAACACATCTCCCCCCTTACATAACAATGGAACGATGGAAATATAGGGGGGTGGTGAGACTATGCAATTTGGGGTTAAACACTTAGAGAAAACAATCCACAAACATCCTCCTAAAATGTGCCCATCCAAACAACCAAACTATTTCCTTACAGAGACCCTTGCAGTAGCTACATGAAGCCACACCACTCCTGAACTATCACCAGTACCATAACAGGCCTATTATGGAACTAACACTCGGGGACCAGCCCACCATCTAACGCAATTCTTACTCCAATTTTACATCACTACTGTACCCTACTTCATCATCCGCCATCAACTGGTTGTGCCAACACACAAACAAACAGGGTTCTACCCCACTGACCGCCTAAAGCAACACTTACAAATCACTTTGTGGCACCAAATAATAATAATATCGGCACCACCTACCACTGCGTATGACACCAACCAAAAGTCGGTACAATACTGGAGCAACCATATGCTCTATTGGTTTTAACCCACTCTACCATAGGTACCAAAAACTGAGCAACCATATGCTCATTCAGGTATTCAAACCCACACCACAATAGGTGCCACCACTGAGCAACCATATGCTCATTAAGGTATTCAAACCTACACCACTATAGGTGCCAAAACCGAGCAACCATCTGCTCATTCAGGTATTCAAACCCACACCACAATAGGTGCCATCACTGAGCAACCATATGCTCATTAAGGTATTCAAACCTACACCACCATAGGTGCCAAAACTGAGCAATCATCTGCTCACTCGGGTATTCAAACCTACACCACAATAGGTGCCACAACTGAGCAACCATATGCTCATTCAGGTATTCAAACCTACACCACCATAGGTGCCAAAAATGTTAGTTACTGCCACCACATACACTTCCTCATCACACGTCTCTTACAAAACAAGCAAAGATAAATTGAGAGTACAAGAATGGTAAGCGAGAGTTCAACACTACTATCGAGTCCATAATCTTTACCCTACAAAGTCCTTTGTGTTTGATGAACCTGTGAATGAAAATGTGGTTAGCCAAAATAACATACATAATGCAACACATTATGTCACACATGAGAAACTGAAACAGAGGCCACGACAACCATAACATCCAACCTCTCACAGTCACCCAACCCTGAAATTCATAGCAACATTTTTTTGTAACGAAATTCTCTACCAGACCTCACATGACAATTTTAATCCTTTTGCAATCTAAATGCCCCATTTACGGTTTAGTGTAAGTATACATCAACATTTCTTATTAACCAGAATAACCAAAAACCCCATCAGCAGAGCCTCTCTGAAATTGTCGAAATGCGAAAAAAAAATGCAGCACTTAGACAATGAATGGGTATTAGATAACACCCTTCCTACCAAGCTTTTCTCCACTATCTCATCATCCTTCATATGACATCGGGCGATTTGAAATGAGAAAAAATAAATAAATAAAACACCAAACTGACAGTAGACTGCGCCGCATTGCAGCCAACCACCCACAGAAAATAATGTAATGTAAATCACCACATTTGTGGTCTTTTCCTCACAAGCAGCTTCACCACCTTTACTGATGTCAGAACACTTTGAGCGCCACCAAAATAAACATGAAAAGTACCTTGCATCACCAAAACGGTAAAAGCCGATGTTGTTTTGGTTAAAACGAAAGAAAACAAAGGGTCCACTTTGATGGCTGGCTCCGTTGTTCCATATTGCAGTACCTTTACAATTAACACGAAACGGAAAAAAAAAAACTCTGATCCATTTTACTCTTGTCATTAATCCAAATATTGGCATCTGAAATCCAATGCAAGTTGCCACGTTCTTTTCAGCGAGCTCCTCATCCGCTGCAACGCTCCTTCACATCCATAAACATGGCCCGTATACACTGCAAAACTCCTCCAGACCCGGAAATAGGGCACGTTGGTTTCACGTTAGAAGGTTCTTTTTTCTAATGTTTGTAACACTGTTCGCCGCGCTCAAAGCGCTGCCGGGTCCTGGAATGCTGGAGAAAACATTCCACTAGAGGCACAATCGCCAACTCCCACAGCATCCAGCTGACGTCACCATTATGCCTGAGAGAGCGGGCATGGACGGAGAGCTCCGGCCCAACCGTCATCCAAAAGCTGCATCGATGAGGAAGCAGAGAGGGACCACCTCAGCGCCGCTGGGACAGGATCAACAGCGCGGCCCCCCGGACCGCACGCTCCGCGGCCTAACATCAAGGCAGCAAGTAAGGAGGTAAGTTTCCGTCCATAGACACCCTGCTCCATGTAAGGAGAGCACCGGCCGCCCAGCATTATTTCACAAACTGGGCGCCGGGATCGCCACATGCTGTGCACCTCTGGCCATCGGTGCACAGGCGGTCTCCAGAACGGCTCTCCATCCAGGTCGAGGGGACAATCACTATCCCAGAGTGCACACTCATTAAACGGCGCTCCCTCAGGGGAAAGCATCCGCGCCACGTCCATCCTCGACAGCGCCTCCTTCCCAGGAACACGGGCCCTCTGAGGTTCACTGCCCCTCAAGGTGCAAGCCAGCCCACAAAACAAACTTTGGCGCAGAATATTGCCAGCTCTGGCAAAGGGGCATGCTCACCTTAAGGCCAGGGGTGGCCGGTGGATGTCTCCTATGGAACTCTTCTACTTTCTGTCCCTTTTTCTGCTCCGTTTTCCTTTTCTTTCTGTTGCGTGTTACTCCTTCCTTTGGTGTACTTTCCCAAGATCCTCGTCGCCAATGTTAAGTTTAATGTTCATATAGAATAAATGCAGGGAGTCTATTTACTTGGGTTCAAACGTTTACTAGGTTAACACAGAAGGTAAGTACACAAGTTATAATTAAGTTAAGTATATAGCAGGGAGAGACATCCACCGGCCCCCTCATCATCTAAGCTCAGGCCCCAACTGACTTTGTGGAACACACAGACACAGTTCATCCATAACATTCCACACTAACATTCCATCAGGGCTCATACACACATAACAGGGAAAGACCAGAGTAAGTAAAACACAACACAGACATTCCAGAGATACTGGGTAGAGTTGGTGGATGCAGAGATCTCAGAGGAGGAATGGGCACGCATATACAAGGTGGTCTTTCAGGGAGGATTGTTCACCTTCACAATAGAACATCATTTCAAATTGCTAATGGGATGGCAGAGATCCGGTGAAATTATCAAAGCTGTTTTCGGGAACATAACCGATGTGCCCAAGGGGATGCAGAAATTGTGGGACACTGTCCCACATGTGGTGGCGATGCCCCAAGGTATAATTATTTTGGAAAGAGGTGCTGAGCTGGATGGAAGAGGTGACGGGGGTGGGGTTGGACCTAGACCCGTTGCAACTGCTGCTAGGGCTTCTGCAACGGGACAGGGAAAAACATAGACTCCCAAAGATGTGGGAAGCCATACTGAGGGCGGGGAGACTGCCCTTTGCCCAATGTTGAAAAAGAGAGACGCTCCCCACGAAAGGGATGTGGGAAGGGAAAGTGCAAAGCATGATGGTCATGGAAAACCGGTGGTGAATGATAGACTGGAGCGATTCCATATGGAGTGGGCTGCCCTACTGCTTAAATGGGGGCTGGAGGAGGATAGCCATTAGATGGACCCAGGATGCGTTTGTAGTGGAAGGAGAAAGGGGGGAGTGAGGAGGTGGAGGGAGGGCCTCGGAGAGGAACGGACAAGGGACGTTTACACACAACATGAGCACCTTCAGACCTGAGACAACAACAGAGAGAACACATTCCATTGGAAAAAAGTTGATTTTGACAAAGGTGAGGGGGCGGCAGGAGGTGGGGGGTAGGTGGAGGAGGGGGTTGGGAGAATTAAACTATTTCTGCCAATTCGGATTACACATCTTTCTTGTTATGTTGAAAATGTCTGTTTCCTGTTATAAATGCCAATAAAAACAAGTTTAAAAAAAAAAGAAAGTCCGATGAGTCGAGGGATTCTCCTCGATGGAAAAGATCTAAAAGATCTCGATCGAGAAGTCGATTGTGCCAGTCTTCGTCTTCTTCTTTGAAGAAGGCCAAGAAACAGCATCACAGGTCACCTTCGACCTCTAGTGATTCCTCGGCCGAGGTAATCAAATGTCCAACTAAGTCGGACTGCCCATCAAAATGGGATGCGTTTAGTGAAGAAATGCCTAAAATCCTCGAGAATGCAGCCCGATCACCTCAAAGGACAAGCAGAAAGCCCATGCCCCTGTTGATCTGCATCAAGACAACAAATGAAAGTCAAAGACGAAATATTCGAAACCAAGCCATAAATCGGTACAGCATCAAGCAAACTCTCGCTCAGACGAGAAATCGTCGAGGGCTTCGACAAGTCAGGAATCCAGTCCATCGAGGGATCCTTCAAAAAAGCATAAAAAGTCGACAACGACAACGCCTTCGCTAACATTGTCGGTGTCAGAGCTGTCAACGCCAGTGCCGAAGTTTACTCCGACAAAATCGACTCTGACTTCAAAGTCGTTGTCGACGATTACTTCAAAGTTGTCGAAGCCAACAGTAACCCAGCAAAAGGTTTTCAAACACTTGCCAAAAAAATACTTTTTTTAAGTCTTTAACGTCTATCTAGGGACATAATGAACCTTCAGATGATAACACACCACCATTTGGGTTACAATATGGCCAGAGGAATTCATCTCAGTTAAAAGACTTGTATGATAACCTTCAGTCAGCCAGTGGTTTAGATACCTCTCCCGAACTGGAATTTGGTAAACCATATCCTACTGACCACGCTGACTCCTCGTGTAGGAAGCTGATGAGCAAGGTGATAGAGTTTTTAGGTTGGAGCAGGCCTACTCCTTCTTTTGAGCAAGATGACCTAACAGATATTTTGGATCAGGGTCCCCAAAAAGATCAAATTTTGCCATTTCACACTGCACTACAAAAAAGGGTCTCAGCAAATTGTGAGACACCAGAGACTGCGGCTGCAGTAAATATAAATGTTGCTAGGAAATATAGGCCATCCAGCAGTGACCCAGAGTACTTAACAACACATCCAACACCAGAAAGTTTGGTGGTTCAAGCTGCTACATCTACTAAGTAATCAGCATACCCCTCTATCCCTCCTGATAGGGATGATGAGAGAGTATATGACACAGGTTTCCCCCCTTCTCACCTGTTTGTGTTCTTGCTTTGTCACAATACATACACAACCCAGTGTGAATCCGTCGCATTCTTTCTTGCGGCGATATGGGTCCACGGAAGGCCCCCAATTGCATGGGTTCTCGGTCTGAGAAGGGGGCAGGAAATGGCTTGGGTTTGGAAGATGGTTCAATGGAGCATTTTCGGCAAATCATTTTAGTCTTCTTCTTTTCTGCCTTCCTTTCCTGGATGCGGAAGTCAATCTGTAAGGAGAGATCCATAAGAGCCTGGAAGGAACTTGAGCGTGCTACTCTTGTCAACTCATCTCTAATTTCCTCATTTAACCCTCTTCGAAAAAGGGTAAAGCAGGCCTCCTGGGACCAATCTGCGTCCTTGGCCAGTTGCTTGAAGCGTGTCACATAGGTCAGCATATCCTGGGTACCTTGCTGGAAGTCTATCAGCCGCTCCTGGGCACTGTAGACCTGCTCTGGGCAGTCAAACATGGACTTTAAGGCTTGTACAAAGCCATCATAGTCATCCAGGAGGGCATCTCCAGAATTAACCAGGGGCGTAGCCCAAGTTAGTGCATTCCCTGAAAGATGGGAAATCATAAAGCCCACCTTTGCTCTGGGGGTAGAGAAGTAATAGGGCTTAAAAGTAAAGTGTACTAAACACGAATCAAGGAATCCGTGAAGGTTTCTTGATGAGCCATCGTATTTATCCACAATGCCGCCCAGCAGTACACTTTCTTTGGTTGCGGAATCACGTGATAGGACTAACTGTTTTAATGCAGCATTCTCGGCCTTTAAATTCTGAACTTCTGTTGTTAACTCCTGCATGCCGCGCATGAGGTCTTGCACAGCTGCCTCCATGTCCGTATCACTGTCGGTTTGTTGGCGTCTCAATTTGTCACAGGTTTCCCCCTTCTCACCAGTTTGTGTTCTTTCTTTGTTGAAGTTTTCCTTTGTACGGCACTGGTCTTATATAAGCCCGCGCGGGTGTCCTCAGCTTCCAGCGTGCATTCCGTGATCCGAGTCCTGGAGCGTACAGTATATCCGGGAATTCCAGGAAACAGCGAAGCTTACACTCGGCAGAGTGTACGCGGAGATCCGGGATGAAAAGGAGGGCAAGGGAATTGGAGGAAGGTGAAAGGTTCAAGGAGCCAGGAGTTGGTAGAATACGAGAGCGAACTTCAGCAGCACACAGCAACCTCAGTAAACAGCAGCGTTGAGACGCGCAGAGGCACGGGGGCATGGCCGTGTTATGGAACGTGATGCGTGCAATGCAGAAACTGGTGCGCCGCGTTCCATGGTCTGTGGCCATGTTGGATGTACTGCTGCGTGTAGGCCTCTATGGGTCAGGGACCAGGAAGTCCAGAAAGGACGAGTCCGATGGTTCATGACAGTATATGCCTGGGCGAGAACAATATTTACTGCTGGTAGTTTGGCATTAAAGTCAACTAACGCAACTTGTACCTTGTCAAGGTTTAAGTTTACCCTGTGGGACTGCGTAGTTGTGGCGGCTGACTACATCCCGCAAGGTGAAGAAAGGGACGGCTTCCTGGCTAACATCAAAGATGGTTAGGAGGCAATGGGTGAATGCCTGCTGTCAGGTCTGGATACTGCAGACAGCATTAGCAGATCCATGGCAACTAGCACAGTGTTGCAGAGATTTGCATGGTTGATGAAGTCCGGATTTGCTTCAGATGTGCAGTCTAGACTCCCCAATATGCACTTTATTGGCGTGAGGCTGTTTGGTATCAAGGCCAATGAGAGTTTGGAAAAGCTGCACACCTCGAAAGCGGCGGCTAAATCCCTTAGCGCTGCCATTGAACAGCCTCAATACACCAACTCAGGTTCATCTTCTTGGAGGGGTAAGTACTTTCAATTCTACTCCTCAATTGGAAGAGGAAGAAGACAAGCCAGACAAAGAGGTCATAGAAGATTCCCTCGTGGTGGACGAGGGCGAGGTGCTAAACCAGCACAAGCAGCAGCAGTTTTACCCTCAGCCGCCGATTCAGCCGACTCAAAACCACTCTGAGGCCTTGACTCACAAGACCCCGGTGGGAGGCACACTTACTCAATATCTGAAAGAATGGTGGGGCATTACTTCTTATGCTTGGGCACGGGAAACTGTACCCCAAGGTTACTGCTTTCCTTTTCAAAAAAGGCCTCAGGATCATCCAATGGGGAACAACCCTTTTTAAAATGTCTTAATCCGCTTCTTGTGCAGGCAGTTTTGATCCTGCTTGAGAAAGGTGCTATAGAACCAGTGCCTGTGGCAGGAAAGGGACAAGGGTTGGTACTCCCCATAATTTTGAATTCCCAAAAAGGACAGATGATTGAGACCCATCTTGGACTGAAGCAGATCTGCATCCGTTCCTCCAAGGCCTCATAATGATGGTAGGAGACTTCAACGGTGTCCCAAACCCACTGATGGACAACTCCCATCCACCAGCACCAAAGGACTTCAAAATCGCCCTCGCCTTACTCCACCTCTTCAAAACCTGCAAAGTGGTGGACGCCTGGAGGGTTCTGAATCTAGACACAAAAGACTTCTCATTCTTCTCACAGGTGCACTGCACCTCCTCCCGTATTGACCTACTGCTCACTAGCCCCCAGCTGCTTTCTTTCACAGATGAGCTACTAATAGGAGTTAAAGCGATATCTGACCATGCCCCGGTAATCTTGACATCCCGAGTGTATGACCCAGACCCCAGACAATACCCCAATGGTCCCTCTACTTTACTGAACGATCTGTCGCTACGAGACACACTGACTGCAGCTATCCGCAACTATTTAGTAGAAAACCGCACTGAAGACACGTCTACTGCCACAAGGTGGGAAGCAATGAAGGCGGTCATAAGAGAGGAGCTAATAGCCCACATGACGGCTTACCAAAAACGACGCTCAAAACTACGAGAAGCACTGGAAAAAGACATAGCAGTAGCAGAGGCAAAAAGCATAAAGATTGGTAACCCAAGGCGGCCCGGGCCCTATGTCTCGCCCACAGCAAACTGGAAGCGCACTACGTGGAAGACACAGCTCAAATCCTCAGCAGAACCAAGCAATCTTACTATGCCAATGGCAGCAAAGCCAATAAATTCTTAGTCAGGAAACTGGCAAAAGCCCACTCCCAGAACTACATTACAGGCCTGAAGGACACAAAGGGGTAACTCAATACGCAGAGGCCACCAAGTTACAAATAGCAGTGGCACACCTACAAAGCACCATGATGGCTTCCCAGAGATCAAAAGACCAACAAAAGCAGTACATTGCGGAAGACGCCCTTCCCCACCTCTCAGAAACAAACAGACAAGTCTTAGACTTGCCGATCTCATCTGAGGGAGTAGATGCAGTAATAAAGGCCCTGAAACCTAGAGACCCCGGCCCAGATGGCTTCTCCCCCAACTTTTACAAACTTTTTAAAGCCCCCCTCTTAAAGCCACTAACAGAAGTCTTCAACTCTTTCCGGGAAACAGGAACAATAACTAAATTGATGCAAGAATAGACCACAATACTCTTATTGAAACCCGGGAAGGATCCAAGGAACTGCGCCTCCTACAGACCCATATTGCTTCTGAACATAGATGCAAACTTATACTCCAAGGTGCTGGCAAACAGAATGGCCGGGGACAACATCCGCCGAGCAATCAACCTAGTCGAAGTGACGTCAACAGCACACAAGGAAATGGCACTACTGTCCCTATATGCCACTAAGGCCACTAAGGCCTTTGACAAAATAGACTGGGCCTTTACGAAATTGGTCCTGGAAGCATTCCGCTTCGGCCCTATCTTCCGCAGAATGATACTGGCCAACTACAAATCCCCGAGAACATCCTTGAAAGTGAGCCAGAGGCCCTCAACCCCATTTCCTCTCTCGTGTGGGACAAGGCAAGGATGCCCCCTCTCCCCCTTTGTCTTCGCTCTCATAATGGAACCTTTTGCAAAGAATTCATAATAACCCGGCTATCAGAGGAGTAGACGTAAAAGGCGAACAATACAAAGTGTCCCTATATGCAGACGGCGTAATGCTCTCCCTCGCAGATAGTGTCACCTCTCTACCAGAATCCCTGGCCGAACTGAATTGATTTGAACAGGTGGCAGGCGTCTCTGTCAATTACCCCAAATCTGGGGCGCTAGCAAAAGAGATGCCGGACAGTACACTAAACGAGCTACGCCAAGTATTTCCTCTAGCATGGAACACGAAAGCAGTAAAATACTTGGGAGTGCAAATCACAGCAACCCCTACAGTCCTCTACGCAGAGAACTTCACTCCTCTGTTCAACGACCTAGAAACATACCTCAAAAGATGGGCAGGCCAGGAAATCTCCCTATTAGGAAGAATCACGGCCTGCAAAATGAGCCTTTTGCCTAGATTCTTATACGTATGCTTGACTCTGCCATTGGAAATTCCTGTCAAACCACTCAAGCGCCTCCAGAAATTACACCTCCGGTTTATATGGAAGAAAGGAAAGGCTCAAATCCCAAGGACAGTAATGACAGGGGCAGCCAAATGGTGCGGAATGGGAGTGCCAAACCTGCGCCACCACTATGTGGCGGCACAACTCACGAACACGGTGGCATGGTCACTCCCCACTCAAACCCCGAAATGGGCACTGATAGAACAAGGCAGGTGCCCTCCTCCATTGAGCTCCCTGATACACGCCTCGTTGCCAGCCTGCAGACACTGGGCAACTGTCCTCTCTTCGACGAAAACCTCTTGGAAGGCCTGGTGTCGAGACTTGCCGCGTAGTGAAGAGTATTGAGCCTCTGTCCACAAATCACCCACAGGGAGAGAAAGATAAACACTCCCTGTGCGAGCTTTGAGGCCACAGGTGGTTTGTTGGTTGTAGAATCAGGTGGCGCCGAGGACTCCAGAGGCTGTTGGAAGGAAGTCGGGGTTAATACAGGCAAAGACAGTGCTTTAGTAAAGAGTGAAGAAAGGATACTTTCTTACCTATGTTCAATGGAAGGGAGCCTGAGGAATTGGTGCAAGGGAGCGCCGATGATTCAAACCGGCAAGTACCTGGAGGTGGGTACGAGCTGACCACCAGTAATCCGTAATGATTTCCAAGACTGAACAGAAGGAAGGTCTTAAACCTTCCAAGGGTCGAAATCCAGGTTGTAGCAAGTGAACAGATAGGGAAAATCCAAAGCAGTCCGTTAAGCGCAAAAGGGTCCAAAGTACCAGTATCCGTGCAGAGTATCGGCAACCGTATCCAAGGAGCAAGAGTTAATCAAATCCGTGAGAGTAAGCCTGAGGTCGAAATCCGATGAGGTCAAAAAACGAGAGTCAAGAACGCCGAACAGTGTTAGAGAACAGCTGTGAAGCGGCGAGTGTTTCAAAGCTCCCGGCTTTTATGCGAGCCGCCTCCCGATCACGTGAGTGGGGCTCCGTGCACGTGATCGGGAAGTTGATGTGCAACCAGGAAGCGATCGCGATCGGCTGTTCCAGCCCGATCGCAATCTCCATGGCAGTTGCCATTGGAGACGAGGAAACAGACCACACCGTCCTCTTCGTGTGATCCGCAACCATCGGTGATGGCGACTCCCCTGCACCCTAGGTGATGGGACATGAGGAGGGTTGGGCGGTGAACCGGGGAGCCTGACAGTATTTTGTATCGGAGTGTCATGCAGGGTGTTGTGTGGGTGTGTGACTGACCTATCGTGCATAACAGAGCCCCCCCTCAATGGCCCACGACCGCGTGGGCAGGTGGGATGGTCCAAATGAAAACGGGAGACAAGCCTCGGAGCATGGACGTCACTCGCGGGGACCCAACACCGCTCCTCCGGACCATAACCCGCCCAGTCCACCAGATACTGGAGACAACCACGAACCATACGAGAACCCAGTATACCCGATACCTCATATTCCACAGAGTCACCCACAGACACAGGGCCAGGCGTAGACCTAAGGCGAGTAGGAGCAGGACAAGGCTTTAGCAGAGATGTATGGAATACAGGGTGAAGACGCCAGGAGGCGGGAACTGAAAGGCGATAAGCCACAGGGTTGATCACAGCAGATATCCTGTACGGACCCACAAAACGGGGTAGCAATTTGCGACAACCGGGCAGCCGGAGGTGACGAGAGGAAAGCCACACCCTGTCCCCCACAACATAGGAAGGTGCAGCGGCCCTCCGCCGGTCAGCCGCAGATTTAGCAGAGACTTGGGACTCACGAAGGTGAGCGAGAGTCCGGGCATGAACGGCCGATAGGTCACGTGCACAGGAAACAGCAGCAGGGTTAATGGAATGTGTAAGGTCTGGAACAGGTAAGGTGCGGGGGTGTTGGCCATATAAGACAAAAAAGGGAGAAAAGCCAGTAGAAGAATGCAGAGCATTATTATACGAGAATTCAGCGAGATGTAGTACACTCAGCCAGGACTGTTGGTGTTGTAGAATGAGGCAACGTAAATATTGCTCCATGGCCTGGTTCACCCTCTCCGTCTGGCCGTCTGTCTCTGGGTGATATGCGGAGGAAAAACGGAAATCAATGCCCAAGAGGCCTGTGAGCGCCCGCCAGAACCGAGAAGTGAACTGGGGTCCCCTGTCCGAGATTATGATAGTGGGTAACCCGAAAAGACAGAAGATTGATCTAAAGAAAAGGTCGGCCAGAGCCGGTGCTGATGGGATGCCAGAACAGGGAACAAAACGGGCCATTTTAGAGAAAGAATCGACCACTACCCAAATGGTGTCGAAGCCCTTGGTTCGAGGTAGGTCTGTCACAAAATCCATCGACACTGTGTGCCAGGGCCTAGGAGGTATAGGCAAGGGAAGTAAGAGCCCCACCGGACGCCCCCGGCGATGTTTACATTGGGCACACACGGCGCACGTGTTGACATACCCTTCAACATCGCGCTTCATGGAGGGCCACCAACACCATCGCCTGAGGAGGTCCAGCGTGCGCTTCTGTCCAGGATGACCATTAATGGCACTGTCTTGGGACCATTCTAGTGCAAGATTACGAGTGTCGGATGTCGGTAACCATAATTTGTTTTGTATGAACGGCAGTCCATCATGTAACACCGGATCCCACTCAGAGGTCTGTTCGGGATGTAACGAAACCCATGCGCGAATAGACTCTAGAAGCGGTAAAGGGGGAGTACAGAGGCAAATGACATGCTGATCTAATAGTTTTTCAGGGAAAACAGGCAAGGATACCCCACCAGGAGAACGTGATAAAGCGTCCGCCTTCCCGTGGGACAGACCCGACCGGTGTTTTATCTGGAAGTCAAAGGCTGCAAAGAATAAATGCCACCGCACCTGCCGACTATTGACACACTTGAGTGAGGCTAAATCTTGAATGTTACGATGGTCCGTGTACACCGTGACCGCATGTCTTGCTCCCAACAGGTGATGCCGCCAGACCTGAAAGGCATCCTTGATGGCCAACAATTCCTTCTCCGTGACCGTATAGTGCGTTTCTGTAGGGGTAAACTTTCGAGAGTGAAACGCCACCGGGTGTAGCCGACCGGAACAAGGACAATGTTGGGATAATACCGCTCCAAGAGCAAAGGAGGATGCATCCGCCTCTACAATGAAGGGGAGTTCCGGGTCGGGATGCTTCAGTACAGGAGCGGTAGTAAATGCAGCTTTTAGCGCATCAAAAGCCTTTTGGTGTTGTTCCAACCAGATAAAAGGCAACTTGGGGCTGGTCAAGGCAGTAAGAGGTGATACAAGAGACGAGAAATCCTGGATAAAGCGCCTGTAAAAATTCGAAAACCCAAGGAATGATTGTAATGCCTTAACGTTACAGGGTTTTGGCCAGTCCAAAACTGCACGAAACTTGGATTGATTCATTGCTAAACCCCCAGGGGTAATGTGGAATCCCAAGAATTCCACACTTCCAGTATGGAACTGACATTTTTCTGGTTTTGCATAGAGTGAAAAACGGCGAAGCCGAGATAATACCTCGCGGACATGTAGTACATGTTCTTTCAGGTCCTGTGAAAATATTAGGATGTCATCGAGATATACCGCTACACAGATGTCCAACAAATCATGAAAAATCTCATTCATGAAACGCTGAAACGTGGCAGGGGCGTTACAAAGCCCGAAGGGCATGACTACGTACTCAAACAGTCCGTAACGAGTGCAAAAAGCCGTTTTCCACTCGTCTCCGGGGCGAATTCTGATTAAATTATAGGCTCCGCGGAGATCGAGTTTCGTGAAGATGTTGGCGTGACTCAATCTGTCCAACAATGGTGTAATCAGGGGAATAGGATACCGGTTCTTTATGGTGATAGCATTCAAGCGTCGGTAGTCCACACAAGGACGTAAGTCGCCCTCCTTCTTGGGGACAAAAAAAATAGGGCTAGCTGCCGGAGAGGTGGAAGGACGTATATGGCCAACCTTTAGAGCCACTTGAATGTATTCTTTCAATGCCTGTTCCTCTGAGGGGGACAGGGAGTAGATGCGTCCTGAGGGAATGCTGGAATCAGGGATGAAATCAATAGGGCAATCGTAAGAACGGTGTGGTGGTAGTACCTCCGAAGAACCCTTGTCAAAGACCTCATGAAAGTCCTTATATTCCATAGGGATATTTGTCGCCACCACCCCCACTACGTGAGACTCCAAGGACGTGGACGCTTCCTCGTGTAGGGTAAGTTGTGCGACGGCCCCCAAGGCAAGTGAAGGAGATTCGGTGTCGTCAGGTGCGGTGAGGCAAAAATCCTGGCAGATTTCCGATTCAAAGTGAACCTGCCCAGACTTCCAGTCGATTAAAGGGTTGTGTTGATGTAACCATGGGAGCCCTAGTATAATCCCGAATTGGGGCATCGTAATCAAATCAAAGGATATGACTTCCTGATGTATTTTCTGTATAGTTAGGGAGATCTGGGCAGTTTGTTGTCGAATTGGGCCAGAAATCAGTGCTGTGCCATCCACCGCCTGTACTGGTTCCGGACGTTGTTTGGTAATCAGGGGCAGATTCAATGACCCGGCCAGGTTTATATCGACATAATTGCCAGTGGCACCAGAATCGATATAGATCGAAACAACATGAACGATGTCGGGTGTGGGTCTTAACGTAGCCTTTACCATCACCGGCCTGATCCTGCCAAATGTGGGGAACCTGTCCGAGGGAGTTGAAGGATTGCTCGATCCGGCCCCCGGATCTAGGGTCGAGCATTCCGAAAAACCGGATTTTTTAACTTGGGGCGTCTGGGACAGGACTTTATGAAATGCCCACTCAGGCCACAGTAGAAGCAGGCATGGTCGGTTCTTCTGCGGTCCCTTTCTAGTTGTGTGATCGGGCTACGAATACCGCCTATTTGCATAGGTTCACCACCGGTATCAGAGGAGGGGGAGGATAAACTAGGAGTAGGGAACCCTGTTTCTAACCTGCGTTCGGAACGCCTCGCATCGATCTGTAGGGCGAGATCCACTAAGTCAGTATGAGATGTGGGCAAAGAAGGAACGACGGACATAGCATCCTTCATGGTACTATTAAGCCCCCGGTAAAACACAACTGCCCTTTTGGGTTCAGGCCAAGATGTTTCAGCAGCCAATTGGTTAAATCGGGCAATGTACTCTATGAGTGACCCCTTTCCTTGAGTTAGATCCAACAATTCAAGATCCCGGGATTGGGCTTTGTGACGTGTGTCGAATACATGAGACATTTCTGTGACCAATAACTCGAAATCATATAGGACAGGGCTATTGTTTTCCAGTAGGGGATTGGCCCGTGCTGCCGCAGTGCCGGCCAGATGGGACAAGGTGAAAGCTGCCTTTGTGGTGGAGTCGGGAAAGGCCTGAGGTCTACAAAGAAAATGTAGCTTGCATTGATTCACAAAAGTGCGGAACTTTCTGGGGTCTCCGTGGAATCTTTCTGGAGCGGCCAAGGGAAAAGGCGTAGGCATGAGTACAGGAATTTGTGGCGCTACAGGGGGAGTAATAGGTTGGACAACCGGGGGTTGGGCAGCGGCTTCCCCAAACTCTACATCAGCGGGTAATGGGTGTTGTACACTTTGGATTAAATCTAACCTCTGATGTATAGCCGCGTTGGCGGCTGTCATGTCTGCCCTCAAAACTGTGAGTGCCTGTATCAATGCAGCCACGGGGTCCTCGGCTACAGGCTCCATACTCAACACAACGCGCGGCTTCACAGTCTGTCGAGACTTGCCGCGTAGTGAAGAGTATTGAGCCTCTGTCCACAAATCACCCACAGGGAGAGAAAGATAAACACTCCCTGTGCGAGCTTTGAGGCCACAGGTGGTTTGTTGGTTGTAGAATCAGGTGGCGCCGAGGACTCCAGAGGCTGTTGGAAGGAAGTCGGGGTTAATACAGGCAAAGACAGTGCTTTAGTAAAGAGTGAAGAAAGGATACTTTCTTACCTATGTTCAATGGAAGGGAGCCTGAGGAATTGGTGCAAGGGAGCGCCGATGATTCAAACCGGCAAGTACCTGGAGGTGGGTACGAGCTGACCACCAGTAATCCGTAATGATTTCCAAGACTGAACAGAAGGAAGGTCTTAAACCTTCCAAGGGTCGAAATCCAGGTTGTAGCAAGTGAACAGATAGGGAAAATCCAAAGCAGTCCGTTAAGCGCAAAAGGGTCCAAAGTACCAGTATCCGTGCAGAGTATCGGCAACCGTATCCAAGGAGCAAGAGTTAATCAAATCCGTGAGAGTAAGCCTGAGGTCGAAATCCGATGAGGTCAAAAAACGAGAGTCAAGAACGCCGAACAGTGTTAGAGAACAGCTGTGAAGCGGCGAGTGTTTCAAAGCTCCCGGCTTTTATGCGAGCCGCCTCCCGATCACGTGAGTGGGGCTCCGTGCACGTGATCGGGAAGTTGATGTGCAACCAGGAAGCGATCGCGATCGGCTGTTCCAGCCCGATCGCAATCTCCATGGCAGTTGCCATTGGAGACGAGGAAACAGACCACACCGTCCTCTTCGTGTGATCCGCAACCATCGGTGATGGCGACTCCCCTGCACCCTAGGTGATGGGACATGAGGAGGGTTGGGCGGTGAACCGGGGAGCCTGACAGTATTTTGTATCGGAGTGTCATGCAGGGTGTTGTGTGGGTGTGTGACTGACCTATCGTGCATAACACCTGGGAATGGACCTTACGAAAGAAAGGGATCCCTAAAGGGCTTAGTCCGAACTCTTCAGTTCTACTAAATCCAGACTTCATCCCAGGCCTAGTAGTGGTCAACTTCAAAAATTGGAAACAAGGAGGGCTGAAACTACTCTACAGGTGGTATAACCCCCCTTGGAGCGCCGGCATCACTTTCATAGCTCATTGAACACTAAGTGCTGGAGACAGTGTGGAGCGCAGGGTACGTACCTCCACATGTGGTGGGACTACCCAATAGCTGGGAAATTCTGGGAGGAGGTGCTGCGGACCATTGAAACAATCATGCACCGCAGACTACCAATGAATCCAGAGGTGATCATACTGGGAACCCCGGTAGCAGACAGCTACCCAAGGAACAGTCGAACTGCGAGACTTGTAACCCAGCTCCTCCTGGCGGCGAAAATCACCATAGCCCAGAAGTGGAAATCACGCGAGGGCCCTCTATTGACACTATGGTGGATAAAATTCTGGGACATCTTGGTGGCAGAGAGGATCACGGCTGTGAAAGAGGGAGCTCTACATCGCTTCACAAACTGCTGGTCCCCCATGTTGGAATATGACCGGGAATTCCCGGCACTTACTTTTAAACCAAAGCTGACGGAGACAACCCTACAGGCCTAGTGGAGGAAAGGCCTGAACTGCAGACTGATGGGGGACGGAGGGGATGTGGTAATTATGTCAAATTTAAATACTGTTTCATCACACATTTCTGTAACCATTCAGTTGCAACCGACTTTAGATAAAGTTGTTACAAAAAAAAAAAAGAAACTTGAACAAGTTCCTCAGGATGGACAAGTTGAAGATAGTTACCCTTTCGCAAATCCTTCAGGCTCTCCAACTCCAAGACTGGATGGTGTCATTGGACCTTCAGGATGTTTACTTTCATGTGCCAATACATCTCAAGGACAGAAAGTACCTGAGGATCGCGGTTGGCAGTTCTTGTTATCAGTTTCGAGTTCTGCCATTCGGGCTGACCTCTGCCCGAGGGTTTTCACCAAGTTAATAGCGGTAGTGTCAGTGAGTCTCAGGGGGGGGGGGATTCATGTCTATCCCTACCTGGACGATTGGCTGATCAGGGCACGTTCCCCAAAACAGGCTCATGGACATCTCTCAATCACCTGCCAATTCCTACACAGACTGAGCTTCTCCCTCAATTGTAAGAAGTCTCATATTATCCCATTCCAAAGACTCCAATTTATAGGAGCAGTCCTGGATACTTCAAACCCGGAACTTCCACGGAACTCTTGTCACCAAGTACTTTGCTTTCTGGACGTTTGGGAAAACCGCTGTTTGTGGACTTCACCCGGTGTGCTTGAACTAGAGACTTGGTGCTAGGCATCCTCATGCTGTCGGTGTTAGGTTGCTTGAACTTGACTCCATTCCAGGCGTCCTTGTGCCGGCGGGATAGGGTTGTCCTGTCTGCAACACCGATTGACTGTTCACAACCTCAGGACTCCTTCGATGGTAACACACTCTCCTTTTCCCTATGTTTCTTTGCCAACACCCTTGTTCAACCCGAAAATCATAGTGATAGAGAGAAATTAGGGTCGCGTTCTCCATCCAGAGGTCAAGACTCTCAACCTTCATTCATGGTTTCTGAGAGGTTGAGATACAAGGATTGGGGCCTCCAGATGACGTAATGGAGATCTTGCTTTCGGCCAGAAAGCCAGCAACAAAATCTCTTGTACCGCTGCCGTTAGAACAAGTTCAGCAGTTGGTGCAGGAATAAGAATGTGGATCCCTTTCTATGTGACACACCTATGGTGCTGTGGGAAATAACCTTCAGGAGACAGGCAGGTGCTGAGAATTATATTTATTCCAACTGGATAAAGGGTCCTTATCAAATCAAAACATAATGTCCCCTGGTTCACTTCACCAGGGTTTGATCCCTTCAGAATATGGTGAGGCAGTCCTCAAGATTATTCTATATCGTGGTGTCTGGATAGGCCCACCACTCTGGCCTTCGTTCCTCCTCTTCGTTCCTTCCCTGCAAAATGAGAGCGCCTCGTCAGTTTCTTTTGGCGGGCTTTTATGGGCTACCTTAGCATCAAGCCCCCACCAATCGCCATCAGCCCTGACCTGCCGGCATCCTATTGGCTGCTGCCGGATTGACCCACCTCCCATAAAGGCTGCCGTGCCTGCATGATTCCATCCAATCCGCTGGGAACTGTTGAGGCAATCACGTGACCCAAAATACGGTCGCGTTGGGTATGGATGGGCCCTGGCTCCAGGCATCTTCCAGCCGCGATCCGCGGCTCGCTGAAGGGCTGGTCGCCCCCCTTCCTTGTCAGGGAGGGTCTCCGTTCCCCTCCCGTCCCTAGGTCTGGGATCTCCCACGGGCGAATGCGGCAGCGACGCGCCGCGTCCCCGAGCAACGGCCCGCCCTCCGGCAGGTAAGTGCAACGGTGACACGCCGCGTCGCCGAGCATCGGCTCGGGCTTCCCCGCTGCCGGCGCAGGCGACCGCCGCGAGAGAAGCGGTCGGTCCGCTGCCTCGGCTCTTGGTGCCCCCAGACCCAGGTGCGCCCATCACCCCCTGCGGGGGCCAATGCGCATCCCGACACATACCCACCCGAGTCCCAGGCCGATCGGACCGGGAAGCGCACCTAGACAGGTAATCAGCCACCATCTGGAACCGGGCCGGTTTGTGAAGCGTGAGGAAGTCAAAAGGTTGCAGAGACAAAAACCAGCGGAGCACCCTCTGATTAGTGTCTTTATGCTGCGCAAGCCATTGCAAGGGAGCATGGTCCGTGTACAAGGTGAACCGGCGACCCAACAGGTAGTATCTGAGGGAGTCGACGGCCCATTTGATCGCCAGACATTCCTTCTCTATAGTGGAGTATGCAGCCTCATGTGGCAGCAGTTTCCGGCTGATGAAGCATACAGGACGCAGATCACCCCCCTGGTCCTGCGAGAGCACAGCCCCCAAACCCTGGTTTGAGGCGTCCGTTTGTAGATAGAAGGGTCGTTGGAAGTCTGGACAACAAAGAACAGGGTTTGAAGAAATCCTAAGTTTCAGGTGTTCGATGGCGGCCAAGGCGTCCTTGTTGTTTGTCAGGTTTGGAGCACCCTTGAGCCTCAAAGCATCGGTCAAGGGGGCAGCCAGAGAAGAAAAGTCAGGTATGAACCTCCTGTAATATCCCACGAGCCCCAAGAAAGCCCGGATCTGCTTCCTATTGGTGGGAGTCGGAATGTCGAGTATCGCCTGAGTCTTGGACAGTTGCGGTTTCAGGACACCCCCACCTACTATATGTCCCAGATACTTGGTTTCGCGAGTTCCGATCGTGCTTTTCTTTGGGTTTATATGTAAACCCGCCTTGTGCAGATCGGTCACCACCGCTTTCAGATGATTCAGATGAGCTTCCCAGGATTCGCTGTAAACCACAATGTCGTCCAAATAAGCTGCCGCATACCCGTCATGTGGTCGTAGGATGATATCCATTAGTCTTTGGAACGTGGCGGGGGCGCCGTGTAGTCCAAAGGGTAGGACCTTGTAATGATACAGTCCCTTCGGCGTGGAAAAGGCGGTTTTCTCCTTGTCCTGGGAGCGCAAGGGAATTTGCCAATATCCGTTGGTTAGATCTAAAGTGCTTAGAAACAGGGCCGCTCCGAGGCCTTCCAGGAGCTCGTCCATGCGTGGCATCGGATACGCTTCGTACTGAGAAATAGAGTTCAGTTGTCTGTAGTCCATACAGAAGCGTGTGGATCCGTCCGGCTTGGGTACTAGCACTATGGGGGAGGACCATACGCTGTTGGATTGCTCTATGATGTCCATCCGCAGCATTTCGTCCACTTCGGCCGTGATGATCCGTCGTCTGGCTTCGGGGATCCAATAGGGCCTAAGCCTTATAGTCTTTCCGGGCTCTGTGTTGATCCTGTGTTCTAACAGACTGGTGCGTCCGGGCAACGTAGAAAAGGCATCGGCGTAGGGAGATAATTTGTCCATGACGTCTGCTTTCATGTCTGGAGAGACGATGTCGCCCCAATTGATGGCTCCGAGGGTATCGGGAACGGTGTTCACGGTTTCCTCTGAACCTGGTTCCTCGGGTTCTGCGAACGCACTCATACTTGGTTCGTTCCACTCTTTTAACAAGTTGACATGGTATACCTTGTCGGTGGTGGTCCTGTCAGGTTGATGCACCCGATATGTGACTGGGCTGAGTACGTCGGTGATCTCGTATGGACCTCGCCATCTGGCCAATAACTTGTGGGCAGAGGTAGGTAAGAGTACCAGTACTCTGTCCCCAGGTTTGAAAGTTCTCATCCGACTTCCCTTATTGTAGTTCTTTTCTTGGGACGATCGAGCCTGGTCGAGGTTGGCTTCGGCCAAGGCGCGTAGAGCCGTTAGATGGGTTTTTAGCTCCTCTGTGTATTCCGTGAGTGACATCTCCTTGCTGGCTTCCCATTCCTCCTTCACCAGATCCAATATTGTCCTGGGTTGCCTTCCGAATAGGAGTTCGAAAGGGGAGAAACCAGTGGACGATTGGGGCGTGTCCCTTAACACCATCAATACCAGAGGCAACACCCGATCCCAATTCTTGGCGTCTGGTCCCGTCACTCTCCTCAGCATTTTCTTGATGGTCTGGTTATAACGTTCGACCAGCCCATCTGTCTGGGGATGGTATACCGAGGTCCTTAGTTGTTTGATCTGGAGTCGTTCGCATACCTGCCTTAAGAGGACAGACATGAAATTCGTGCCTTGGTCCGTGATTACTTCCGAGGGCAGCCCCACCCGAGCAAAAAACGGGATAAGCTGGTCGCACAGAACCCTGGCCGATGTCCCTTTTAATGGAAATGCTTCCGGGTATCGGGTGGCGTAGTCGACGATCACTAACAGATATTTGTACCCCCTGCTAGCGGGTTCCAAAGGACCGACGATGTCCATACCGATCCTCTGGAAAGGAACCGTTATGAGAGGCATTTTCTGTAGCGGCGCCTTTGCTGGTAGGACACCGCTGGTCAACTGACATGTAGGGCAGGTTTTACAGAATTGGGCCACTTCTCCATAAATGCCCGGCCAGTAGAAACGTTTCAACAGGTTTTGCTGGGTCTTGAGGGAAGCCATATGTCCGCCGCAAGGATGGTTGTGAGCCAGTTGCACCACTATGGTACGATGTTTTTTTGGCAGCACCAACTGCTCCTTGGCGACTCCGTCTTCGCCCTTATATCTGCGATACAGCAGACCCCGGCGTAGTAGGAACCCCGGTCCCCTGGCTAGATCTGGTTCCCCTTCTTGCGTTGACCTTTCTCTTGCCACCCGAAGAGTCGGGTCGGTTAGGGTTTCCCCCCTAATGGTGTCTTCGTTCTCCTCCAAACTCCAGTTGATGGGTCTGGTCATGTAACTAGCCTGACACCATTCAATCCGGGTTCGCCTTTTCCGTCCCTGCCAGGGGCCCCGGGAAGTGGATTCCGTCCCTGGGGTGTTAGGCTCGGGCGGAGGGTCCTTCCTATCTTCCAGAGCCTTCAAGGCCTGTTCAAACCCAGGGAGGTCAGTTCCCAACACCACCGGGGCAGGTAGACATGGCAGGACGGCAGCCTTCAAGGGAGTGGTTGTGTCGTTTAGTTCTACCACCACCTTCTTCATTGGGTAACACTTTACATCCCCGTGAATACACCTGATAGGCACTGTTATGTTAGACAAGTATGGTGTGCTACTCACGGTTGGTGAAATGGCTGTCTGTCGGCTGCCGCTGTCGAGTAGAGCACGCGAAGGTCTGCCATCAACCCTAATGTCTACCACGTAGGGTCCCGGGATGCTCTCCTCCGCTCCCGGATTCAGGTACCCGATGTCCATCGGTTCAGCTGTTCTCCGTCTGGGGCAAAACCTGGCAATATGCCCCCAGTCATTACACTCGTAGCATTGTGGTTGCTTGTAACCAGGCGCTGCTAATGGATGTTTTTCCTCGACTCCTATCTTCTTGTCTTCAGACTTTCTGGGGTTGTCATCAGCATGTCTCCATCTCGTGGTCAGGGTTCTGCCGCCCCTAAACGCAAGGGGATCGGACATTGGGATCGCTATCCGGGCTGTTACCGCAGTAGGCTGTAGCTTCTGGTGGCCCGCCTTCTGGTATGCCGTGGCAATATCCACCGCCTCAGTCAAGGTGGGTCGGTGGTGCTGCCTGACCCACCTCTGCATCTGTCCGGGCAGGGCTTCGATGAACTGCTCCAGGATTATTTTGTCAAGAATGGGTTGATTAGCAGGGGTTGGAGGAAGTAGCCATTTCTCGACCAAATCCTTTATCCGGTAGTATAACTGGCGCTGGTTTTCCCCCACCCTGAGTCTGGTCTCTCTCAGCTGTATCCGATAGGCTTCTTCGTCCAAGCCTAGACGATCCAGAACCGCGGCCTTAATTTCCCCGTAAGGTGTACTGCCGTTGGGGTTCACCGCCTGGTAGGCACCCTGCATCACCCCAGAAAGAAGAGGGGCGACGTACTGTCCCCAACGGTCGGGAGGCCATTGGGCATTTCTGGCGATCCTCTCGAAACTGGTGAAAAAGAAGGCAGGGTCTTCCCCCTCCTTGTATTTCTGGAGCAGAGCAGACGGCACCAGTGGTTGGTTTCTGGCATTGGCCACCACATCCGTGAGGCGGGCTATGGTCTCGTGTTGTTTGTCCTGGGCTGTGGTTTGTAGGGAGCCCTGTAACTGGATGGCTTGCTGAAAAGCTTGCCTATCTGCGGCCGCTTGTTGGGTTTGCAGTTGTACTAACTGCTGCAGTTGCTGCTGCCCTTCCGATAGGGTCTTGATCAGTGCCTCCAGGTCGTTGTCGATCCCACCTTCGTCGCCAGTGTGGGAAATAACCTTCAGGAGACAGGCAGGTGCTGAGAATTATATTTATTCCAACTGGATAAAGGGTCCTTATCAAATCAAAACATAATGTCCCCTGGTTCACTTCACCAGGGTTTGATCCCTTCAGAATATGGTGAGGCAGTCCTCAAGATTATTCTATATCGTGGTGTCTGGATAGTCCCACCACTCTGGCCTTCGTTCCTCCTCTTCGTTCCTTCCCTGCAAAATGAGAGAGCCTCGTCAGTTTCTTTTGGCGGGCTTTTATGGGCTACCTTAGCATCAAGCCCCCACCAATCGCCATCAGCCCTGACCAGCCGGCATCCTATTGGCTGCTGCCGGATTGACCCACCTCCCATAAAGGCTGCCGTGCCTGCATGATTCCATCCAATCCGCTGGGAACTGTTGAGGCAATCACGTGACCCAAAATACGGTCGCGTTGGGTATGGGTGGCCCTGGCTCCAGGCATCTTCCAGCCGCGATCCGCGGCTCGCTGAAGGGCTGGTCGCCCCCCTTCCTTGTCAGGGAGGGTCTCCGTTCCCCTCCCGTCCCTAGGTCTGGGATCTCCCATGGGCGAATGCGGCAGCGACGCGCCGCGTCCCCGAGCAACGGCCCGCCCTCCGGCAGGTAAGTGCAACGGTGACACGCCGCGTCGCCGAGCATCGGCTCGGGCTTCCCCGCTGCCGGCGCAGGCGACCGCCGCGAGAGGAGCGGTCGGTCCGCTGCCTCGGCTCTTGGTGCCCCCAGACCCAGGTGCGCCCATCACCCCCTGCAGGGGCCAATGCGCATCCCGACAGGTGCTTTCGTTTTTGTTACATTTGGTGAATTTGACGCTCCAGATTGGAACAATTAAAGGTTAACTGGTGGTGCTATCTATTTTCAAGCGCTCTTCGGAGGATGATTCATATTTTAAAATCTATCTGGTTGTTCAATTCCTAAAGGGTCTTACAAATGTATTTCCACAGTTCCATTCAAAGTCCCTGTATGGGATATTAACCTGGTGTTAATATTTCTAACATGCATTCCTTTTGAGCCTATACACTCACGCCCATTAAGACTGTTAACCTTGAGAACTGTTTTGCTAATCGCAATAACACCAGCCTGCAGGGTAAGTGTCATGCACAGCAACAAGTGTACCACCATGTGCTTTATCCATGACCCCAGACGCAGTAGCGTCCGCACTCCCATTGGTCTCCCGACATCACCTTCCAGATCACCAGATTCCCCAAGGCATCTCCAGCACCCAGCAGTAACGCGCTACATGTGGTACGAGGGCCGCGTGAACAGTTCCTGTCCCGAGGCAGGGGCGGATTGCGTTCCCATTGGGTTCCTCGCCTACACCGGCAGTTACCGTGGAGGTTACGATCAGGCAGGATCAGCCTGTCACGGTCACTTCCTGGTTACGTGACACTTCCCCGATCACGTGATCTAGCTTCCGCTCACGTGATCGGGAGGCTTTCAACATAAAAACCCGGACAGTTCAAACGCTTGCTGCTTCACAGCTGTTTTTGCAACTCTGTTCAGCGTCATCACCTCAAGACTTTCTCGGCTTCAAGACCACGGCTCATGGACTTTGGATTGCTTCTTCTTTGCCCTCTGGTTGTATCTGTGACTTGAACGGTACCCTTGGCTGAGTTCCCCCTGTGCACACGCTCTCCTCACCTGAGCTTTCCGAGTCGATGGTATCTTGCAGGCCTCGACGTGCCAGGTAGTCTCTCTCCTTCTTCTGGTGCGTGGGCTTGTCACGGAGAGAAGCCATTGTGGCTTTCCGGAACCAAGCCAGAAAATACAGGGAAAAACCCGCAAGGGGAAAAAACCCTGATAAGAGGTGTCAAGACTTGTCTCAGAAGGCCAGTATTCACAGATGAAAGAAGGAAGCGAAGGATCTCCAACACTGAGGGTAGTGGCCGCAAAACGTCCAAGTCCAATGGTAGCACTAGGCCTGAAGAGCAGGCGGAGAAGGCCGCAGCTGAACGGCTGAGGTGGAGGTAGAAATCTTCCAAGAAAGCACTGCGGAGGAGCACGGGAGAAAACCCCACGCTGACTCGACTCAAAGAGCAAGGGAAGAAAAAAGGGTGAGAGAAAGAGAAAGAGAGAGAGAGAGAGAGAGAGAGAGAGAGAGACCGACCGCCGGAGAAAAAGGCACAGCTAGCGCCGCCCAGGGAAGGCGGCGGAGAGAAACGGAAAAACAAAAGTACGGTGTTCCGGAACCAGGACACCGGAGAAAAGTAACCACGGGGAAAAACCCCTGAGTAATTCCAAAGCGAGGTGCAGAGGAAGAGCGAAGGAACCAGAGTCGAAAGGTAAACAACAGAGGGGGTTGCAACGTAACGACCTGCCGGGAGGCGGGGATTTAAATACTCCTGGCAGCGTTGCGTCCCGCGTTTGGAGCGGCGGCTGCGAACACAGAAAAGGGACTAAAGTAACCTTCCTCTGCGTCTCCTCAGACTTCAACGCGGAATAAATTGCCAGTCACGGCGATGGCCGCGACTGCGAGTGACAGTATCATATTTCTACACGGATACCTGGACTCGAAAACTACAGCTAACGGACTACGGACTGCTACTTCTATTGCCCCTGGTTGTGTCGCATTTCTACCGTCTACCTGGATTTTGACCCTCAGATTGTTTTATGGATTTGCTCTCGTGTCAACCCTGAACTGCTACTGACTATTCCACGTGTTACTAAAGCTCCACGTTACTTCAAGTGTTACAAACTTTTTAAGAACAAACCAGTTGTGTGCATCCGGTACCTGTCATCTTTTGCCAGGTTTCAGTCACTCTTCACGCACCCTCCTTACATAACAGTTCCCGACCTTCAAGACCGTTTCCCCCTGGGTTTAGGTAAGCGCCTTTCTTATCATTACACGCCTGCTATTATTGTACTGTGCCTGTTTGTGCTACTTCCTTGCTTCCTTCCGGCAGCCTTGGGGTTCTCGGCAGCGCGTGCTTCCTGTGACCGACATCCACACCTGTGGCCTCAAGGCTCGCACAGAGAGTGTCCTTGCTTCTCTCTGTGGGGAACTTGGGGACAGAGGCCCTTATACTCTTCACGACACAGCAAGATCTGACAGTAAGCGAGTTGCAGGCACATTCCTGTAAACCCCCACATACAGGTTTCTATAAAGACAAGGTTGTTCTCAGGGTGAAACCTTCTTTTTTGCCTAAAGTAATCTCTGACTTCCACTTGTCGCAAAATATCATTTTGCCAACTTTCTATCCACCTCCTCATCCTAGAAAGGAGGAGGAAAGATTACATAGGCTGGACCCAAAAGGGCCCTCAGTTTTTATATATCAAGAAAGGCTAAATTTTATCAAAATGACCAATTCTTCATTGGCTATACAGGCCCTAAATTGGGTTTAGCTGTTACAAAACAGACCCTATCCAGATGGATCATCCTGGCTATTGGGGAATGTTAGTGGGCAAAGACCCGTCAGAAGGATTGAGAGCATATTCCACAAGGTGCATGGCTACCTCTGCAGCTCTTCAGAGAGGTGTTCCAGTCAGAGACATTTGTTCAGCGGCCACTTGGTCGTCTATTCATACTTTTGTGAAACATTACTGTCTGGATTCATCTTCCAGTCAGGAAGGACAATTAGGAAAAGCAGTCTTTCATTCAGTCCATGAAAACAGTTAAAACAAAATATAATTCGTACTCCCACCACCACATTAGTACTGCTTTGGTAGTCTATCATAAGATGAAGAATACATGGGAGGAAGGACACAATCCATTTGAAGAACAAGTTACTTACCCCTGGTAACGTTCTTTCAATTGGCTGTTCCTCCCACGTATTCCTCATCACTCCTCCCAGCCTACCCCGCCGTAGAATGCACGTGTTCATACACTTTACGCTTTCTTGGATCCTACGGTCTATGGTACGCCTGTTAATTCATCTACAGGAGTGGAAAAACAGAACTGAAGCCAATGGGCGCTGCATGCACTATTTATACAGACGATGACGTTGACAGTCGAACAGAGGCCCTCGAGGCACATCAACTTGACGAGACAGCACACAGCTCCCCCTGTGGAAATAGCTGGAAGGATAATCATCATAAGATGAGGAATACGTGGGAGGAATATCCAATCGAAAGAACGTTACTCGGGGTGAGTAACTTGTTCATCTAGGCCTTGTGCGCCAAAGTCTCTTTTCCAATACAAGTCTCTTATTGCAGAGTGCCTGGTGCAACAAACAAGTATCAATGTTTCCTTTTCATCAGGATTTCCACATTCACAAGTTCTCGGGTTTAGTGTTCACCACGGGTCTGCCTCAGTCGGGCTCGGACCAATTTAAACACAAGTTCATAATTGGTCTCCCTCAGTCGGGCTCGGACCACTTGAATCTTGCCTTCTTTCACAGTTCACAATTCGAAGACTTTCGTGTGCAATGGATTTTTCTTAAACAATTGTAGGACCACTTCGATTCATTCCATTAATTATTTTCCCTTTTATTACTTTTTGTTTCTGCCACTTCTTGGTCGGGTACTTAATACAGAGACCTTCGATTGAGCACACCCGCAGTGCCGGACCACTCTGTTACTTTATCTCGTACCTTCTCTGATTCGCATTAGAGTTCAAATCAGCAATTGAGTCTTTCATCAAACGCGTTAATATTCTTTGCTCTTGCGCTCTTCATACAATGTTTCCGCGTGCAACCTTGACTTCAATACAGACCGGTCTTTCATCGGTCTACCCAACTCACCGGCTGCGTTGATTTCTCTGGCGCTGCTTTGATCCTGGAGCCAAGGACGATACCACACCGGTTGCTGTTCCTCCCTGACTCACCTAGTCATGCAGGAGGGCCCCGGGTATCTCTGACACACAATGTAGGATTCTTCAGTCTGGTTTCCTGTCCTTAGGCTTTCCAATCTAAAGGTTTCTTGAAAGTAACGGTTTCTCAGCGGAAAGGTCAAGGGTATCTAACTCCTTGCTTTCCCTACTCGGTTTGCTGCCTTTCTCCCCTTGTTCAGCTGCCATCTGGAAAACGCTATTCCTTTGTGTGTTTTGCCTCGCTCAGAGTCTGCTCTTGTGTTCCGCCTTTTATCCATGTGGGGAAGCTTAATGGAAGTCAGGTGTGAGTTGTTAACAGTAATTGCCTGACTTTGCCGGTCCATTAGTAATGGGCCATGTCAGGCGGATTGCTGGGGTGTGAGTCTGTTTTCTCTCAGAGCGGGCTGTCTGTGTGAAAGTGTTTGTGTAGGGAAAGGGGGGTAAAGTACCTAATTATCCTACCTTGTAGGATGGGGTATAGGGGGATACTGCGTCTCACCATCCGGTGTCCGTCTCCCACTCCCCGAAGATCCCTCACCCAGGTGATCCACCCGCACTGGTCCACCCCCAGGAACTTCTTCTGTTTCTCACAGTTGCTTCAAGAAACATGGCTTTTATCTTCTAGGATTTTTTATGGTTATAGTATACATGTACAGGCTACTGCAAGGGGGGTGGCTGGACATCCGGCCGTAGTTTTGATGTGTGTTATTAAATCATGTCCCCTGTTTTCTAATATTAAAGTGTCCGATTTGCAGCTGGGGACCCAAGTTATTGAACTGCAGGCCTCCGGTCCGGCGTTCAGGAACATTTTGCTTTTGAATGTTTACTAGCATACCGGTGTGGCTGAATTGGTCAGGTTTGGTCAGGTTTCTTGAAGTCATAAGTGATTATATTCATAATTGGAAATATCAAAATGTTAAGGGTTTTGTCTTCCTTGCCAGTGATTTAAATTCCCTATGCCCAGTTGCGGAGGATAATGCCCACACTTATGACAATTTGAACTACTCTGTCCCAAAAACTACAAAGGAGAGGAATGGTCTGATGTTGATGGACGCTATGTATGCTCTCGGATTGGTTAAGCTGAAGGGTAGTGTCAATGAGGACACACTAGGGAAGCATATTAAGTAGAGGGGTTCAAGCAGATCAGTCATAGATTACATATTAGTTGACCCTTTGATGTTTGCTTGTTATTTGCAGCTCGATATCATTTCTAATCAGTGCAGTGATCATTGTTTCCTAAATGTCAAAATGGAAATAGTTGTATCATCTGAAGCCCCAAGTGGACCCAAGAATGTGTTGATTAATGTGGGTGGGAATCATATATCTTGGAATGAGGAGACTATTACAAAATACAATGACACTCTGGTTACGTCATTTAACAGGACGACATCTGAGTGGAAAATGTCCATATTTTCATCGGGTAACTGTGATGACTCTAGTGAGATCATCCAAAAAACCCTGACCTGGGCCTCCTCTCATGTGGCCAGGGAAAGGCAGCCGCTACCTGATCCTGACCCTGGGGGTGGTATTATGTGGGAGCATCACATGGTAGGGGACTCCTGTCAAGGGTAATGGGAGACCTCTTTACATGATTTCCCTAATGTCCCTATTGCCTTAATGGATTATTGTGAAACTGAAAATGTTGACCTAAAAACAAACAAGAACATTATGGAATTCAAGTCCCATAATGGTCATAGTACTGGGACGAGGAAGAGAGGCTCAGAGTTAATGAAGTGGTATGAGCAGTCCAGTTGTTTAAACAGAAAACACCTGAGTGGGACCTTTAAAAATGTAAAAGACTGTCAAGTGTGAGAGCAGCAGCAGGAGGAAGCAGAAGTTGAAGGTGTTGTTGTGGCATCAGCAGGGCGCTGTGCAGGAGCTGTAGTAGATGTCAGGGAGACGTGACCATCCAGAGAGAGCACAGCAGGAAGCGGTGCTGGAGCAAGCCACGCCATGTGGGAGAGGAGCTCCCAACATGCCATGAACTTCTCCGGTGTTGAAGTTTACAACAGAGAGTGAACAGAGCTGCGAGAGCTTCACTGAAGGTCTGTGCTCACGGTGACAGCCTAAACGAAGCTGGCAGAAGTGGAAGAAGCCCCCGAAGGCACAGGCGGCAACACCAGTGAGTCAGAAGGAGACGTCAAGGCATGCCAGTAGGTTGGCCTGAAGCAGGTGACCCCGGGGCGCTCCAAAGGAGACCGCTTGGTGAGAACACCAATTTTGAATGCTGAACAATTTAATTGATGCAAACTTAGCGCAACTCTCCTAATGAGGTGTTCCAAACAGGGGGTTATTGTAACCCGAATCACCAAAGCCAGAAAAGATTGATAATCAGGCAAACTGTGCGAAACTCTTCTAACCAGGGATCCAATTGGGGGACAATTGTAACCTGCATGGCCAAAGTCAGAGAAGATTAACATATAGTCAAGTTGGGTGTAACTCTCCTAATCAGGGATGCCAATTAGGAGACAATTGTAACCTGCATTGCAAAGTCAGTAGAAGAGTGATACAAAGACAAACTGGCACAACTCCCCCAGAAAGAGATGTCAATTGGGAGATAATTGTAACCCGCATTGCCAGCAGCCAAGAGGTTGCTCAACCAGAAAACAAATGCCTCAGGAGCAAAGTCCTCCTTATATGAGAAACCAAGGGGGATAGATCTATAACCTGTATTGCCTAACGCCAAAAGATAAGCAAGAGAACAATTATCCTTTTTTGGGATATCAATTTTGGAAAGAGTCAAAAGACAATCAAGCGAAGCAGCTGTTGGTTTAAATCTCCTCATTTATGATTCTAGTGTGGAGAGTATGGAACAAGCCTTACTACAGAGTACACATTGTAGTAATAGGATTTTAATCCTGGCAGGCGAGTAATTCAGGAAAGGGAACAATTGTAGTTAGTCCTGGCAGGCAAGTGTACCAGAAAGAAGATGCTTTAAAGTACTGTAATTGTGGTAAAAGGTTGTGGTGGAAAAGAAGTGTTCATTCCATCACCTTGTCTTGTTGAACTTGAACTGTGACATTTCAGAAAAGTATTGCTGAACCATCCTGACTAAAGTGTTTCCATTGAAGAAGTATGATGTGCTAATATGTGTTTGTTATGTGATGTTATTTAATTATAAGGCCAAGAAAGAGGGCCAATACCAGAGGTCAAGTCAGGAGGTACCAAACAAAGGGTGTGTATAGTCTGATCATTGGAGTTAAAGAAGAATATCTTAACTGCATTGTAAAACCCTGCACGACTGGTTGCAAGATGGATGGAATCAGGTATAGAGTTCCACAGGGCAGGGGCATGGCAGAGAAACACTGGCCACCAAAATTTGTCTTTTCAGACCGGGGAACAAAGAGGTTTAATTGTTTGCTAGATCTAAGAGTGCAAATTGAAGTGTTATTCTGTTAGCTAAATAGCTGGGTGCTTGGTTAGTCAGGCATTTATATGATGGTGTCAAAATTTGATGGACAATAAGATGGCGAATAGGCAGCCAGTGTAACTCCCATCTTGACCGTGTAACGTGATCACGCAGGCCCAGATTACAGATTGTTCTAGCCGCATTGATTTGGACTATTTGGAGGATATGGATGTTTTTCTTTGGGGTGCCTGTCAGTAATACAATGCAGTAGTCCAGGTGTAAATTAACAGGTGTGGCAGCTACTGAAGCAAGATGGTCAGAGGACAAGTACGGCTTAATCTGTGTTAGAAGTTAATTTGTTTATGAGCATGAGAACTTTATTTGTGAGACATACTGATTCATTGTAAGACCTGGGTCTAATGTCACACCAAGAGTTTGTACATAGGGGCTGACAGTAATAAGACAATTAGATATGCGAAAGTGAGAATACCGTGTTTCAAGTTTTAAAGTTCTTCGCTGTGCACCTATTACCATGAGTTCAGTCTTCTCGTTGTTCAGCGCTAAGGAGTTTTGAATCATCCAATGTGGCATCATATCATAGACGCTGTTCAAACAGCGAAGATTATTGTCATAATCTCCATCAAGTTCAAGGATAAGCAGGATGTCATCTGCATAATTCGTGTAGACGACCCCAGCATTATCAAGCATGTCAAACAGCGGGCAAGTGTAAATATTAAATATGTTATGCGATAGGCGTCTTGTGGCACACCTCATGATAGGTGCTCTAGGGGGGGGCCAAAGTCATTTATAGCCACCCGTGCTGTTCTGGGACTATGAAATGAGGCCAGCCAAGAAATTGTGGCTTCAGAATACCCAACCTGGTGTTTCCTCCTATCCAGGAGGAGAGAATGGTCCACCAGGTCAAATGCAGCTGACAGGTCAAGCAAGACCAAGAGAGAGAGTTTACCCTTGTCTGCTATTTCCACCACATTAGCATGCAAGTTAATCAATGCTGTTTCAGTACCTTGCATGCCACGGAATCCTGACTGGCGAGCACTTAGGAGGTCATGCTGTTCAATATGGTCTTGAACCTGAGAGTATGCGATCCAGTCTAATATCCTCAATACAAAAGGTACATTTAAGATGTGGCAATAATTCCCAACATGCATAGGATTTAAAGTTGGCTTTTTAAGGAAAGGCCTTTTGAGAAAAGAACACTTGCATTTAATTTATGGATTTGTGTTTGAAAGAAAATATATTTGTTTTACCAAGCAGGACGTATTTGGTGGAAAATACTTTTGTTTTATCAAGCAGGAGGATGTGGAAAATGTTACAATTGATTTGGAATAGAGATATTCACTTTGTACAATACATTGAATGGAACTTTGTTAGTATCCAGAACTTTCTTGAAACTGAACCTTGTACCAGATATTCCTGAATTGATCCAGGGGAAGGGAAGAAAACCATGGTCACAAGGATTATTGTTTATAAATGTTCAGTTTTACTTGATATGTTATTTTCTGGAATTTAAGACAGCCAAACAAACTTTCTATAATGTTGTTGCGTATATTAGTGTGCGGGTCAGATACCTTTTGGACATTAGGTCATTTTTCTTTAACATAAACTGGGACATCCTTGTTAGGTTAGGGAAAGATAGGTGTCTGTCTTGCCCCTTTATATTTAATAAAATGGCAACTTGTAAGAAAACTATATCTTTGTGCCCGTCTCGCATTTCTGACCGCTCACAGTAACTTTGAGAGATTCCTGGTCGAAAGTCAGAAACTTATTCTGAATGGTAAAAAAATAAAGTTGGTTAGGTCAGCTAAATACACTCATGTATATGATTTACAGTTAGCAAATGTCAAATGTACCATGAGACAAAAGATCAAAAATATATTAAAAAGCAATATTGCGGTGATCGAACAGGAAAACGATCTTACGTGCATTAAGTAACGATATAAAAACTGGTGCAAGCAACAGCACACCAGGTTCAAACAAAATGAAGAACTAATGCTAAAATTACTTTGACATAATAATGTCGGTTATTTTTGGAGGGTCATGCATGCGCTGGAAGGTAGCCAAGCGGTATACACAGTCCAACGCAGCGGCGGAAGCTGTATGGGTCAAATATTATGAGTCACTTTTCACGATTGAAAATAGCGACCTACCACCTATTTATCAACGTTTGGGTAACGGAGGTTCTGATAAAAGTTTTGACATAGACCCCCAGCTTGTATAGGAAATCATTGTTGAATCTAGTAATTCAAGGGCCCCAGGCCCCAACAATTTGTCGAACCTACTGTTCACAGGAAATTCTGCACTTTGGGCCTCAAGTCTTACTCCACTATTTAAGGACGTAATTGAAAAGGACAGCTACCCGACTTCATGTCATATATCTTATATATTGGCAATTTATAAAAAGAAGGGTCTGCCAACAGACCAATGCTGTTATCGTCCATAAACTTTATTGGATCCTGACAGCAACATTTTTTCCAGCCTAGTGTTATGACAGTTGGAAGACCTGGCGATGGGCATTGGGAGAATCCGGAAAGAACAGACAGGATTTAGGGGACAGCACAGCATTCACCTGAATGGTTTTATCTTGAAATGTTTTCAGGATAAGGTCTGGTCTGGCACATATAATAAGATCTATCTGGCATCAATAGTTCTGCTTTCGACTCAGTTAACAGGAATCATTTGTGTAACACACTACTCGACTGGGGTATTCCCACAGATATACTTAGGTTGATAGTAGGGTTGCATGAGCAAACCACGGTCCAAGTCAGACTGGATCAAAAAGGTACCCTATCTAGGGCTATTGACACTCATACAGGACTGAGGTAGGGGTCCATCTTGGCCCCCTGCAACCTATAACCTATACATGTCGGATGAAGAAGAACATCTTAATGGTCGATCATTGACCTTCCTGAAAATAGACGTAAATCATGTTACTTGTCTTTCTTATGCAGACGATTTCCCACTTTTTGATTTAACACCCATAGGTTTGCAGAGACTAATCACAGCATTTTCGAATATGCAGATGAAAACTTCCTAAAAAGAAATGTCACTAGAACTAAGATTCTGACCAAAGCTAGGCTTAACAGCGGGAAGTCCTTTACATGGTATTTGAATTCTGAGTGTTTGGAGACTGTAGGTAGTATTGTATATTTGGGGTTTCCCATTTTAGGTAAACAATGCAAAAGGAAGCACTTTGATTGGTTAATGCTTAAGGCCACAGTTATGGATTCACAGATGACAAGAATAAAATTAAAGTACTGCAGATATTCCTTGACCCCCTTGATAACATTTTTTGAAGGTGTGGTTGTTTCCAAACTCATCTACGGAATCAAAGTTATACAACATTGGGTTATGGACACCTTGCATAAAATAGAGAGCTATATTTGGCATAGAGTGTTAAAAATTCTGAATGCTGTACCCACGGCTGCAGTTAGATTTCGGTTGGGAATGAACTCACTGGAGTATAGACCCACATGGAAATACCTGCAGATTTTATATAGAGTATTATATCCTCCTCAGGGTTCCTTATGCACTGATCTTGCAGTAGCTGTGTGTAAAGGGTAGGAGTTGCTATTAAATTGCTTTTGTGGGCAGAAATGTTTTGTTAGAAATTGGTTGATTTGCAGAAGATCTGCAGTTCAATTCAGGCTGGGTGAAAACAGTCCTGCAAAAAGGGGACTGGATCAAAACCTTAGAAGCTTGTCGTGGTTTTAAGTCTTTGAGACATTTGCAGTTTGAACACAAGCGACTAGGAGTGTTGGCAAATCATTTTAACCTTTTCCCATGTCCTTCAGCAAAACTGGAATTTTGCAGATTTTGATGGAACCTATACACAACAGGTGAAACTATTAGGCAGCGCAATCCCCACCTGACTGGTATAGGTTACGGTAGATTTTGTAACAAACCTGAAGAGTTGGCTAGCTGCTATGGAGTGAGGCAGCAGGAAAGTGAGCTCCTGTTGAATCCTTGCCATTGATATGGGAAAAAGGTCAGATTTTGCCAACAAAACGCATGAGAGGTTGAGCAAACATCATAGATCACCCTGAGGAAGTCTCTGTCACAGTGGCGAGGAACACATATAACTGCAAGCCTCGGAACATTAGAATGCAGTGAGTACAAGATGGCAACCGCCGGTGCCACGCACAAAGACTGTACTCTGAGCCGCTGCGTTACTGGAGTGCCAAAGCGGGCTGGGCGGACGGTGAGAGAAGACCAGCCAGTGATCGGAGGAACAGGATAAGGCAAGCGGAAGACAGAGGTGGTGCGCAACGGAATTGAGTACCCTGGGGACCGGATCCACCAACGGCAGGGACACACATGGCGCCATGAAACTGCCTGGTGAGTCGGAAAGGGGAATGCGGTGCTGGAAACACCAGAGTAGTGTCTAAGGCAACCCAACAGCACCTCGACATCCGCGAGGGGTGCGAGGAAGCAGATTACCCTGAAGGGGCTCCAGGAGAGCTGATGCGGGCCTGGGTGGCCCACCAAATATACAAAGGGAGACCCTAGTTGGAGACTCCACAAGAGCACTGCATCGTAGTGGAGGTGACTGGCTGGGTGCATGCCAGACCGTATGGCCACCAAGACGAACAAGGTTTAACACACGTCACGAGTGCCCAACTAACTGAGTGCTGCTGCAGAGAGCACAGTGCCATGGAGAGCATGGGATAGCGATTGGGCTCGCCAGACTACGCTGGATTAAGTGATAACACACGTAGCCCTGTGCGAGCAAAATACAGGACATAGAACATACGTTTGGACTAGGCTGAGGAACAGGCACTGGCAAATATAGAGGCAGCCACGTCCACCCAGCATACCACACAGTAGGGACACACTGAGAACAGCATACAGTTCCCACAGCACACCCCCAATAGGAGGGATACACAGGCCACTCATATATCTACCAGTCTGCCTAAACAGTGACCCAGATGCTGGATAAAGCACGTAAGAGCAAGGGTAAACAAATGGTGATGGAAGATGGTGAGGCGACTCCATCAGCGGCTACTCGAGTGGGTATGAGGAACCCACAGGTCAGCCCACAGGAGGAAGGACCGATCCTGGCAGCAATAGTGGCCCTGAAAACAGCACTTGAACACAAAATCTATGCTGTAATCGTAGATGTGGGACTGTCACATCAGGACGTCTGTGAGCTAGCGGACAGAATGGGCACGGTGGAGCAGAGGGTACAGGAAAACACTGCCAATATAGCAGTACACAATCCCAGATGACGGATGTGATGGAGAGAGTACGGATACTGGAGCACTGAGTGGAGGATGCTGAAGGGAGAGCCCGAAAGAACATCATAAGGATACTATGCCTCCCATAAGGGGAAAAAGGCAAAGACCTGACAAACTACATAGAGAATCTACTATTACAGGAAATAAGGCTGGGCACGCTGACCCAAGGATTCACGGTTGAGCGAGCACTCACATCTCTGACCAAAAGATCACCGCCGAGTGCACCCCCAAGACCTGTGAAAGCGAAAATAATTAAATTTAAAGATCGAGAGAGTATCCTGTCTTGAGAGAGAGAGAGAGAGACAGAGAGAGAGAGAGAGAGAGAGAGAGAGAGAGAGAGAGAGAGAGAGAGAGAGAGAGAGGGGGGCACGATCATGCAGAGCTCCTCTAAACTGGCGATTTACCCCAACCACACGACCCAGGTGCAAAAACAGAGAGCAATGTTCGGAAAAACTAAGGAGAGATTGAGGAAAGTCAATCTAAAATACATGTTAATATACCTGGCAAAGTTAAACGTCCTTTGAAAATACACTGGAGGCGCAGTCCTGGATGGAAAAACAGGGCCTTCCACAATTGGCAAGCAGGACCAATGACAGACCCTGAAGCATAGTTGAAGAGGCAAGGCAGACTAGAGCCAAGCTCTATTGGTGAGACCATTAGGACAGATAGTAAAGATGAACATTGATATGCATAAATTGGGAGACCCATAACAGTGGCTTTGGATGGAAACGCCTGACATATGAAGGCGGCTTTACTGGGAAGCTACCAATTTCCCCCACCTAGGAACCAGATGCCTGTTGGAAGGCATTGAGCTGCTGCCTGTCAACCAAGTGATGGGAGAGGGAGGAGGGGGTGGGAGAAGCGGCTCAGCCTGAGCTTGCAGTATGCGGCTAGGCAGTTATCCAAGGTTTATAAATGGTTGTTAATGGTTTTTGTTTTTTGGAGTTGGGGGGAGGGAAGCTTGCCAGGTTAAGTGGTCGGCTAGAGGGGAGGGTAAGGTTCACAAGGGAACTGAACTGTGACATGTGCGATCTAAAATGATCTGACGGACTGGTACGAGGTCAGACTGATGGGAATTATACAACCTTGGGAGTACACCCTAGATGGGTACCAATGGCCTGGGAATAGTCACCTGGAATGTCAGGGGTAATTATGTTAAGAGATTATGTGTGCAGGCAAGCCACGATAGCCAGGAAATGGGGTGGGAAGATGTACGGCTCAACTTTCTTGGCATATGCAAGGGGGTTACTGGTATGGATATCCCCCAAAGTCCCTTTCCAGCTATTGGAATTTAAAAAGGATGACGATGGTAAGATGGTTGTGGTGCACGGCTTGCTAGAAAACAGGGAAATATGCTTAATAAACACATACGCCCTGAATTACGATGCAACTGTGTTCTTTATATTGTTATTCCCAAAGTTGGCCACATATAGAGGGGCAACATGGGTCTGGGGAGGAGACTTCAACTGCACCCTCAATCCCAGATTAGACAGATCCGAAGGGAAACATAGAAAACCAGCACCACCGGCTAAAATATTGGGTGCCTTCCTGCACACTTCTCGGCTCCCCACACAACATACACCCAAATTGATTATTTTTTCACGGGAGTGGAAATCCTGGGAAGGTACGGAGCAATAGAATACAAAGCTAGAGTGTTATCGGACCATGCCCCATTAACTGTACAGTGGCAGGCGACTGCCCCGAGACGCTGAGCCCAACCTAGAGACTGAGAGCCAAGGCCCTGCTCGATGACGCCTCCAAGAACTATCTGGGAGATACAATAGAAGAGTATTTTAATGGTAACATGGGCAGTGTAGTGAAAACAGGACTAATACGGGAAGCCTTCAATGTAGTTGTCACAGGGTCAGCAATGGGGAAAATGGGCGGTTTTGGGGCAGACATACAGAGAACCCTGTAAGGTATGGAGAATGACATTGCACAGGAAGAAAACATAGCCACAGGAGGGAACGTGGATGAGGCAAGACTGTTGGAACTGCACCAAAAGTGTATAACTGAATGGGAAAGACTGGGGGGATTGGATTACCTGAGATATTCTCAGAAACTACATGTAGAAGGGGACAAGCCAGGGAGACTGCTAGCATGGTTATGTAGGCTTAAGAGGGTTATAGGAAGCTTGACACACATAGAACAATCTGGGTAGGTCCCAGGGCACTGCACCTCATGGAATCTAAGAAGGCTACACCATGTAATAGATAGCACAAATTATCTGGAGGGAGACTGTGCAGTGGCTTCTCTAGATGCAGTCAAGGCCTTCAATTCGGTTCGGTGGGACTGGTTCATGAGAGCCCTGGAGCAGTTTGTGATTGGTAAGGCCTTCATGAGATGGGTGAGATTGATGTATATAGCACCTACAGCGAGAGCTAGCGCAGGCAAGCATATGTCTGAGGCATGGGAAGAACAGAAGGGCACCAAACATTTCTGCCCACTGTCACTGATGCTGTATATCCTGGCCCTGGAGTCACTGTGTCTTTGATGTCTTTATATGCAGATGACATGTTATTGTATGTCAACCACCCTGAGGGTACATAGATAATACCCAGAAGGCATTAGAGGGTGTGGATAACTCCATGAAATTCTGGAAGAGACTGCCCGTAGGAGTACCGGGTAGGGAGGCATTGTTAAAGATAGTGGCACTCCCGTGCCTCCTATACCACTTCACCAATGTACCCTACATCATACTCAGGGGATTCTTTAGGCGGCTGGACGGGCTGACAAGGTAATTACTTTGGGGGGACAGGGAGGAATAGAATCGCCCTTGGTGCACTACAAAGGGAATTTGGCAGCAGTGGGAGGAGAGTACCCAACTTCGAGCTGTACTACCTGGCCGGGCAGCTGCAGTTTGTCGCAAATTGGCTCGGAGATGACATCATGTTAAATACCCAACTTCTGCAGCCAATGCTGGAGCATTACTTTTTGAAAGAGGTACTATGGCAGAAGATGTGATGCTACCAAGACCCTCTGGGCTACTGAAACTTGGCAAAGACCTCCGGAAAAGGGCCTGGAGACTTTTAGCGACCCCAGACCCACAGTCCAAGTATATTCCTATAGAAGAGATCATGGAAACACAACAAGGCATGAAGGGACAGTTCAGGAAGCACTGGGAGGCCAAAAGAATTGCTATGGTGGGAGACCTCTTGGAAGGAAATAAGATGTTGGAATTCTCGACCCTGGCTAGTGGACATGGAATACACAAAGGAAGTTTTTTTGACGTACCTGGGTGTGGAAACAGGTTGGACAGAAGATAGCCAGGCGTAGAAGGTGGGAGGGAGTCTAATATTCTACTAGACATGATGTATGATGTGTCAGAAGGGGGACACACACTCTCCAGAATATATGACCTATTTTTGGAGAGTCTGGATACAGGGGAATTGACAGCACGCAGTAGGTGGGAGCGAGTACTGCTGTATACTAAGAAAGTCTCTAGGAATGCTATATTTCTACTCACCAAAACATATGTGACACACAGAGCGTACCTGACTCCACATAGGATGTCACGCATGTATAGGAATAACGAACAGGGTTGCCCAAGATGTACTCAGGAAGGAGCGATCATGATGCACATGTTCTGGACATGCTCAGTGATAGCACTGTTCTGGCAGAATATAACAGAAAGAGTAAAGAGAGCGGGGATACATATGCAAACATGGCCCCCTGAATTTTGTTTGTTAGGATTGTTGCAGAGAGGAGGGAAACAGGCAGCTCACCTCTCAAAAAAGAAAGACCTGATCAGTATCCTAGCAAAATGTAGGATAGCGATAACCTGGGAAAAGACACAGGGTCCCAGGTTAGAGGCTTGGTGGGCAGACCTAAAGCGCTGATTGCTGGCTGAAACAGGAAGGAATGCATGAGGGGAGGGAGGGAATAGAGGAGTGGAATGCAATGACGCAGAGAATGTTCAATACTGTGGACACTGGAAACCCCAGAACTGGAGTAAAAGTGGCACATAGCTACAGACTAATGGAACCAATGGGGTTCAGGACATGATGAGCTGCAGTAACAGGTGCACTTGCACAGATTTCTTCAGGGCGGGATTACTCAGACGTTGAGCCAGAAGCGATGATGACATGTAACGCTCACGTACAAGTATACCTGGAAGAACACATGGAAGAACGCATCGTCACAGGCAAAACTGTTGGTGTTTATATTTTCGCCGCTGTCCTCCATCCGGTGAGTTTGCTTTGATTCTCAGGCCCTTTGGCTTATATTACACCCCCATGCCCCACTGGCACCGTGGTTTTCCCTGCTACCTGCCTCTGATTAGCCTTGCCAGCCCTCGCTCGTTCCCCGCTTCCTGGTCTCCCACCTCCCGCTTCCCATCACGCCCACTGTGCTGTGATTGGCCAGCAGACCGTGTGTAGTGAATCCAGTACCCCGTTGCATTTGTGAGTGCCCATTTCGCCGCTGTCCTCCATCCGGTGAGTTTACTTTGATTCTCAGGCCCTTTGGCTTATATTACACCCCCAGTCCCCACTGGCACCGTGGTTTTCCTTGCTACCTGCTTCTGATTAGCCTTGCCAGCCCTCGCTCGTTCCCCGCTTCCTGGTCTCCCACCTCTCGCCTCCCATCCTGCCCACCGACCCTGATTGGGCCTGGCGAGAGGGTCCAACCCTCATTGCTAGTCCTCCCAGGGCAGCCCTCTGCCCGGCAGCCCATCGGCTAAGGACCTGAGGCAAAGGACGGCTCCTACAGTGACGGCGCCAGGTCGTATCTGCAGGTATCCACAGGAGAAGCAAGAAGCCAACAACAATTAAGTGTGGCAAGGGCGGAGCCAAAAGCAATAGCCTCTCTAAGAAAAGTTGCATTTAGTAGTTGTGCCTAATAGCCTCTCTGAGAAAAGCTGCATTTAGAAGTTGTGCCCAATAGCATATTTGTGTATTTAGAAGTTGTACCCAATAGCCTCTCTGAGAAAAGTTGCATTTAAAAGTTGTGCCCAATAGCCTCTCTAAGAAAAGTTGCATTTAGTAGTTGTGCCTAATAGCCTCTCTGAGAAAAGCTGCATTTAGAAGTTGTGCCCAATAGCATATTTGTGTATTTAGAAGTTGTACCCAATAGCCTCTCTGAGAAAAGTTGCATTTAAAAGTTGTGCCCAATAGCCTCTCTGAGAAAAGTCGCATTTAGAAGTTGTGCCCAATAGCCTCTCTGAGAAAAGCTGCATTTAGAAGTGTCCCCAATAGCATATGTGTGTATTTCAAAGTTGTGCCCAATATCTTCTCTGAGAAAAGGTTGCATTTAGAAGTGTACCCAATAGCATTGTGTGTATTTAGAGGTTGTACCCAATAGCCTCTCTGAGAAAAGCTGCATTTAGAAGTTGTGCCCAATAGCATATGTGTGTATTTAGAAGTTGTGCCCAATAGCCTCTCTGAAAAAAGGTTGCATTTCGAAGCTGTGCCCAATAGTTTCTCTGAGAAAAGGTTGCATTTAGAAGTGTACCCAATAGCATATTTGTGTATTTTCTCTTTGAGAAAAGTTGCATTTAGAAGTTGTGCCCAATAGCCTCTCTGAGGAAAGTTGCATTTAGAAGTTGTGCCCAATAGCATATGTGCGTATTTAGAAGCTGTGCCCAATACTCTCTCTGAGAAAAGTTGCATTTAGAAGTTGTACCCAATAGCATATGCATGTATTTAGAAGCTGTGCCCAATAGCCTCTCTGAGAAAAGTTGCATTTAGAAGTTGTACCCAATAGCCTCTCTGAGAAAAGTTGCATTTAAATGTTGTGCCCAATAGCCTCTCTGAGAAAAGTCGCATTTAGAATTTGTGCCCAATAGCCCCTCTGAAAAAAGGTTGCATTTAGAAGTTGTGGCCAATAGCTTCTCTGAGAAAAGGTTGCATTTAGAAGTGTACCCAATAGCATATTTGTGTATTTTCTCTTTGAGGAAAATTGCATTTAGAACTTGTGCCCAATACCCTCTCTGAGGAAAGTTGAATTTAGAAGTTGTGCCCAATAGCCTCTCTGAGAAAGGTTGCATTTAGAAGTTGTACCCAATAGCATATGTGTGTATTTAGAAGCTGTGCCCAATAGCCTCTCTGAGAAAAGTTGCATTTAGAAGTTGTACACAATAGCATATGTGTGTATTTAGAAGTTGTGCCCAATAGCCTCTCTGAGAAAAGCTGCATTTAGAAGTGTCCCCAATAGCATATGTGTGTATTTAGAAGTTGTGCCCAATAGCCCCTCTGAAAAAAGGTTGCATTTAGAAGTTGTGCCCAATAGCCTCTGTGAGAAAAGCTGCATTTAGAAGTTGTGCCCAATAGCCTCCCTGAGGAAAGCTGCATTTAGAAGTGTACCTAATAGTATACTTGTGTATTTTCTCTTTGAGAAAAGTTGCATTTAGAAGTTGTGCCCAATACCCTCTCTGAGAAAAGTTGCATTTAGAAGTTGTGCCCAATAGCCACTCTGAGAAAAGTTGCATTTAGAAGTGTACCCGATAGCCTCCCTGAGGAAAGCTGCATTTAGAAGTGTACCTAATAGTATACTCGTGTATTTTCTCTTTGAGAAAAGTTGCATTTAGAAGTTGTGCCCAATAGCCTCTGTGAGAAAAGTTGCATTTAGAAGTTGTGCCCAATAGCCTCCCTGAGGAAAGTTGCATTTAGAAGTTGTGCCCAATAGCCTCTCTGAGAAAAGTCGCATTTAGAAGTTGTGCCCAATAGCCTCTCTGAGAAAAGCTGCATTTAGAAGTGTCCCCAATAGCATATGTGTGTATTTCAAAGTTGTGCCCAATAGCTTCTCTGAGAAAAGGTTGCATTTAGAAGTGTACCCAATAGCATTGTGTGTATTTAGAGGTTGTACCCAATAGCCTCTCTGAGAAAAGCTGCATTTAGAAGTTGTGCCCAATAGCATATGTGTGTATTTAGAAGTTGTGCCCAATAGCCTCTCTGAAAAAAGGTTGCATTTCGAAGCTGTGCCCAATAGCTTCTCTGAGAAAAGGTTGCATTTAGAAGTGTACCCAATAGCATATTTGTGTATTTTCTCTTTGAGAAAAGTTGCATTTAGAAGTTGTGCCCAATAGCCTCTCTGAGGAAAGTTGCATTTAGAAGTTGTGCCCAATAGCATATGTGCGTATTTAGAAGCTGTGCCCAATACTCTCTCTGAGAAAAGCTGCATTTAGAAGTGTCCCCAATAGCATATGTGTGTATTTCAAAGTTGTGCCCAATAGCTTCTCTGAGAAAAGGTTGCATTTAGAAGTGTACCCAATAGCATTGTGTGTATTTAGAGGTTGTACCCAATAGCCTCTCTGAGAAAAGCTGCATTTAGAAGTTGTGCCCAATAGCATATGTGTGTATTTAGAAGTTGTGCCCAATAGCCTCTCTGAAAAAAGGTTGCATTTCGAAGCTGTGCCCAATAGCTTCTCTGAGAAAAGGTTGCATTTAGAAGTGTACCCAATAGCATATTTGTGTATTTTCTCTTTGAGAAAAGTTGCATTTAGAAGTTGTGCCCAATAGCCTCTCTGAGGAAAGTTGCATTTAGAAGTTGTGCCCAATAGCATATGTGCGTATTTAGAAGCTGTGCCCAATACTCTCTCTGAGAAAAGTTGCATTTAGAAGTTGTACCCAATAGCATATGCATGTATTTAGAAGTTGTGCCCAATAGCCTCTCTGAGAAAAGTTGCATTTAGAAGTTGTACCCAATAGCCTCTCTGAGAAAAGTTGCATTTAAATGTTGTGCCCAATAGCCTCTCTGAGAAAAGTCGCATTTAGAATTTGTGCCCAATAGCCCCTCTGAAAAAAGGTTGCATTTAGAAGTTGTGGCCAATAGCTTCTCTGAGAAAAGGTTGCATTTAGAAGTGTACCCAATAGCATATTTGTGTATTTTCTCTTTGAGGAAAATTGCATTTAGAACTTGTGCCCAATACCCTCTCTGAGGAAAGTTGAATTTAGAAGTTGTGCCCAATAGCCTCTCTGAGAAAGGTTGCATTTAGAAGTTGTACCCAATAGCATATGTGTGTATTTAGAAGCTGTGCCCAATAGCCTCTCTGAGAAAAGTTGCATTTAGAAGTTGTACACAATAGCATATGTGTGTATTTAGAAGTTGTGCCCAATAGCCTCTCTGAGAAAAGCTGCATTTAGAAGTGTCCCCAATAGCATATGTGTGTATTTAGAAGTTGTGCCCAATAGCCCCTCTGAAAAAAGGTTGCATTTAGAAGTTGTGCCCAATAGCCTCTGTGAGAAAAGCTGCATTTAGAAGTTGTGCCCAATAGCCTCCCTGAGGAAAGCTGAATTTAGAAGTGTACCTAATAGTATACTTGTGTATTTTCTCTTTGAGAAAAGTTGCATTTAGAAGTTGTGCCCAATACCCTCTCTGAGAAAAGTTGCATTTAGAAGTTGTGCCCAATAGCCACTCTGAGAAAAGTTGCATTTAGAAGTGTACCCGATAGCCTCCCTGAGGAAAGCTGCATTTAGAAGTGTACCTAATAGTATACTCGTGTATTTTCTCTTTGAGAAAAGTTGCATTTAGAAGTTGTGCCCAATAGCCTCTGTGAGAAAAGTTGCATTTAGAAGTTGTGCCCAATAGCCTCCCTGAGGAAAGTTGCATTTAGAAGTTGTGCCCAATAGCCACTCTGAGAAAAGTTGCATTTAGAAGTGTACCCGATAGCCTCCCTGGGGAAAGCTGCATTTAGAAGTGTACCTAATAGTATACTCGTGTATTTTCTCTTTGAGAAAAGTTGCATTTAGAAGTTGTGCCCAATAGCCTCCCTGAGGAAAGCTGCATTTAGAAGTGTACCTAATAGTATACTCGTGTATTTTCTCTTTGAGAAAAGTTGCATTTAGAAGTTGTGCCCAATAGCCTCTGTGAGAAAAGTTGCATTTAGAAGTTGTGCCCAATAGCCTCCCTGAGGAAAGCTGCATTTAGAAGTGTACCCGATAGCCTAGGTGTGTATTTAGAAGTTGTGCCCAATAGCCTCTCTAAGAAAAGGTTGCATTTAGAAGTTGTGCCCAATAGCCTCCCTGAGAAAAGTTGCATTTAGAAGTTGTACCCAATAGCATGTGTGTGTATTTAGAAGTTGTGCCCAATAGCCTCCCTGAGAAAAGTTGCATTTAGAAGTTGTACCCAATAGCATATGTGTGTATTTAGAAGTTGTGCCCAATACCCTCTCTGAGAAAAGTTGCATTTAGAAGTTGTGCCCAATAGCCACTCTGAGAAAAGTTGCATTTAGAAGTGTACCCGATAGCCTAGGTGTGTATTTAGAAGTTGTGCCCAAAAGCCTCTCTGAGAAAAGGTTGCATTTAGAAGTTGTGCCCAATAGCCTCTCTGAGAAAGGTTGCATTTAGAAGTGTACCCGATAGCCTAGGTGTGTATTTAGAAGTTGTGCCCAATAGCCTCTCTAAGAAAAGGTTGCATTTAGAAGTTGTGTCCAATAGCCTCCCTGAGAAAAGTTGAATCTAGAAGTTGTACCCTGTGAGGTGGTCAAAGAGGCAACAGAACCAAGGGAGGACCCAATTCTAGTAATGAGACCCAGCCAACAAAAGGTTAACACAGCAAATCAAAAGAAATCTACATTTCCCAGAAACCACCACGAGAAGCGAAACCAAGGAGGGGGCAGAGACAGAATTAAAAAGAGAAAACGGCATAGGTACAACCCAATCATACAGCATGGAAATAGGTGTACCAGAGACTGGCACTGGTGCAATGCAGTCAGCCCGCATATAGATGGGTGGCCCCAGAGACATACAGGGTGGGGTCAAACAGTGCATGGAACTGGGTGGAATGAGGAAAGAAAACACCCTGCAGGTGTGGGGAATGGAAGGGAAAACTGGCTGGAGACTGAAGGGACGGGGGAGCAGAGAGGGGGTTAAATGCAGCAACAGAGAGCTCACCAGGTGTTTCTGATTACAGCTGCAAGTCGAGCCAGAGACCAGAGAGGAATGGAAAGGTGATTGCGACTGGGCGTACTAGAAGGCTCACTGAGAGGCACAGGGGAGATCCCTATCAGAGGCGGACTCGCTGAGGAGAAGCGCCAGCCGTCAACCATTAATCAAGGACTGTGCCTTCCGTGTGGATTTTTGTCTTTTTGTTTTCTTAACCCAGTGAACAGAGGGTGAGTCAGACTGAAGGCTAAGGTACGTGCAGAAAAAGAATTAAGTTGACTTTATTTTCCCTTTTAAAGATGCGAGAAGCCAAGTGGAGCTTCTTTTGAACTCTGGACTTCATTAACCCTTTCACGGAAACCAAACCTCATAAAAACTAATACTGTTTGATGTGCACAAGGAGAGCTGTTGTTTAGGTTAACACCGCAATAAATCTTAAAATTGTTAAACCTACATCCGACTACAGCCTACTATTTTACATACCCAATAGAATATGTGTGTATTTAGAAGTTGTGCCCAATAGCCTCTCTGAGAAACGTTGCATTTAGAAGTTGTTCCCAATAGCATATGTGTGTATTTAAAAGTTGTGCCCAATAGCCTCTCTGAGAAAAGTTGCATTTAGAAGTTGTTCCCAATAGCATAGGTGTGTATTTAGAAGTTGTGCCCAATAGCCTCTCTGAGAAAAGCTACATTTAGAAGTGTCCCCAATAGCATATGTGTGTATTTAGAAATTGTGCCCAATAGCCTCTCTGAGAAAGTTGCATCTAGAAGTTGTACCCAATAGCATATGTGTGTATCTAGAAGTTGTGCCCGATAGCCTCTCTGAGAAAACGTTGCATTAAGAAGTTGTGCCCAATAGCCTCTCAGAGAAATCTGCATTTAGAAGCGTACCCAATATCCTCTTTGAGAAAGCTGCATTTAGAAATGTGCCCGATAGCCTCCCTGTAAAAAGTTGCATTTAGAAGTGTATGCCAATTGCACTTAGAAGGGTACCCAATTGCACCTAGAAGCTGCGCCCAATAGCCTTCCTAAGAAAGTTGAATTTAGAAAGTGTTCCGAATTACACTTAGAAGTGTACTATGTGCATCTAGAAATTGCATAACCTCCCTGAGAAAGTTACACTTAGAAGTATACCCAATTGCATTTAGAAGTATACCCAGTTGCAGTTAGAATTAAAACAATTGCTTAGAAGCACCAATCAATCTTTGACTAGCCGCCCGACTACTGCCTCATCCCACTGAACCGTCCGTCCAGAGGAGGGGGGGTAGCATTCGTCTTCAAATCTCTCTTCCGCGCCTCAATCATGGACAACCAACCCTCCATTCCATCCTGCGAATCCCTCCTCGTTAAACTATCCCTCTCCCCGTCCCTCTCACACACCTTCCTAATAATCTACAGGCCCCCTGGCCACGATAGACATTTCGCAAACAACCTTTGCGACCCCATTGCCACCCTCCAAATAAACCATCCGAACCTCACCCTTCTCGGAGACTTCAACATATGGCTCGACATATACCTGTACAAGGCCGAAATCCGGAAAGCCAAAAAAGCCCACTGCAACACCCGAATCCTAAAATACAAAAACCCAAGCAAAGAACTCCACAAAATCATCGCCGAATTCACCAATCCAGCTTGTAATACAACCGTCCCGGCCCTGTCACAAACACTGTGTGAATCACTCTCCCTCCACTTTTACACCACAGCTATTGAAAGGACAAAAACTCTAAACACCAAACGGACTCTCTTACAACCAACCGACAATCCTCCACCCGTACCGGCCAGCCCGTCAGCTACAACCTCTACCCGACCAACGTTCAAATCCTTTAGTCCAATATCACCAGAACAATTTCTCAAACTTCTAACTGCCCGCAAACCATCTGGATCCCCCCTGGATCCCTGCCCAGCCACAACCCTTAAAGAAATGTTTGCTTCCACCTGCGCAGGAGAACACGAAAGATCTATCATAAATGCCTCCCTTTCCTCTGGTATTTTTCCCAAAGCATTCAAAACGGTACACGTCAAACCTCTAATTAAAAAACCTTCGCTCAACCCTCTCGAGCCCAAAAACTACCGACCAATCTCAAACACCAGATTCCTTGCCAAACTCATTGACCGAACCGCCTACTCTCAACTAAATGCCTTTGTTGAAGCCAACAATCTCCCTGACCCCGCCCAATCAGGTTTCAGAACACATCACGGAACTGAAACCACCCTAACCTCGATCTGGGATGACCTTAAAATGAAAGCTGACTCCGGGGGAAGTGCCGCTCTAATCCTTCTCGACCTATCCGCTGCCTTCGACACGATCAATCACTCAATCCTCCTAGACCGCCTCTACTCCCTAGGAATTCGTGGAACCGCTCTTAAATGGATAGCTTAATTCCTTAAAAACAGGCACCAAATAACGACACTCTCCAGCTTTACCTCCCAAGCTCGACCAGTCGACACGGGAGTCCCTCAAGGAGCGTGTCTATCCGCCCTCCTGTTCAATCTCTACCTGATCACCCTCCCACCAATAATTCGTTCTCACAACATCCTTTGTTACAACTACGCCGACGACACTAAACTAATTCTAAAATTCCTGAACTCGAAACCCAACTCCCGACCCGACCTGGCATACTGCCTCCTTAACATAGAACGCTGGATGACCCAAAGCCACCTCTTGTTAAACCCCTCCAAAACTGAAATCATGGTTTGCGGCAACACCGATCTTCTTCCGCACCAACTACCCTGGCCACCCGCCATGGGCAACTCACCTACACCCTCCAACACAGTGAAAAATCTTGGGTGCACCCTGGACTCCGACCTAACACTCTCGCGCCAAGTCAACAATGTCTCAAAGTCCTGCCACTACCACCTTAAAACCCTTCGACGCATCTTTCCATACCTCTCATTTCCCAACAGAGTCTCCGCTGTCCAATCAATCGTTATTTCCAGACTGGACTACGGGAACCCCCTATACCTCGGAATCCACGCCTACCAACTGAATAAACTCCTAAGAGCACAAAACGCGGCGGCCAAAATGCTACTTGTGCTCGGTCCAAGAGACCACGTATCGCCAGCTCTTAAAACACTACACTGGCTTCCAGTAGCCCGTAGGGTGGCTTTCAAAACCTTATGCCTCTCCCATCGAGCACTGCATAAAACTGGACCTCAATATCTTCAAGACAAACTAATACCTTATCACCCCACTCGCACCCTAACATCAAGCTCAGCCGGCCTCCTGGTAATTCCCAAGACGAACTCAGTCAGGCTAGGCGGATCATCATTCTCAGCCCTGGCTCCAACCCTGTGGAACTCACTCCCACCCCACATCCGCCTAACTTAGGACTTAACGTCCTTCCGCAAACTACTGAAAACCTGGCTCTTCCCCTAAAACCAAACTAGCATCATCACAATAATACCTACCCAACAAACTACCTGAAGTGAGAAAAGGACTGCCAAATAAACTCGAATGTAAACTAGAAAGACAAACAGACCTAAACAAGTAACTCAGATCAAAAGAGTGAAACGGATAACAGGAATGAATCATTGAGAACCATAGGAGATGTGAACCGATGAAAGGGACATAATGAATGAGGAGGGAACAAAGTGAATGACATAAATGAAATAGTTAGAATGGATGAAACGTATAGAAGAGACAAATACACTAAGTGGAAGCGTGCATGAGTGGAAGAACAGACGACTAGAAAGATCAAATGAGTACGGTGACCGAATGAAGTAGTTGAACATAATAATGCCAATGAGTATGAAGCGAACAAAACGCAAGAGCGCATAGAACTCAGCTGGATAGTGCAAGAGGGCAAGGGCGTAGAACTATATTGAACGGACAAACGTTTAGACATGGAGAAAAAAAAAAAGATTGTGCGCTGAAGATTGGATGACCACGGAGAGCGGATATGCACGGAGAGCAGGTGAGCGGATGAGAGTGGAGAGCGGATGAGAGTGGAGAGCGGATGAGAGTGGCGAGCGGGTGAGTGTGGCGAACGGGTGAGGGTGGCGAGCGGGTGAGTGTGGCGAGCGGGTGAGTGTGGCAAGCGGGCGAGTGTGGAGAGCGGGCGAGTGTGGAGAGAGGTAAGAGTGAACTACGTCTGTGGAAAGCGCAGAAGCAAGTGTGGAGAGCGACTGAATATGAACACTGCAGAAACGTATGAAGTAGTTGAGCAGTGGAGAGCGACTGAGTGTGTAAAGCGACGGAGTCTGTAGAGCGGAGGAGTGTGTAGAGCTGAGGAGTGTGTAGAGCGGAGGAGTGTAGAGAGCGGGTGAGTGTGGAGAGTGAAAAAGTGAATGTGTAGTGTGGATGAGTGTAAGGAGCGGATGTGGAGTGAATGAGTGCTTGCTGCGAATGAATATGTGGAGCAGACAAGTGTGTGAAGCGGGTAAATGTGTGGTGCAGATGAATGTGCGTAACAGATGATTGCATAGAGCGGACAAATACATAGAGTAGATAAGTGTGTGGAATGGATGGACATATGGAGCAGACGAGTACTATTGTCAAGCCGACTAGTAGTATGTTGTGCCGATGAGTGGGTGGACCGGATGAGTTTTGTCGTCTGAACGAGTGTCTAATCTGGACGAGTGTGTAGACTCGACGAGTGTCTGGAGCGGGCGAGTGTCTGGAGCGGACGAGTGTCTAGAGCCAACGAAGGTCTGGAACGGACGAGGGTCTGGAGCAGAGGAGTATTTGGAGCGGACGAGTGTATGAGGAGCTGACGAGTGTGTGGAACGGACGAGCGTGTGTAACAAACGAGTGGAGCGGATGAATGTACAGAACTGATGAGTATGTAGAGCCGATGAACGCATGGAGCAGATGGGTTTGTAGAGCGAACAAAATGCATAGAACGAACCTACCTGCACGGAACTGCGTGACATACATATTATGCCTTCGAATGAAAAGAACATTCGAAAAACATACATCATACCACACCCCACGCTTACTCTCTCCCTTACACCACCACTCAACTAGAACACAGAGATACTATGACACCATTCGGTATAACTGTTCTCATATCTACATTCTCCCGCTCACTCCACATCACTCTATGTAAACATTGCTGGTTTTACACCCCGAGCCAGGCGTTCTCCTCAGGCCTAACGCAGCCACACTCATTCTGGATAAAGCCGGCCAGAGCGAACACATACTCCTGATCTCTAAACCACCACACCTACCGCTAAGAAGCAGCTACCACTTGAACTCCGCACCAGCTGCACACATACCTGGTGCACACACGCACCTTTTAGACTCTCTCTACTCTCTATACTGACCTGAACTTCGGTTCCCAAGGGCGTTCAACCTACCACCGCCTTCAGACCATACCAATGGTATATAAGGTGCTATATAAATGCAAAATAACATATCATAACATAACATATGTTTGTTTGTACAATTAAAACAATAAAAAAGTTTGAATAAGTGCCTAGGACGAGGTATCTCGTCCTTGGGAGTACCTCCCCAGTGCCAAGATAGCTCGTCCTTGGCACTTAAGGGGTTAATGAAGGAGAAAATGTTAGAAGGCTTTGCATGGTGAAATACTGAAATCACCAAAAAAGGCCTTGGCACTGGGGGGGGGGGGACCCATGGCAGTTAAAAGGTTAAAACAAAAAAAAATCCTGAAGAGTTGGAGTCCCTGAAGCATGTTATTATGTACTGGCTAAACTTATCATCTAGGCTATCAATAATATTCAAAACATGTGTGGACTCAGTCAGTCATTTGTGGAAAGTGAATATCTGTAGCAGATGCCTGGTGGGGAAGCCTAGTTCCTTATCCTTAGCAGTGGTTTGTTGTCTAAGGACTTTAAACTTAGATGGCTGAAAAAGGAATTACTTTGATTGCACTGAAATGAAGTAACTAAATTGTATTGTATACTTGTATTTGTATTTTACACATTGCAATGTGTATTTTATACATTGTAACTGTGTAGATTCTGTGAAAGGTGTCATTTATTGCTATGGTGTTTTAATGTTCATGGTTATGCTCATATCTTTTAGATTTGTTCTTTTTATATAATTCTTTTAATGTTTGTAATTGAACTATGTTGTTAAGGTTGACATTTATTAAGCACAATACAATTTAAAAAACACACAAAAAAGAATGTCTTTATGAGCAAGCAAAAGTTGTTATTCTATCGCTAACTCTGAGTGATTATTACATTACTACATTGAAGAAGCCACACAATTTTAATCATAGCCTGTTCTGGTTTCAGGAACCGGAGTGAAATTGGCTAACAGAGCTTAACTGGGTCGAAGTGGGAAAGTCCATGGTGTTCAGGGAAGCTTAATGAAGTGCACGATACTGAAATGGATTGCATCAAAGAAGAGGATGTAATTTCCGGTTGGGAGATGTTATATGTCCTGAATGGACTGTGATTGGAGGAGACTGTTGTATGTTCTTTTAGTTAAACTACTCATTTCTCCTAGGTGTTATTGGGCAATGTAGCATGCATGCCAAACCTTGGGTGGGATACTCCTAATGTTTTCTTCGACAAAATGTTAACATGTGATTTCGGGGAATTTAAGAGTTTGATATAGGTTACTTGAATGATGCTGTTCTCAAGTATTAAAGATAGAGAAGCATGATCCAAAATAACGCTTTGCAGGCATATTCCAATAACGGAATACATCACAGCTGCGCAAAAAGCGGTGCACTGGCTCCCCATTCGGGAGAGAATCACCTTTAAAACCCTCACGATTACACACAACACAGATACATCTCGAAAACGGCACCTCCCTACCTGGTCAACAAAATTGCCAAGTCTCAATAGTATAGACCCACTCGAACACCTTACACTCACAGATTCACACGACCTAAGTTCAAGCGAACTAAAGCAGGAGGGACCAGCTTCCCAGTCATTACAGCAAAACAGTGGAATTCCCTCCCTCATGCCTTGAGGGCTGAGGAATCCCATTGGGCTTTCTGGAAAGCCCTGAAAATCTGGTTGTTTGCCTGAATAACTACCCATAGCTCTCAACTCACCCGCTTTTGGCGGGTGTCACCCGCCTTGCAAAGGGCTGCCTCCCCCACCAAGCCTCCAGCACGCCCATTCATTTCAATGGGCGTCTCTGTTGTGGCCTAAACAGATGACAGGACGCTGTAGTACTAACGGTCTTTAATGACTAACAGCAAGTGAGGAGGCTATGCGTGGCCTGGTGGCGCGGGGCGCTTACTCACTGTTCACTGCGACTAAGTCCTGTGCTTCCCCAGTTGCTTCACTGTCGAAGGGTTGTGCACACCGGTGGCACGCTGTAGTCTCCTAGGGCCCCCATGAAGCCTCCAGTGGCTGTGGTGTTACGCCCTAGGAGCCGTGGTGTGAGTTCTATAATTCACTTCTCCTTATCCTATAGTCAGGAGCAGCGCTCCTCTCTCTGACCGCTTCTGCTGGCCAGGCGCCAACAGTGAAGCGGGAACGTTTTCTCGCGGAGCGGGGGCTCGCGAGATCCCGTCTCGAGAGATCTCGCGAGAACACGCTCCCGCGATCACGTGATGTCCCCACACACCTCCTTTGCTGGGAAACGGAATGGGTGATCACTCCATGATGAAGTCTGCATATTTCCTGGGTTTCTTCCTCTCTCGCTGGGGCCTGCCAGGATCAGGGTATGGAGCGGGATCGATGAAGTGTCCTTGGGAGGGTGCTGGTGATTCGGGTTCTCTTTGTCCAGCTCCTTGCTGTGATCCCCTGGGTGTAGTTGGGGGAAGGGAGCTTGCAAAGTCGTTGTGATGGTGCGGCTCTATGGTGTCTCCACTTGGGAGGTGATGGTTCTTGTATGGCTCTTGGCAGACTTGATCTCCTCCAGTGTCTCTTGGCGAGTGTACAGTGTCTTCTTTCCTGCGGTACATGGCTACCCTCTCTAGGTTCCATCTCCTGCCATCGCTGGTGCAGATGTGGTTTGTCCCTCTCTCCAAGACTTCTATGGGGCTGCTGTATCTGGAACCAGTGGAGGTGTCCTTGTGGGGAAGTCGTATCTTCACCAGATCCCCTTTGTTGACTTGTGTGTGTCGAGCGGCTCGGCGCAAATCCCCCCGTGCTTTCATTGCTTCTTTGTTGCGCTGCATGCAACACGTTATGTCAGCCATGTCAACTTCTTCGTCGGCCCTCACTTGCTGGAGCCATGGTGGTACCAGTGAGGATGCTGCCCTTCTCCCCCTCAGCAGATGGAACGGTGAAACACCTGTGACGGCGTTGGGGGTGAGACGGTGGGCCGCTACGGCTTCTTTGACCGTCTTGTATGGGTCTAGGCCCGAGCCGTGAGCCAGTTGTAACGCCCCTTTGATGAAGCGGTTGGTCCGCTCAACTAGGCCATTTGCCTGTGGGTGATACAGACTTGCTTTTCGCTGATTGATGTTGTTGAGCTTGAGAAATTTTTCCATTTCTCTGGAGACTAGCTGGACTCCGTTGTCCGTGACGAGTTCTTCGGGCAGGCCCTCTCGCTGGAATATGGCGGTGAGTGTTTCAATGACTGTTCCTGTGGTGATGTCTGGGGTGAAGTCAGCTTCCACCCATTTGGAAAAATAGTCGACCAAGACTATCCCGTATCTGTGCTCTGGGGGCATGTTGTCCAGCGGCCCTATGAAATCCAGCCCCAGTTTTAGCCACACCCCATTGGGGACTTCGGTGGGCAGCATGGGGGCTTGCCTCACGGCTAGGCGCTTGTCACTGTTGGAGCATTCGTGGCACCTATCGACCATCTGCCGAACGTCCTGGTCGATACCTGGCCACCAGTATGTGTCGCGTATCCTTCGTCTGGTCATGTTGCACCCTAAATGGCCCGAGTGTGCTCTGCACAGTATGACTTTGCGGATTCCGCTGGGTGGGATGATTTGATCACCTCTGAGAATGAGACCGTTCATGGCGGTGATTTCCTCGTTCACCTTCCAGTAGGGACGAAGGCCTGCGGGGATCGCTCTCTCGTTGGGCCATCCATTTCGAACCCAGGTGCTTACGTGCCTTAGGGCGTAGTCCTGCTCGCTCTCTTCCTGCCAGTGGCGCTCGCTCATTTCCATGTATTCGACGTTCCTCAGGTCGCCAATGGACGCAACGACACATTCGTCTTCCAGGAATGTGGTGCCGGGGGCGCTTTGGTTGAGGAGCCTGGACATGCAGTCCGCTTGTGCGTTTTTCCAGCCCGCAATGTGTTGTATCTCATAGGTATACTCTTGGAGCTTTGCGGCGATCCTGGCCAGTCTGGGGGTGGCCGTCTTGGTGCCGCCCGGGCTCAGCATTTGAATTAGGGGTTTATGATCGGTGATCAACTTGAATCTTGTTCCCCATACGTATGATCTGAAATAGTCGACGGCCCAAGCGCATGCCAACATCTCTTTCTCTACCGTAGAGTAATTCTTCTCGGATGAGGATAATGCCTTGGATGCAAACGCCACAATGTTCTCCGTATCGCCCTTTTTCTGGGTCAAGGTGGCCCCTAGGCCGTATGCGCTGGCGTCAGTGGTGATGTAGGTGTCCCATTCGGGGTTGTATGGTTTGAGGCACGGCGCGTGTAGAATCCTATTCTTGATTTCGCCGAAAGCCTCATCTTGTTCTGGGCCCCACGAGTACGCTGCCCCCTTCTTCAGAAGCTCTCTCATGGGAGATGTGGTCTCAGAGAACCTAGGGACGAATTTGGCATAGTACTCGGCTAGGCCTAAGAATGAGCGTAGTTCCTCTTTGGACATCGGCGCCGGTGCCTCTGTAATGGCCTCCATGAGGTTCTTCTTGGGGCTTACCCCTTCACTCGAGATGCAGTACCCAAGATATTCTACTTTGTTCACCCCAAAGACACACTTTTCGTGGCGTAGGTGAATGCCTTCCTCCTGAAGTCTGCTTAGGACTGACTTGAGCGCCTTATCATGTGTCTCGTTGTCCTTGGCGTATACCAGAATGTCGTCTTGGAAAAATGAGACATTGGTGAGGCCTTTCAGTAGGGAGTTCATCATCCTCTGGAATGCGGATGCTGCGGACGATAGCCCGAAAGGCATGCGGGTGTATTGGAAGGTGCCAAAAGGAGTGATGAACGCCGTCAGGGGGCGTGAGGACCTGTGTAGAGGAATTTGGTGATAGGCATCACGCATGTCCAGCTTCGAGAAAATGGCTGCCTCTTTCATCATGAGGACGATCTCATTGATGCTGGGGAGTGGGAAGCTATCCGTGATCACCTCCAAGTTCAGGCTTCTCAGGTCGATACAGATCCTGAGGTCGTTGCTGGACTTTTTCTTCACTAGTACTACCGGACTCAGCCACTCTGAGGATTCCACGGTTTCAATGGTCCTTCTTCGACCATCTTCCTCAGGTGGGCGTCCAAAGCTGGTCTTGCGGTGGCAGGTACTGCCCTTACTTTGTGCTTGACTGGAGTGGCGTCGGGTTTCAACCGAATTTTGTGGATGAAGTTTTTCACTTTTCCGGGTTTCTCAGAAAACAGGTTTGGAAAGATCTCCTTGTAGTTTTGCGCTGCTCCTGACGAAATCATGAGCACCTGTTCCGGAGTGCTGGGATCTAGTTTCATGCTGAGTTTGTGTTGGTCATCCCACCCCAACACGGCTGGACCTTTGGGTGAGAAATACACTTTGGTGGTGGTAGACCTCCCCTTGAAATCGATCCGGGCCTTGATGTAGCCCAACAGGTCGACCGTCGCCCCTCCAAACACGGTGGGTTTTTGCCTGGTTGATCTAATCTCTACTTTTTCTTGTCCCATCACCTCCTTGTACGTGTTGATGGGCAGAATGGTGAGGTCGGATCCCGAATCAGCCATGACGCGCGTCTCCATTCCGTCCACTTTAATGGTGCAGTGTGGTTTTTCTCTTCTGGCATGGGGGGCATTGACCATGACAACCATGGGTCTGTCCTGCAGTTCATCATCATCGGTTGAGGTGCAGTCACCGTCAACACGGGACACAGTTTTCTCCCGCCACATGCATGCTGGAGCCACGTGGCCAATGCGTCCGCACTTGGAGCACTCCTTATTCCTGGCGGGACAGTCGCGGTCGTTCGCCATGTGCTTGAGGCTGGCGCATCTGTAGCATTTCGGTGCCTCCTTCTTCCTGGGACTTTTGTCTTTGGGGCCGTCGCGGGATTGCTTGTCTCTGCGACCTCTCCATTGTAGCGCCGCCATTTCGGGCACGGGCAGGTGACTTCCCGCCTCCTTGCGTCTGCTGGAGGTTTCTTCCTCCACTCTGGCAATCTGGATGGCTTTATCGAGGGTGACCTCCTTTTCTTGGATGAGTTTGTCCTGTACTTTCCTAGAGTTGGTGTGGACAACGAGCATGTCGCAGATGACCTGTTCTGCATTTTCTCCAAAGACGCAAAGAGAAGCGAGTTCCCTCATCCTGGTGATGTAGTCATCCACGGGCTCGCTCCCTTCCTGTTTGCGAGTGTAGAATCTCAACCTGTGCAGTACAATGTTCTCCTTATTGGTGAACCTCTTCATGATGCGACGAGTCGCTTCTTTGTAAACGTCGTCGTCTTCGACGTCATTGTCTGCCGCAGGTATTTCTTTAAGGCCGGCAAAGATGCGCTGACCTTCAACCCCGAGCGCATTCAACAGCATCGCCCTCTTCCTGATGGGGGCATATCGCCTGCCGCCCACCGCTTCTAAGTAGGTGGAAAAGAGGGGTTCCCATTGCATCCACGGAATCGCTGGTGTCCCTGGCAAGGGGAGGAACGCAGGGGGTGGTGTGGCGCCTTGCATGGTGGGTCCGTGGGACTTCTGGTATCTTCGTCGCCAGTTATGTTGTGGCCTAAACAGATGACAGGACGCTGTAGTACTTCTAACGGTCTTTATTGACTAACAGCAAGTGAGGAGGCTATGCGTGGCCTGGTGGCGCGGGGCGCTTACTCACTGTTCACTGCGACCAAGTCCTGTGCTTCCCCAGTTGCTTCACTGTGGAAGGGTTGTGCACACCGGTGGCACGCTGTAGTCTCCTAGGGCCCCCATGAAGCCTCCAGTGGCTGTGGTGTTACGCCCTAGGAGCCGTGGTGTGAGTTCTATAATTCACTTCTCCTTATCCTATAGTCAGGAGCAGCGCTCCTCTCTCTGACCGCTTCTGCTGGCCAGGCGCCAACACTGAAGCGGGAACGTTTTCCCGCGGAGCGTGAGCTCGCGAGATCCCGTCTCGCAAGATCTCGCGAGAACACGCTCCCGCGATCACGTGATGTCCCCAAAGTCTCACCCGCCAAAAACAAAATCGGGTGATTTCACCCGCCTTTGCGAGACAACTGGTTTAGAGCTATGACTACCCTAATCACTGTCACTGAGCAAAACATGTTTGTTAAATGTTAACACAGGGGGACCCGATGCCTGGCATACTCGGATTGTAACACCTCTATGCTGCGAACATGGAACTGGAAGTAACTTGACCTAAGCACAGCGCCTTGCCTATGGGTTTGTGTGCGTTTTACGAAGGAATAAATAAATAAATAATACCTCGTGCCTCCGTGATCTTAATAGAAACATGACTTGCCTAAAACACTTGTATGGAAAATCTAACTCTCAGATGCTGCAAAATGTCAACATGTATGATATAGCTCCCTGCCAAATTTCCCACTTCCATGCTGACACCTGAAGCCAGTCTTGCTTTTTTGCTTCCAATTGCATGCTGGAGCTTGTAGTTTTGTTTTTCCCACTGCAGGGTTGAGCCTACAAGTCCCAGAATGCAGCATAGTTGCCAACACAACCCATTCCAATCTGTAGGTGCTTATACAGAGTTTTTTTCTTTGCATTCTGGGACTTTTAGTTCCACTTTCATCATTATAAAACTCGGACTACAAGTCCCAGACTGCAAACAAAAAAATAGGACTGGATAAGCACCTACAGTTTGGAATGGGTCATGTTGGCAACTATGCATGCATGGGGGGGGGGCGAGAATGGACGTGGGAACAGGGCTGGCTCAAAGATTCTGCATGCAACTGTGAAACTTGGCAGCTATATATACATTTCATGCTCAGTGATGACACACTAGTATTCGAATGTTACTCCTGTTGACTGCAGACTTCTGGACATGTCAGTTATCACCTGTTCTGCCAAAATAAAAATATTTGAAGATAAATGAAATTACTGATTAGAGCTGGGGGGGGGGCTAGATTCGCTTGTTTTTCCATTGCTTCCTCAACCCTGGCTTTCTGTGGTCTTTTCTCTGTGTCTATCGCTTTACCCTCGGTAGTCCTTCCTCTGTGTGTATCGCTTTACCCACGCTAGTCCTTCTTCTGTGTCTGGTTGTCTGCGCTGTCTCTGTAGCAACAATAACTCCAGTGCTGAGTCCGACTGTGGCTCCGGCTAGTGCAGTAGAAACGAGCGAGTGGGTGTTTCTTTGCTGCACACGTTTGATTTTCACAAGAAATAAAGCCTCAAGGTGTGTCTCTGGAAGTCTCAGCCAACGGGCAACACTTCCTCGGTGAGTGGATTTCCTTGTGTCCCAGTTGCTAATGCACTTTTATTTGCACCATTTATTCTTTGGCAATTTTGCACGCGCTTTGAAGCGCAGCTCTTAACATTTCCCGGAATGGGATCACATGCAATTAGTGCCAATAAAAGAAGAGTTAGCAAGTTAATATTTTGTCAAAATAGTTTGGGCGAACACTTGCACATGAAGACATGTGGCAATCTTGTAGGTGAGCACGTATAGGCATTTACTGACTTTCTGGACATAAAACAGGAACTGCCACGTTCTGGTTGATTGTCTACAATTACAAACATCACGCTGCTCAATATTTATAGTAGCACAAAAGCAAAGCAAATTCAGATTTTCCACACATTTGTTACAGAAAGTCATAATTCTATTAAAGACACAGAGGCGAAGGATTATGCTTTCTCTTCATCTTTACTGTCAGCAGCAAAGAAAAACCAAATATGTAAATGACTAACAAAAAACTAAGAAAAACTACAATAACCATGAGATTTTTGGATTTTTGTAGTCCATCACCATAGGTCCTCAAACTGACCACGTGTTCCATATAACCAATAAAACAACAGTCCTCAGATAAAAGCCCTTGTCCTCTTTCTTTGATCCTGCGAGGGTGTGTTCAGTACTTCTTCGAAATTCCATCCACGTCTTGACTCAGACCCGGCTTGCTTGTTATCCGTCGCCCCTCCTACAGAAAAATATAAATTTACAAAGGTACTATAGACTGAAACAATCGTGGGCAATCGTATACATAAACCCTATAAAACATCTCTTCAAGAATTATTACCAATATTTCTTCGTAAGCAGTATGTAAAAACAGATATAACATGATAAATATCAACTGAACATTCATACGATTGATAGGGTGGGATCCTTCGCCTCCGTGTCTTTTAATAGAATTATGACTTTCTGTAACGAATGTGTGGAAAATCTGAATTCTATGTCAAGACCGGAGGCTCGGATTATGCTTGTTCAAAGCTTACTTACCACCAACGATGCCGCACTTTCCATGGGTTTAAAATAGAAAGTTTTAAACGTCGATTCATTCGACCAATCTGCAGCTCTCATAATATCTTCTACCCTCGCTCCTATGTTATACGCTTTAGTAGCCATCGCTCCTCTAGCTGAATGGGCACCATACCTCTCAGCACCTATGCCCGCTTGAACCATCACCCATCTAAGCCATCTAGCAATGGTGGCCGGTACAACTGCTTTATAAGGTCTACAAATCGCTATCAACAATTGAGACACTCCCGGGGGTCTAACTTCCCTCCACATCTCCTCGTAAGCCTTTATACACCTGACTGGACACAACTTTGGTTGAGCCGGAAAAGATTCATAAGAAATAGATCTCAAGCCTGTTTTGGTCCTTTTTGTAATAAAGAAAGTCACCCCATTCAGAGATACACTCTTCCTATCAACCTCCAACACTCTAACATCAGATGATCTCTTGAATGCTAAAAGACATAAACGCATAGCTAGTTTGCCCGAAATCGCTTTCCGCGACAATTCTTGATTATCCGGCCAAGATAAAAACAATTTCAAAACTTTATCTACATCCCACAACTGATTATATTTAACACTGGGCGGTCTCAACATCTTTACTCCCTTTAACAATCTACAGATCAAAGGATGTTTTCCAATCGCTATACCCTCTACTCTAGGGTGCCCCACAGATATCGCAGACCTGGCTGTGTTGATTGTCCTGTAAGCCTTGCCCTGCACTGCCATCTGAGCTACAAAATTGACTACATGCACTACATCTGTTCCATCGGGATGAATATCCCTTTCCATACACCAGCTATACCATTTATCCCACGCTGATCTATAAGCTTTCTGAGTCCATGGGGCCCATGATTCATTAATGATGTTTTCAGCCTCATTCGATAATCTTGGCCTAACCCAAGATCTCCTGAAATCACCCATGCCACTAGCCTGAGTCCTCCTGACCTCACCAGTGGATGACTGCCCTCTATGGGATCTCGAATGATAAATTCTGTGTCGGGTAGAACTACTGGGTTGTGATATGTCGTTCCAATAGACTGGGAAACCACGCTTGACCCTTCCAGTCCGGCGTAATTAGAATTATGGATGCTTTTTGACGTCTCAACTGTGCTAGCATCCTCGCTATCATTGAGAAAGGAAGAAACGCGTAATTCTTCTGGTGTTCCCAGGATTGAAGAAAGGCATCTGTCGCCGAGGAAGCTGTTTGTTTAACCTCGAAGCAAACAGATCGACCTGGCAAGGACCCCACCGAGTCATAATTTCCTGGAACACTACCTCGTCCAGCTTCCAATCGCTGGTGTCTCTGAGGTATCTCGAGTTCCAATCGGCCACTTCGTTCAACTGCCCCGGCAGATATTCCGCCGTCACCGAAACTCTTCTCTCCAGACAGAGTTCCCAAAATTCTTTCGCCAGTTCCGCCAATAACCTGGACCTCGTCCCTCCCAGTCTGTTGATGTACCTGACTGCGGAGACATTGTCCATCTTTAACAGAACTCAACAATGTGCTTTCTCCTGGGTCCAGCATCTCACTGCAAAAGACCCCGCCAACAACTCCAGGCAGTTTATGTGGAGCCTCGTCTTCTGGTCCGACCACCTTCCTCCTGTGGACATGTTCCCACATCGGGCTCCCCAGCCCCATCTGCTGGCATCGGACTCGATAATAAGGTCCGGGGATGAACCAAATATGGCTCTCCCGTTCCATGCATCCATATGAATGAGCCACCATTCTAGCTCCTCTCTCACTTCCTGTGAAATATTCACTTTTGATTCGTAAGAAACGCCCCTCCTGAGGTGAGATATCTTCAACCTCTGGAGTGCCCTGTAATGCAGGGGCCCTGGAAAAATCGCTTGAATTGAAGCCGCTAACCGGCCCACCAATCTCGCCATGTCCCTCAACGACATTTCTCCTTTCGCTAGAGTATGTCTCAGTTGTTTCTTGATGTCGTTCACCTTGAGAATGGGTAAACTGAGAGTTCCCTGTATCGAGTCAACTATGAAACCCAGAAACTCTATTGACTGAACAGGAACTATACTGGACTTCTCCCAATTTATCAGGAACCCCAGACTCTCGAACACCTCTATTGTTATCTGAATCTGCTCTATCAACATTTCCTTCTCTTGACACATTAGACATATGTCGTCTAGATAAATTATCAGTCTTATCCCCTGAGCTCTGAGATGAGATACCACGGGTTTCATCATTTTGGTGAAACACCACGGTGCCGATGCCAGGCCAAAAGGCAGACATCGAAATTCCCAAATCGTTCTCTCCCAAATGAACCTTAGAAATCTGCAGTGTTCCTCTGCGATAGGAATGGTAAGGTATGCATCTTTCAAATCTATTCTGGCTAAATCTCCCTGAATAAGGGTATCTCTCAACAGATGTATTCCTTCCATCTTGAAATGTCTGTATACCACGTAACTGTTTAGGCCTCTCAGATTTATGATTGGTCTCGTCTTGTGTCTTCCTTTCACTATGAACATATTGCTTATGTAACCTCCTACCTGAACCGCAGCGGGTCGAATAGCTCTTTTTGTTTTTCAAACCCTGTAATTCTTTTTCCAATAAAGCCTTGTCTTCTCTGTTCATTTCTAAACCTCTTGGTGGTTCTCTCTGATAAGGAGTTTCTATAAAATCTATATAAAAACCTTGAGCCGTCTGAAATGTTCAGCCAATTCTCTAAACATTGAGCAGTCCTCCCCCCTACCTCTGGGGTCACCGGAAGTGTGCATGGTACTCTCACCTGTGTTATTTTGCTGACGCTCTCCTCGCCAGATTCTGCCTCTTCCCCTACTCCTCGATGGGAAGAAAGGCGTCTGTCTGCGCTCTTCTTGATCGCGCCAATTTGCTCTGTCCTGGAAGGATCGGTTGAACTGGTACCGGCCAGCCGAGCGACCCCTGCCTCTGCTGGTCCGTCCAAAAATCTGCCTCCCGAAAACTCTCTTAAGAGAGGCTTGCGCCTTATCTAAGGCTGCGTACAAATTCACAAATCTGGTGAGCTCCTTGATGGAGTAGTCTCCAAATAACTTTCCTTTAGCCGAAGAAGCTGAATCAGACGAGGCTAATTCACTCAACTTTGGGTCGATCTTAACCAACAAAGATCTCCTCCTTTCGGTGGTTATAGCATGATTAGCTTTACCCAACATGCATATCGCCCTTTGGGCCCATCCTATGAGGATTACCGGGTCAATCGGCTCCCCTTTTACTTTTGCATCCTCTCCCATCTGGAGGATCTTTGTGAGGGGTCCCGTCACATCAAGCATCTTATCCTGACAGGATTGCCAGGATCTATCAAGTCCTTTCCTCACATCTTTCGTGAATTTACCCATAAAGGTAATAATTTTTTCATCAATTACTGGTGTATCAGCTGCACCTTCAGGGAGGCGTGGTCTGGGGCATTCTGCCCTCATTTTGCTTCTAGCCTCTTTGGCTAGCGGCGCCCATCTGATGATCTGGGATGAATCATTGCTTCCGGATCGAAATCCTCATCATCAGCACCGTCCCCCTCTGCCTCCTCATTCTTACTTTTCTTTATCGCCTCATGGCTTTCTTCGCCTGAAGAGGATATCGATAGTACTTCCTCCTCTTCAGAGTACTCCTCCTCCCACTCATTCTCACTCTCACCTGAGGTATGAGATGATTTTCGTCCCCTTCTAGGCACCGCTTTACTTTTCCTTTTTCTCTTTCCACCTTTCTTTCCTGGTGGAGTGCCCGGGGGGGGTGTGAGCCTCCTCCGCCCTACGGGCTGCTTTACTGCCCCCTTTGGACTTCATTCGAGCCTTCAGACCCTTGACCTCCTCCAGGCCCTGAGAAAAACGGATCCAATCCTCCATCAGCGCTCTTTGCTGAGGATCATGTCCCAATGAAGGCCCCAGGGCTTTGTGTAGGACATCAGTCATGGCCGTGTGGCTCCTCTTTTGGCTAACACTAGCCTTCCCCTCATCACTGGAGGAACTCATTATTCTCAGGCCCTGGGGGATTTCCAATGAATAAAAGTATGTATACCAGGGATTAATCAACTCTCTCAGTACAGGGAGCCAACAAAATCTGTCTAAATTAGAAAAACTCCCTGGTTCTGGATATATATAAACAGATATAATAATATCCAATGAAGGTTTTACCTGGGACTGTTCCCGTATGACTGCGGTATCACTGTCTGCCTGCAGGGGCGCTGTAGGGCTCTTGAAGCAGAACGCTACGTTTGTATGAACGATGCGTAATGTTATGGCAAGGAAATTGTAATCCCCAATGGATTCCGTTCAAAATAATCACACCGACACTTTCTAAAGACTCCTATCATATGCTCGGCACGGAAGAAGTGAGCGCCGGAACTACGCGGTCCCGACGCGCTCCTTCTTCCGTACCGCAGTGCCCTCTTCGACGGTTCTGAGAAGCTGCGGCCGCCGGTGCACCAGCCCCGTCGCGGCCGCAACTTCAAGAAACCGTGTAAGTGTAACGGATATGCTCCGCCCAAAGGCACGTCACGTTTAAACAGTAAAAACACAATACACCGTTATAAACACACACCAAGCATTCTGCAAGAATAAAGAAGAAAAGTACTTAACTCGCTGCCGAGCAGCAAAGAAAGAGGGAGAATACAAAGAGGACAAGAGCTTTTATCTGAGGACTGTTGTTTTATTGGTTATATGGAACACATGGTCAGTTTGAGGACCTATGGTGATGGACTACAAAAATCCGAAAATCTCATGGTTATTGTAGTTTTTCTTGGTTTTTTGTTAGTCATTTACATATTTGTTTTTTCTTTGCTGCTGACAGTAAAGATGAAGAGAAAGCATAATCCAAGCCTCCGGTCTTGACATAGAATTCATACAAATAAGTGATTCAAAGAAGCATGTTCATTTTGTAAGGTGTCTGTTCATGTGACACATAGCACACCTATTGGGTCTTTTGAACTGCAGATTTAGTGCCGATTCATAGAATTAAATAGTGCTGAAAAACGGGTGCAAGCGTGCAGAATGCACGCAAACATCTGTTGATTCATGGAGCACATAGCGCGTGATTTAGGAGACTTGAATCCGCGCGGGTCCAACACGTCACTGCGACACCACGAAAGCCTTGCGCGAGATGCCCAGCGAAGACGCATACCGTCTAGCGCAGTGACCTAAAAAGGGGGCGCAACTTGTGGAATGGGGAACAACAAGCGTAAATGTGGGCGTTATGTGGGAAGTGCCACAGTAAAATACTTGCAACACCCACACGTGCACTAACAACATGTATTCATGGAATTGAACATGGCTCCCCTGCGTGCGTAAAAAAAGTGCTAATCCGGAAACACGTCTGCCGAGGGAAAGCAGGCGTAAGCGTCACTGTGCATCAAAAACAATACATAAAAAGAGCGTGCAAACACAAACGCCCATCCCATTCTTCACCGCAGGAGGAGGAGGAAAATAATAATAATTTTAACATTTATATAGCGAACCCTCGGGTATCTGAGCGCTGCTTATTATTACCCACGGTGTGTGGTGCTCATTTATCGACCTCCGAAGGATGAAAGGCTGAGTTTGGCCATGCGGGGATTCAAACCTGCGTCAGCAGGCTCTGCACTGATGTCAAAGCGAGCGCTCTACTTGCTGTGCTATCGGGCCAGCTTAGGTTAGCCAGGATAGCCAGGGCACGCCTTTTTGGGATGCCTGATGACCAGGTATAGGTTCCCACCCCATATCATATTAGACCTGGTCACGGAGTGGGAAGATGACCTCACATCACCCCCCCTGTGCTCCCAAGCACTGAGCCCCTTGGAAAAGGTGCTCAATGTACTGCATTTTTTGGCCACTGTGTCATTTCAGCAGACAACTGCCATTGTTGGGGGACATTTCACAGGCCACCCAGTCACGCTGCCTACACCAGGTGTTGGCAATCATGACTGCACGCCCCTCAGTCCGCAGGCACATATACATGCCCAGAACACCAGCATAAAGGCAGGCCGTGGTCCAGGACTTTTACGGGGTGGCGCACTTCCCTAAAGTGTTTGGTGCCATTGATTGCACCCATGTGGCCCTCGGTCCACCTAGGGCCAAAGAGCACATCTATCGCAATGGCAAGCACCGGCATTCCATCAACGTGCAGTTTGTATGTGATGCCATGTCATCACCTCTGTATATGCCAACTATCCGGGGTCCATCCATGATAGTTTCATATTCAGAATGTCACCCCTACAGCGGGCCCTGGAAACTGAGAGGCATGGCTACACATGGCTCATTGGTGAGTACAAATTGCCCTGCAAATGCATGCATGTATCACACAGACAAAACCACACCACTGACAACCCATCTCACCTTTACAGGGGACAGTGCCTACCCTCTGAACACCTACATGACGACGCCAATACGGAGCTCCACCACACCACCCTAGGTAAGATACAACGCAGCCCGTATTGCAACTAGGGCCATAGTGGAGCACACATTCAGAGTGCTAAAGTCACGCTTCCGCTCACTTGACCACTCAGGTGGTAAGCTACTATATGCGCCACCAATAGTGTGCAGGATCATTGTGGCAGCATATGTCCTGCACAACGTTACAACACAGTGTGGCATGCCGGTGGACATGGTGGTGGCGCCGCCACATACCCAACCACATGCATGGCGGCTGCGTATGGGAGGGGAAAGGGCATGTGGCGAGGCTGCCTGTACCCAGCTTGTGGCACAATTTTTCACCTAAACTCCAACCCCTGCGGAGTGCACACAGGCCTGGCACATTCCAGGTGACAATCGATGATGACAGAGGGACAATCATCTGTCCCAACCTTAACACCCTGAGAATGTGTCCTACATTGTGTGCATCGCTTAGTACTAAAAGTATCTCAATCTGGTGTGCACAAAAGGAACACATGGAAGATGGAGTATGCCAGAAACAGCATGACAAAGTACACATGACAAAGTACACATCTAAGTGCCGGTATGTCACTTGAACCCTCCCACACTTCATGTCACCTGCTTGACAGACCATGCTATTGGCATGCAATGTCTAAACAGAGAAATAAATGGCCAACACACACTACTGTCACAAAGCGTGCAATATCAACCTAAAAAGTCCACAAATAACTTGCACATCAATATAATCATGTACACAGGAACATCAATTGGCCAGTACAACAAACCAGAAACACAGGACCCAAGAGTTAATCTGTCTGACCTTGACCATACCCAAATGCACACGTGCCTCAATGTGTGTTGACTTGCACATGCCACCCTTCTAGATTCCACCCTTCCAAATTTGTGTGGCACTGCTAACCAAAAGGGGCCAGGGAAGGGCATACAGCATGAAGAGTAACAACAATGGAGACAGTCAAGGCAATACATGAAGATGGAACATGAACAAAGGATGCATCTCATTGTACGAACATAAAATGATGGCAACCATGCACTGGACAAACAATCATGAATCCCACTAGGGGTGTATACACAGGTCGAACTTGAGACTGCCCACAGATAGAATGGAAGCCCAATGCCACTGTGTAAGTTACATTCACATGCTGCACTCCTAGCAAGACCATGGAAAGGGGTAGCAGGAGTGGCATATGTGTCTGGACCAAAGGCACAAACACCAACACAAGATAAGCCTCCTTGGGACCAGCTGGAACCTACAGTGGATGACACACTGTCACATAAAAGCACAATAGACAAAAAAAACGAATAAAAGAAAATACAAAAATACCCATAGGGGACTGGGCTCCCCGCCCCCGCACTCAGGAGCGAGGAGATGCAGGGTGCACGTCAACAACCACATGTGTGGATGTCAAAAAGAACCCTCCATGGGTTAATGGGCCGCACAGCTATGATGGAGTGGAAGACCCGTCCCTGATGTCGTCACCCTCTGGTGCTGCATCAGAATGTGGTATTGGAAAGAGAGGATAACATGCATAGCACTGGTCTGGTCCACGCTTGCCTAGGCCAAGGGTACCTGACCCTTGATGTGATGACGCCGTCTGTGGCTGCAGGACTGCATCCCTCCCTTGATCTGCTGCCCCAGAACCAGTAGTCAATACTGTGGAGCGTGACCCTGCAACCGTAACCACCACAGATGGGCGTCCCGACACTGACTCCCAGACGTTTGGGATGCAACAGCACCCACAGTTTATGCACTCACCTGCGACACCACAGCGGTATCCATATCTGATTCACCACCCCAGCCTAAAGCTTCCTCAGAGGCAGACTCAGACTGAGTCTGGGCCAGGATGGCCTGTAGCACCAGTGGAACTTCGTGGGCTACCACACCACGTCCTCCACTGGTGGTTGGTCGTGGCACACTATCCTGTTCCTCCTCCTCTGCATCCAGTGCCTCATCACCTGCACATGGACAGGAAGAAAATGAAGAGCCATGTAAATACCATAGACCACACACCTAGGCATCACAATGTCGTCATGTAACACATCAACCTGCCATGTCACAAACTCCTGCACCTACGCAGTGTCAATGCAAGTGAAGGCTAGCATGAAAGCAGCCCTGGACCTGTGTGGAAGGGCTAAATGCAACCTGTAGTGCATGGTGCATAGCACCTGCAACACATGAGCACCTGACTGGCATAGTCCATCCACCAACATCACAGATGCGAAAACACATATGCCATGTACCATAGCCATGCCTAATCTGTAATACTGCATTAGATGTGAATTGCTGACTACTGTACCAGAGCCATGTACAATGTATGTGACATGACATGTAAATCACAAACTCAATACACACAGGTGTCGCACGGTGCAACGATGCAAGGGTGGTGGAATGGAGTGAAGCCAGTGTTGGGGAGAATTCTCTTCTAAGGCTAATTTCCCTTACCTATAGAGTCCCCAGCAGCTTTGCTGGATTTGAAGGGTTTATTTTTTTCCCCTGCTAAGAGTGAGACCCTTTTTTTCCCACTCTTAGACAGATTGCTAGTGTGTGTTGTAGGCTATCTTATGTGCTTATGGCCTATAGGGTTTTTCTCACCCTAATCTTTTAACATGTGTGTTACACAGCACCCTCAGTGCCGTAACACAGGGGTGTCATAGTGATCCCCAAACATAGACTCCATACCCTGGGACTGACTACTGTCTCCCAGGGCATTTAAAGTCCCCATTGACTTTACTAGTCAATAATTATGAACTAAACCAGTACAACCCATCTTACTACTGGAAAGGGTTAATATTTTTCCCTAGTGTTCATTTTCAAGAGGGTACCTTCCAGTCCCTCTATCCAAAGTTTCTGGCTGGTGGCAGTGGTTACTACCGTTTATATTCAACCGCAAATATTTTCCTATGGGATTTTCCCATTGTTCGAGGCTACCACTTTTACTGATAGCCTCTAACATACCGCCGGATTATTTTAATATTAACTTTACCCTGGTAGGTTTTTATTGCCAGAACTTTAATAATATTTCTTTCTCGTGTCTTTCTCTGAAATCCTAACACAGGTCGGGGATCCTTTGTTCGTCCTTTTGGCGGGCTTCTGCACAGAAGCCCTCCTTTCGGCGCCACTGAGTCTGGGGTAGACAGGATGTGTGGGAGGGGGAATAGGCACCCTGGACAGGGTTACCTAGGCAACCCAAGTCGCACTCTGCCCCGATAGGCTGGGGGGTTATCCCGCCAGGATAGCCACCCCACTGTGTGAGTGACAGCTAGGCTGTATGAATGGGGGTCTTGCTGCATAAAAGCAGGGTCCTGAGGACTAGAGGACAAGATGTCACCACTGGAACTAAGAAGCCGAAGAGGAGAGAAGCCAAAGACATCTGCAACGACTGAACCACTGGTGAAGCCCTGCTGCAGATCCTCACCACTTTTCTCCAACGCCTCAAGAAGATCTTCACCTTCAAGAGTCTTCTTCCCTTGAGCTGGTGGGGTCAACCAGTTCGCCAATCGCCTTCCAAGACCTGCCTTGGTCGAATTGCCAGTGCCAAGCACTAGGAGACCGGATAGCCAGGCACCCGTCCACCACGACCGCGATTTAAAGGAGCGTACCTTTTTATTCTGTTTTGGAAGCACCGCGGCTGGTTTCATTCCTGGGCAGTGCAGTAACTCGAACCTTCCTCCACGACGAGAGCCTCTCTTCCTCTGCTGGATCTCCCGAACTGCAGGAACTACCGCCACCGCAGGAGCCTCTTCCACTTCCAAGGTACATTGTTCCGCCAGGCCTCCCGTTTCGTTGGGTATTGCTAAAGGTGTTTTAAATCCTTTTCTTACCTTATGGGCTGGCCGCCTTTCATCTAACATTATCTTTCTAAGTCCTGTAACCGCCTTTTCCATTGTTTAACAAAGACTTGACTGCAGCTACTAGAACATTTTTTAACTTAGGCACTTTGCCTTGTACCACTGACTCTGTCACAAGCCTATTGACTCTGGCTAAATCTGTTACAACTGCCTTCTCTAGATTGTTTCTCATCAAGAAATGTGTTGGTGCACCTAAAACTCTTATTACCACCTTTCTTCCCCTTTTTATATATTGCTGAAGTGCCATTTTGCTCAGTTTTCACCAAAGTACTGTTGATGCTAAAAGTGCTGCTTTGCTTAACTTGTTCACAATCCAATTGGGAAGTGTTACTGGTGTGTTTAGGAGTCTAAACCTGTATAACTTGTTCTTTCCCACCGTCTAAAGAAATTGTTAGAGTGCCATTTCTGCTTAGTTTACACTGTGCCGTTTTGCTCAGTTTTCACTCTTGCTCAAAGTTGTCTACAATTTAAATAGGGAGTTGTGTATACTTTTCTTGACTGTTTTAACTTATTTTAATAATAGTGATTTGTGTGTGAACATCAGAGTGTGTAAAATAAATATATATATTCTTTTTGATACAAGGCTTTGGTCAGTGTTTCCTTGTTCCATAGTATGGTAGTCCTAGTGTGTAAACCCTGAATACTGCTCATCTCCCTCTTGAGATAAGTCTGACTGATTATCCACAGCTACCAATTACATCTTTGTGGTACAGACTGATACCAAAGGGGATTTCTTGCATATACCTGTAGTCTTAATCTTCTGTAGTGCTCCCTAAGGGAACTGCATAGGATTCTGCCTAACAGCCAGACACACCCATCCCATGAGGCCAGCTCACATTGACATCACGCGAGTGAATAGGTATGGTGAAGGTGAGACCTGGGGTTGGAAGTGGGAGTGGGCAATGCAGTACATGGGAATGGCATACCAAATAAATACAACTACATTATCAATGAAAATGCGGTGTGCTGGTGGAAGTGTATGTGCAGACATCAGCTGTCAATAGCTGCTAGAGGGTTGTAGGAATACAGTCAACAGCCACTGAGTGTGGAGTATGGCAGGGAGGCAGTGCATGGGTACAACTGGTGGCTCAGAGGCCCGTGTTGGAGATCATAGTGTGGGCAGGTGACTAGTACATTCTCCCAGTCATCAGGACTCCAGCAAGGGAGAGGAGGCAGAGAAAGCAGAACACATGAGGAAGGATCCTAAGAGCCCCTAGATCCAGAGAAGGTTAACCTCCGGTGTCGTAGATGCAGGGAGTCTGTAGCAGAGGGAGGCCCCAGCCGAAGATGGACATTAACCACCAACTAATTGCTCTGAGAAGTAACTGACCCTGAGGGAGGCGGAAAGGGATAATCAAATACCATGAGAAAGAAGCAAATCGGGAAGATGGAGTTGAAGGAACTGCGGCACCAGGAGCCATAAGGCCCTGTGGAAAATACAGAGCGATTGACAATGAACAGTCGTAGCCACTGGGAGCTAGTGCCATCATCACAGTCCTAGGGAGACAAAATACCTGGCACCAAGACCAAAGGACAATCCCCAATGCCCACGTCAGGATAAATTGCAGTGGGAAGAGAGTAGAGGCACAGAAACTGGCCATTGTCAGGCTGTAACCCCACTTCCCAAATCTCCTCCTCACCTGATCCTTCTGAAGGCTTGTCTTTGGAAACAGAAGAAGACTTTATGCGGGATTTCCTCTTGTCAAGTGTAGGCTTCTCCTTAGGCTTTCGATCCTTCTGATCGTGTAGGTAGGGTCTGGCTCCCCCGGAGGCCACCTTCGCAGGAATGGGAACCTGCCCTCGGGGGACCCCAGGGAGCCAACCCCAAATTCAGGGAAAAAGCCAAAAGGCAGAAAAAACCCTGACGTCCAGGATCACTGAACAGAAGTCCTTATCCTCCAGAAGATGCAGCAATAAAGGTTACGTTTGTATGCAAGGACCGCAATTGTCAATGAATGATGAGTACTGGAAGTACTGGACACTGAATTATGTGGCAACAGATCCAGGAAGGCCAAAGTAGCAGCTGATCCAGATAATACAACAGAATAAAAGAGTACACATGGAAAAGAGTTGTGAACAAAGAAGGTAAGAAGTGATACAGCCTAGGACAACCAAGAAGAATAATAAATGCCACAGACCGAAGTACGACTGAGAAGAGTAAAGGATAAGACACAAGGGAAACAGAAAAAGGATGGAGGGCAAATGCCAAGTCGGCGAATACCCGGAAAGCAGAAGAATCGGGCGCGAAGAGCTGGAGAAGAGATTCCGAACGCTACCCTGGAGTCAGACTGAACCGCCGAAACACTGCGGAGAGGAGCCGAATCACAGGAGCTGATACGGTAAGTCGGGAAGGCGGTAGAACGCCAAGGGAAAGAATTAGCAAGGAAAGTAGTTAACGAAGGAAAAATGGGGCAAGGAAGTGGACGGATAAGAAACAGAATCACTAACAACTAGCAAGAGGGAAACAGAGAAACAATATACACTGAAGGCAATAGAAGGAAACTTCGGAGTACGCAGCGGAGCACTGTAGACAAAACAACACAGATGCAACGCGCCAAGCCGGGGGCGGAGTCTGCTCTTATACTAGCGTCCACCATCTTGGATGAGGAATAGAGCAGGAGTGGAGAAAGCTTCCTAGAGCTTCCAGGAATGCCACAGCTTCCACCCGTGATTCCTGACAGCCATAGGGGGTTGCAGTACCCCACCATAAGTATGAACAGTCCTCTGGAGACACTGAGCTACTGGGGGGAATCAGAGGAAAGGAGGAATCCCCCCTGAGGAGGTGCAGCTGGCAGGGTGACCCGTCAGAGATATGCGGAGAGAAGGCCAGTGTGGAGTGCAAGATTGTGACAGACTATCCGCCATCACAGGTTGGAGCAAGAAGAAGGCTAAGAGAGCCTGGACAGAGTGATATCGAAGGAGTGAGCAGGTGTGGTGATGGGGTTCGTCATGGTGTGCAGCACATTGTGCGTATGCAGTCTGCTGGTCAACAAACACATATCAGTGCACCATGACATGGTTCACCTATTGCAGTCATACTAATGCAGCCAGAACTGCCAGACAACCAACACACTTCATCCAAGCAACATACACATGACCTGGACACACACGCACATCACCACTTACCAGACATTGCCTCATAGATTGGCAGGTCTCCCACGCCTTGAATCTGCTCCACATCAATCATAGCACCTATGATCTCCTGTAGAGTGAGTTCATCGTCCTCTTCTGGTGACCCACCTCCAGTCACCAGATTAGAGGCATAGTTGGCACTCGTCATACCAACGCTTCATTGCGTCAGCAGCTGAGGGCCTCTCATGGCCCAAGGAGTTAATAAGGTCAGCGACACTGCCAGTGGGGCCATACGCTGGGCAGGCGTATGTGTGCTCCCTGCCTATAGAAGCATGTCGTGTTGGTGTAGCTGCAAGTAGTCCACGAGGACCTGGAGCTCCTCATCACTAAAGCTCCTCTTCCTCGACATGCAGGTCTCCTGTGTCGTGCCTTGGGACTGCGCGCTTTGCCTTCTTATGAGGCTGTGCACACCTTGAGTGGCTGGGACCACTTGGGTCAGTAGGGGCTGGAGCACTGGTGGCCTGGGCTGTGGCATCACACACTGATGGTGTGACTGTAGGTGCCCTTGCAGCTGGCTGTACCTGGGTGCCGGTGCCATGACGCTGCACAGCATTCCCCTTCCCCCTCGATGCACGGATGGCATCTGCCCCTGCGTCTCCATGGACCGTGGCTGGGAGCACCACAGGCATGGATGGGCGACCCGAAGGCTGGGTGGTGGTTGCTACAGCTGCCCCTGAAGCTACCTGACCCTGGCAGGTGCGTACAGCAGATGACACTGCTGCATTTGGACCCTGGGTGCCGGTGCCATGACGCTGCACAGCATTTCCCTTCCCCCTCGATGCACGGATAGCATCTGCCCCTGCGTCTCCGTGGACCGGGCGGAGAGCACCACAGGCATGGATGAGTGACCTGGAGGCTGGGTGGTGGTTGCTACAGCTGCCCCTGCAACTTCTTGGCCCTCTTGGGTCGGGGGCATGGCTCTCCCTGCAAGGGGCTGGACACGTCCGCCACCTCGGGCGCCTCTGCCACCACGGCCACCTTTACCTCCCTTCCCACTAGTTGCCCTCCCAGTCATGGCACAGATGGAACGGTGCAATGGGAGGTGCATCTATCGATTGTCCTGGGCAGTCTGAGTGAGGGGGCAGTGTACGTGATGTCAAACGTACCAGTGTGCCCCAGCAAGGCTCAATGTAACCCCTGGGGGAAAAATAAACGGGCAACAAAATATGTATGCGAAGGACGCGTAAGCTACAGTGATGTTAAATAAGGGTTTACGCGACACACAAGGGCACCCACATATTGCGAAATGCGTATGAAACTCACTGTCAGCCTCAAAAGTGCGTGTGCGTAGAGGCAATCCTCCACCAAAAGAAGAGGCTTGCACGCAGTGAGGAGATCGCGTGGAACGAAGTCCACACATCTGTCCACTATTACTCAGAAAGCGTGTGATGCTCTCCTATGCTCTACTTTATCCTGAACGCCACGCCCAACGTTCAGCACGTGTCAGCGTAAGTTACACGCTTAGGACCTTTCCTCTGATTTCACGCTCAAGCGATGTTTCCGCACGTGCGGAGCGAGTAACAGAGAAGACCCACGTTCCTGCCTACCAGTCAATTGAGCTGCCTCCTACGAGCCATCTGCTGCTGCCAGACCACTCTGTGTGCCTGCTGCCCACGTGTTCTGCATTTTGGTGCCTGCTCTGAAGCCATTCCCAGTGATCCTGTCATTGTGACTACCTCTGCTGATCCTGAAGACTCCCACTGCCATACCGCCGCTCCACAGCCCAGCTCCAGGACCACCTTGCCCACCCACACCTGCCTCGGGGGTTGCCATGTCTGACACATCATCATCTGAGGCAAGTGGCAACCCCCCGGCAGAGAGGCAGAGGGCTGTCAGTTTCTCACCCGGGGAAGTTGGCATCCTGGTGGAGCAAGTCCTGGGGCATCATGATGCCCTCTTCCCCGGACCATCGCAAGTCGGCAATGAAGGACGGAAGAAGATCTGGGCGGACATCGTGGGTGCCATCAACGCGGAGGGGGTGGCACCCCGCGACTACCATCATGCCCACAAGCACTGGGAAGACTTCAAGTCCAGGACCCACAACAAGGCCCGGCGCCTCCTCAAGGGGCCGGTTGACCACCAAAGTGATGAGGGTCCTGGAGCGCTTCTACCCAGTGCTGTACGCCAAGGTCTTGGAGTTGGTGCTCTGTCTGGAGTCGACTGGTAAGTGTTCATGTGTTCTTGTCCATCATAGTGCATGTGCATGTTGACGTGTGGCTGGAGTGTGCACCTTGGCCTTATGTCTGGCATGCCTCCTGTACAGGTGTCTGTGTTCATGTCCCTGACAGTGCTGCATGTGAGTCCATTCAAGCATGTGCCACATCAATGGTGTCTGTGGTGCAATGCGTGATGCGCACTGGCATGTAACGACGTGTACATGTTTGCATACCTGTGTCTAGACTGAGGCACGCGGGAGGTGTGACACATGGGTGCTTATGTCACCATCATGGACATGCATGTTGTACATGTGCGTTTGTCTGAGTAGTGTGTGTGTGACTGGCAAACACTCCGGGATGTATGTTACTTGAGTTATTGATTTTTGATTGCCTCACGCTGCTAATTTGCCCGTGAGTGCACCGTGACGTGATCTCTATGGCCTGCTTCATGATTGTCAGGTGATTTGTGTGAATGGGACGTGTATGACCCATGATGCTTGTGAGCTGGAGGCACAATTCTGAGGTGCTGCCAGTGCCTTGTCCAAGGATGTGAATGTCTGTTGTAAATGGGAGACATGATTGTCCATTTGTGTGAATAGAACTTCCCTGTGTGTAGTGGACGGTGATGATGCTTGTGACCTCTGACGGTGCCACTGATGTACATTAGCATTGTGACAAGCACACGTGTTCAGTACCCTGATGTTTGTGTTCTATGTTTCCCTATCCACAGCGACAATGGGAGAAGACGGCGGAGAAGGCGCTGTGGAGCACGGCAGCAGGGATGCCTCCACCAGGTGTAGGCGCAAGGCCTAGTCTGCCTCCCAGGTACTGTCATCTTCCGGGACCGAGGAGACTGGTGCCGCGTCCAAGTCAATGGCTGCAGCTGCTGAGGGTACGTCCAAGAGGGTGAAGGTGGTGGAGGACTCCTCAGCAGTGGGAGGGACAGGTGAGCCCACACTTGGGAAAGACACTGCGGAGGAAGGTGGGGAGGCATCCAGGTTGGCGGGGGAAGGAGAGGAGGAGGAGGCCATATCAGCCCAGCCCATGCGGCCCGGCGGGGGTGATGATGTAGGTGTGACTGGTGCAGTCAGGGGTCGGGGGCAGTGCAGGTAACCATGGAGGGGCTTGTGCCTAAACCTGTCCCTGGTACTGCGACTGCACCAGCAGAGGTGGTCACCACGGAGATCCATCCTGCAACAGGACGTGTGGCAATGGTGGACGAGCAGGCAACAAGCAGCAAGGCACATGCATGACAGCCCCGCAGGTTGTCATCCTGCAGGCTGTCCCGGAGGCGCAGGCACCGGGCTATTCGGCGACAGCAGGCTCGGCGTAGGAGGCAACAGGACTCTGGGCTTCCAAGTAGGGGAGGCAGGTATCTGCCATTAGGCAGGAGGCACGTGGACCTTTCAACGTGGATGTCTTCCGTGTTGGAGCGATTTGGCCAGCAGATCGGAGCAGAGCGGCAGCGGGCACAGGGGGCACGACTCGCCATGGCCAGGGCGGAGAATACCCTGTGTCGGGCAGAGAGGCGGGCTGAGTTACTCGAGGAGTCTTGCAGGGAGTTTGAGAGGAGCACATTGGAGTCCCGCAAGCCCTCGAGGGGAGAGCACAGGCCCACCTATTGGAAATCGACGCAGAGTTCGATGATGCCCTGGCCGAGACCTTGAGGGGGAAATGGTGAGTCAGAAGACTAGCCCGCTGCCATTGTACATAGTTCATTAGGAGTGTTTCTTTCCCTTTTTTTTGGAGTTCCAGGACTTTGCTCCACATCTTGTATATAGTTGTTTTTGAATGGTTTTGTTGCGAAGTTCCTACATGTTTTGGGACCATGGACCCTGGATGTTTGTGTATAGTTGACATTTTCTTTGACAAATTTATTTTGCACCATGAAGGAATGGTTTTGTTCTAATTTGTGTTTTTATTTGGACATACATTGTTGGACATGGACCACTTTTTTGATTATTTTTTTCCATCTTGTCTATTTCCGTTTTCACTTTATTTAGTTTTTTTGATTAAATTCATGCAGGTTTTATTGCTTTTTTTTTTAATGAATGTGACTTTCATGCATGTTTTATAATTATTTTATCCATTGAAGTCAAAGTGGTGTCTGGTCTCAATGGTTTACTGCATGTTTCACTCTGCCTTGACTCTGTTACGTGTCCCTGCTGTTGACCAATGTTGTACATGTGTCTGCACACATTCATGCATGTGTGATTTTAGGATTCCCATGACATGGGGCATGTACTGGCGAGCATGACCAATGGATGGGTGTTGAGGTGCAGCGTGTGGTGGCATTTTGGTTGGCATGTGCTGCATGATTGTATGTTGGTCCAATGTGTTTTGGGGTGGGGAGTATCCCATGTGATGGGGCCTGCCTGTAGGTTGCCATCACTGGTGGGGTGGGGGGACATGAGGCAGAGCCTGCTTGCAGGTTGCCATCACTGGTGGGGTGGGGGGACATGAGGCGGGGCCTGCCTGCAGGTTGCCGTCACTGGTGGGGGTGGGGGGGGACACGAGGCTGGGCCTGCCTGCAGGTTGCCGTCACTGGTGGGGTGGGGGGGGGGACATGAGGCGGGGCCTGCCTGCAGGTTGCCGTCACTGGTGGAGTGGGGGGACATGAGGCGGGACCTTCCTACAGGTTGCCGTCACTGGTGGGGGGTGGGGGAGACATGAATCGGGGCCTGCCTGTGTGGTATGGTCACGGGTGTTGGGGGAGGGGCGCTTGTGGTGTGGGCTGCCTGCGGGGTATGGTCATGGGTGATTGGGGGGGTGGCCAATGTGGTGTAGGATACCTGGGGTGTATGGTCACGGGTGTTGGGGGGGGGGGGGGGAAGGGGGGAAGGGGGGAGGAAGCCATGTGGTGTGGGATGCCTGCGGGGTATGGTCACGGGTGTTCGGGGGCCCTTGTGGTATGGGATACCTGCATGGTGTGTTTGCGGCTGATGGCTGCACGCACAGGCATTTCCACGCGATTTGGCTGGTGCGACCAGGGTACGCGATTACGCTGGGGTGTGGCAGGGGTATGCGCAGGCCTTTCCACGCGATTTGGCTGGTGTGACCGGGGTATGCGATTACGCTGGGGTGCAGCAGGGGTATGCGCAGGCCTTTCCACGCGTTTTGGCTGGTGCGACCTGGGTACACGCAGATTTTCACGCGATTACGATGGGGTGGGGGGCTGTGTGCTGGCCCACGGATGGTGCCGGCCCTTGCGCCGTATTAGGCAGTTCACTGGCTTTTTCCTGTGCACGGGGCGTGTTGGGGGCGTTACTGGCACTGCTTGATGTTCATTGCGCCACCGCTACTGGTGCCTCTGGAAATCCATGAATATGCGCGCTGCGCAATTGCTGGTTTGCACCACTGCTGGCGCACGCGGCACTTGCACTACTTCTGTGCTGGATTCTATGAATTCTGCCCTTATCTCTTTGCCTGTCAGAGAAGGGCTTAAGCAGCTTGCTGTTATGCATGAAGAGTTTAAATCTACAGTTCAAAAGACCCAATAGATGTGTTATGTGTCACATGATCGGACACCTTACAAAATGAACACGCTGCTTTGAATGACTTATTTGTATGAATTTGCTTTTCTTTTGTACTGCTATAAATATTGAGCAGCGTGATGTTTGTAATTGTAGACAATCAACCAGAACGTGGCAGTTCCTGTGTTATGTCCAGAAAGTCAGTAAATGTCTACACATGCTTAAAGAAGGGATTAAGCAGATTTACCTTCTGTCTGGCTCTTTTGGAGTGTATTTTGGTCTTTAAATAAGTATGGAGATCTCCTGTTGACCATTGTCCGGTATACGCTGTTCTGCCTGCCCTGCCTGTATAGCTCAAATCAATTTGTTTTCTGGTACTTGTAGGCCATCAATTTACCAATTTGTAAACGGACAGTATACCTCCGCCCCTCCCTCCCCCCAAACCTCCAGAGGATCGAATTGATTACTTATTCTTACTATCCATACCTAGACTGGGGCAAGAATAGCCTGTTATTTCTGTAGAATTCGCTCAGAAATTTACGTTTTTGGTGAAATGCACATAAGGAAACCAAATTTAATGAACCTAGCAATAGGATTATTGATGCATGTCAGTACCTCCACCACAAGCATTTCCCCTATCTGCCACGTCCCGCCAGTGCGGAGAACACTCATCAAGAAAGCTTTTGCCTAGTTGCTAGGGAGAGGAGGCGGGTGGGGGTGGAAGAATTGGGCTCAAAGCACCACCAGATGTTTATTTTATGAGTTTTCTTTAAAGGGCCTGCACTGTGAGGATTTGTGTACCCTCAACCAAATGCTTTGCCAGCATTAATCAGATATACTTTCTCCTACCTCCCTCTGGGCATGTTGCCCAACTTTGTGATCTCGGTGTCCCTGTCCAGTGCTTGGTAAGGGAGCATGATATGTTTTCATGTTAACCCCTCCCGAAGGAGACATTCCATTAATTTTTCCTCATGATTGGGGGTTTTGCCTTATTTGTGTGTTACGAAAGTGTTCAAGATTGGGCAGGTTCAGTGTTTACGTACATTGTTCGATAGTTAGAAAATGGCCATCCTTATAGAGGTAACTTAGGCTCAGAAACCCGTCTCTACCCACCCAACAGAGCTGTTTTATGGGTACTTGGGGTGGAAAACCCTCATTCTTTAGGACTAGTGATATCAATTCTTGTTCAGATGTGCATACTATTCGCCGGGTCCCAGAAGCCAGGTCTGTCCGGTGTCCTTCACTATGAACCACCAGGCTGAGTGGCACTTTGCACCATCCCTAGAGTGGAACAATGGGAATTCAACAATCTGGGTAGCCATGTAATACAGAGTGAAGTTAAAACCTCAAGACAGCCTAATGATCTGGATTTCATAAATCTTTTGTACGAGATTCTTTGGGTATTTCTTCTCTAGATAAAATCAAAGTTCTTTTTAGTTAATTCAATTACTTGGAAGATCAATGGGTAGTGCTTGAAATGTGTATGAAAGGTGTACACCTGGGATCAAGAAGCACATCGGGATCAGATGTCAGTGTTCACTGTCTTTTAAGTATTTTGTTGGGTAGCTTAAAAATAAAATGGGATCTTCTCAAGCAAAAGATTTTGGGATGCTTTTTCCTTAATAGGGTTGGATTCCTTCGTTCTGCAGAACCTCTCCTTGTCTAATGTCTCCTCCGCGAGATGCAAGTAACTAGGCCTTCCTGGCCTCAAAAACAAATGTCCCATTTCAAGCGTTTCAATAGGCATTAGCACAACCCTCACAGGAGTTGTGGTCTTTGGGGTGATCCCAATCATTCTTTTTCTTGATCTGGGCTAGATGCAGGCTTTCTCCTGTCCCATACCCAAGACCCACTTTTTTGTTTATTCTTGTGGTGTTAGTGTATGTAGTCGACATTGAGGGTTAAAAGAGGGGCCCGTGGTGTCTGCCTGGACTTCATTCTGATCCTTTTCCTCACCTCTCTAAGCTGACGATGAACTCCCTGCCCCACAGCACATGCCTCCTCCCACCATCTCTGTCTGTTCCACCTTCACCTTTTTCAATCTAGGATTTGTGGCTTACCTAGGGAAAGATTCTGGCTCTCTGTTGGTGGTGGGGGCTCGGTCGATAGAAAGTGGTGCTGTGAACGTCTCCTACAATGTGGTATGAAACGGGGAGGTCTCCTAATCCCATTCCCGGGGTCATCATTGTGAGGGATCAGTAATGCGAAGCAGACACTGCTTGGGATTTTATCCAAATTAAACTTTTTATTAAGGACAAAAAAATGCAAATTAACCCTCACTAAACCTATTTTATCAGGGAGTTCCCTACATAGTCTAAGGGGATAACTCCTAGCATAAATAAACTGGCCCTCGCACTAAAACAACAAAACATTCAAAGTAAAACATAAGCAACAAAATAAGTGAATAACCAACAACCTGTGACTTGGATGGCCTATCGCCTGTCCTGGGTAGATCCCTTCCCCAGGATTGCTCAATGCCAATGTATCCAATGGTCCGAAAGAAAAGTAAAATCTTGAACCATTTCTTGTAAGTTCTAAGGGAAATAAATGTTTACTAAACAAAACTCCACTGGTAACAGTTCTTCAGCTTTCTGTTGAAAAGTTCCCCGTCCAATTCCAGCCAAGAAAACAGCACCAATGGTATTCCTGGATGTCCTCTTTCCAAGATTATATTGCCACAGTTCAAAAGATAAAGAAACAACTTCTGCTTCAACAGCATCCCAGGTAGCTCTAAACTTTGCAGTGTCTTTGGTATCATTGTCGGGATGCTCCTTCTTAGGGTGTTGCTTTCCTCTTAACAACCCCCTTTTACTACGGTTACCTTGGAAACGGGCTCCTTTGTTCCACAGTATTCTACTACCTCAGCCACCTTTAGTGCAACATGATTTGACAGTATTATACACAACCACACTTCTGGTAGTTCTACTTCAACTTGATACTTTAGACTTGTTAGGTAGTTTAAAGACAAGACTCTTTGGTCTCCACAGGTAGGCAAGGCACTCTTCTTTCCTAAGCCATAGGTAAAGGGCAGCCTCTTTGCCTCCGTCTGTCATATTGCCACCAATATAACCTGCCTCTGCTTCCAGTCTGCTTGTCTTTCCTCTCGAACAGTCTCAGCATTACAGATTGTTAACTTAATGTTCTTATAAGCACCCACCTCCCTTCCTGTATTGCTCGCCCAGAGTGCACGGACAGTCATTAATCACCAGCGCAATTGCAGAGCCAATACTTTGAACGCAGGTAGACGACGCAATGACTTACAACCACACGCACGCTTAGAAAATAATGAGCACTTATACGGCTATTTATTGAAAGCTTGGAAGCAACAAGTGATAACAGAAATAAATCACAGAAAAGACAGAGAATTCAAAAGAAAATACATCACCGTGGGCGTAACTGAATCCCTCATCTCCCCAGAAGCGGCTGGAAGACCCCGGTAACAGCCAGGCCGAGAGCACAACAGCCCACAGGTATGCCGGACAAAGGCGTCCCGCTTCCGACTGAGGTCTTTGTACTTGCCCCGTCTAACCGTTGAGGGGGTTCCACATATATGCACTCCTCAAAAAGGGGTGGTAATTTCTCGAACCTTCTGGCAATGCACTTGCACATTAATGGGTAAACGTTGGTTGCCAGCTGGGTCAACCGACAGTAACCTCAAGGAGCAAATCGCTTCCCTCTCCTAAGAACAAACGCCACGGAAAACAGTCCCATAACTCATAACAAGACATAACAAAACCAGCTTTCCCAGCAGAATGTCCTTCACTGCATACCAGGTTTGGAAAGCATGTTTTCTTCAGCAAAGTAAATTCAGCTCTCAGCAAAAGTAAGTACAGCTTTTCACTGAGGCATGGAGTAAATATCCATTATGGCTCTGAGTGCCCCCAGAATACACTGCGCACCAGCGCCATGTTTTAGCTCAAGCATAACAATTCCACCCTTGGATATTTATCTTCCATAGCCCAGTGGCAGAGGAGCCAGTCTTTGAAACCGACATAATATTAAAACCAAGTTGGGAATGCATTGAATACAACAACAACAAGCTATTATGATAGCTAATATAATGCAAAAGCGTAACGCAGTTTACCCCCTAATATCAGGAATCCATGAAAATAACCAATCCCACCAATTCCCAGTATGATCTTGGGACACTTGAGAAATGAGATCCCTCAAACCTCGAATATGACTTTCAATGGATCGTGAATGGTCACTGAGATTGAAACAACACATACCTTCAACTGCGTTACAACCTAAATTATGCTTTAGCAATAGATAATGAACAGCAGCCCTGTTTTGCAAAGTTGCTTTTCTAATAACTTTGCTATCAAGGAGTAACTCTTCTAATGCTTGAGAAGTATGATTGAGTCCTTTGACTACTAAACATGCTAATTTGATCAAAGATTTGTAACCCCCAGCAGCTAAACCCCAAACTCCCACTAATGAAAGGGTTAATGCTAGAACCTCAGATTCTGATAGCAAATGCACATGTGAATCACAATCGGGGGATAGACCGACAGGCTCAAAAGTTGACCTTTTGCCTCGAGATATCGCTGGGTGTAAAGGGAACATCATTAGTCCTAATCGAGTTAAGGCACATGGGCCTCTGGAAATGTTAGCTGCAATATAAGTGTATGTGATGTTACCACATGAAAAGAGCCATCCGGTTGGAAGTTTCACATGATTCAGATGACTGGCAGCTATCTCTATATGATTACATGACATAGTGTTATTCACACTGGTACATGTGCGTGGAACCCGTGAACACAATCGTTTCTCGAACACAGTTTGATTTTGCTGTTTGGTTAAATTGAGCTGTTGGCATTTGCCAATTTCTTTTGCATTGCATGTCATAAGGTAACACACATCACCTTGAGTTATATTATAGGTTATAATACGTGTCAAATGTCTCCATTTGCGATCTGTTTCCTGGCAAAACCTGCAGTACTCATAGACGAAAAAGGATTGCCTGATATCGGAATCTTGAACCAAAGAATCATTGTGCGTCACGCCGAACATATGCTTTAGAACCCGAACTGGTGTCGGCACTGCTACTAAGCACGTAGTCAGTAAGGCTTCAGCATTGGGCACGTCAGTAAGGCAAAAATGCATAGTGTTGAGCACCTGTTGTGCCAGGTATGTCCACATATTCTCCGTTTGGGTGATCATTGGAGAATATTTTCGCCGTCCTGAAGATGCCTCTCGCATAACTGACATCAATGTTGTTTTCACTTGCGCCTGACGTGTTTGCCGCATTTCACGAATCCATGTCTTCGGTCTGGCTGGCTTTTTGGCATAGGGCTGCTTTTGGACATCATTACTCATCATTATCAGTTTCTCCTTGATCGTTGGCACAGATGTGACATTTTTCATTGGTAGCAGCATGCCGTTTGACTCTCCCGAACGGAGTCCATTTAGTCCCACAATTACACCAGCCAGACACAGGATCTACAAGGCAAACCCAGAAAAGAGATATCAGTGTTGTAAATCACTCTCATTTGTCTGCGGGCACATATTGCCATTTCTTTCTACTGGGCTCCATCAATAAAACTACTTGGTCTTTGCCTGATGCAATGACATCTGCGGGTACTGGTGGGCCACTTGGCCTTTCCACCCACACCTTCGCACCCGGTACCAAACTGTCTGAAGAGCCAAAACCACGATTCCCCACGGGTAGTTAACACTGTAGGAGGCTCCCCCTTCTTAATCATGGACAACTTAACGGGGATAATAATTAGTTGGGCCACCCGATCGCCCTTGTGGATCGGTAACAATTGGTCCCCACTATTCATCAGGATGACTTTGATCTCGCCTTGGTAATCAGCATCAATGACCCCCTCCCAACACTTGAACTCTCTTCAATGCTAGGCCAGATCTAGGGGCAATCCATCCCATATGATCTGGGGGAATTTGTACTCCAATCCCTGTTTCGATTACAACAATCCCTCTTGGGTCTAATCTGATTTCCTCATGGGAATGCAAGTCTACCCCTGCTGACTCTGGAGTCGCCCGATAGGGAGCTAAAGAACCTGGGGTAATTTCCCAGTACAATAGGGTTTCTCTGACTGAGTTGGGTTGAATATGTAAAGCAGGAGTCATTAGCCGCATCAAAGGACTTTCATGCTCATTCACAGGCCTATTGTTTAGCACTTGCACCGCATCAAACACACGATCACGCCAGCCTGCCAAATTGCCATCTCACGATTTGCGCAGCTGTTCTTTCAACAAACCATTCATTTGTTCGATCAGTCCTGAAGCAGCAGGGTAATAAGGCACATGGTAGAGCCATTCAATGCTCTTTTCCTGACAATATTCCTGAATCAATTTGCCGTTGAAGTGTGACCCATTGTCACTTTGAATCTGCAAAGGCACTCCGTAATGCAATATGATCTGATCTAACAACCTAATGGTGTTCAGTTGTGTGGCACGCTTGCATTGCAAAACCATCATGTATCCTGAGTATGTATCCACAATAGTGCATGCATACTTAATTGGCAGGGGACCGATATCAATCTGCCAAATTTGACCTGGTAATTTTCCTCTTCGCAATGTACACCGAACAATCTGAGGGATAGGCCTATGCTGTTGGTGTTGGCACACAGGACATTGCAAAATGATCGTTTTCACTACCTCTAAAGGAATACTGATTCCTCGAGCTTGTGCCCACCTGATAGTAGCCTTTTCTCCAAGGTGCCCATATTTCTGGTGAGCCCACTTGGCCAAACCCTCCAAATCGTCTTCCTGAGCCTCCGCATCCACAGATGAAATCTTGGTGTGTTCATCTGCAACAGAATTGAACCAACGTTCTAATGAGTCTGCAGCACAATGCGCGTCCACATGATACACAGTGACTTCACTTTGTAATAACATTTCTGCAATATCTTGCCACAGTTCTTTTCCCCACAACTCTTTTGAATTAATCTTCCAACCATTCTTTTGCCAGGTTGGCAACCACACCGCCAACCCATTCGCCACTGACCATGAATCCGTGTACAAATGACATCGACCAGGGGTCTCTTGTTTCAATGCCTGGTAAACTGCGTAAAGCTCTGCAAACTGACTGCTCTTCCCTTTCCCTGACGTTAAAATCTTTTTTGTCTTGGGATTGTACAACACCGCTTTCCAGTATCACTCGGTTCCCACATATCGGGCCGAGCCATCTGTGAACCAGGCATACCAGGCATGTTCTGTCTGCTCCATGGTCCACTCGCCATAAAGTACTCCCCATTTCACGGGAGACTCGCGTTTTTCAGGCACTTCCGGTGGTACGTAATCTGAGGGCGTTATGTTGGCTACTTGCTCATGTAATTTTGCAACTCCACCCTTCCCTGATTTGGCTCTGTCTTGAATGTACCATTTCCATTTAATTATGCTGGCTTCTTGAGCACGTCCTATTCTATGTGTTTTAGGAGAGCTCAGTACCCATTGCATAATCGGTATTTCTGGCCTCATCAATACATCATGGCCCACCGTCATTTGCTCGGTATCAACAAGGGCCCAATAACATGCCAGCAACTGCTTCTCAAACGGAGTGTATGAGTTTCCAGCATCGGGTAACTTACGACTCCAGAACCCCAATGGCACACGCTTCCTGTCCTGTGTCTGCCACACACTCCAGTTAGCATAATTGTCTTATACAGACACATCCAATTCCACTTCGCCTTCCTTTAATGGCCATAGATCAAGCACCTGCTGCACGGTGTCTTTCGCCAAATCAAATGCTTTCTGCTGCTCTTCCCCCCCACTGAAACTCATATTTCTTTTGTGTCACTTTGTAGAGGGGGGCCAGTATCTGCCCTAGATGGGGAATGTGCTGTCTCCAAAACCCAAACAGCCCTATAAACTGCTGAGCTTGCTTTTTGTTCATTGGCGTGGTGAACTCAAGTATTTTCTGTCGGGCCTTCGCCACCATTTCTCGATGCCCATTATGCCACTGAATCCCTAGGAATATCACTGTTTCAGCTGGGCCTTGAATTTTATTCGGGTTAATCTCCCACCCTTCCTTCTTCAATCCTTCCATAATGACTTCTAACTGGTTTTGCACACTGCGCTCATCCTTGCCCTGAATTAAAATATCATCAAAGTAGTGAGAGATTTGTATGTCAGGTTTACACGGTATCTTGTCTAAGTTCTCTGCCACCAGCCGGTGACAGATAGTCGGGCTATGTATGTACCCCATAGGTAACCTTGTAAAGGTGTACTGACGCCCGCTCCAAGAAAATGCAAACTGCTCTTGGCACTCTTCAGCAATTGGCAGAGAGAAAAATGCATTGGCTAAATCTACCACTGCATACCAAGTCCCCTCAAACTTTTGGACATTCTCAATCAAGGTCATGGCATCTAGGACCGCGGGCACTAAGGGAGGAGTGTGTTTATTCAACTCACGGTAATCCACCATCATCCTCCAAGACCCATCCCCTTTTTTGATAGGCCAGAGAGGATTGTTCCATGCGGTAGTGATAGGGCGTAACACACCCGCCTCCACATACCCTTTGATGGTGTCTGAAATTTCCTTGTGCCCCCCAGGAATGCGGTATTGCTTCATTGCTACCCGCTTGGTTGCCACAGGCACTTGCACTGGGGGCATCTTCAATTTGCCTACGGTAATGAGTGTGCAGATCAATGCACTCACCCCAAACTGGTACGTTTTACCTCCAAGTCCCAAAGTCAACCCCTCCAGAATGTCAAAGCCAATTATATACTTGGGTATCGGGACAATCAACACTTGGTATTTCTGCCTATTCAAATTGCCTATTTTCATCTCCACTTCAGTTTGTACTGCGGGGGTCTCCTTTCCCCCGAGACCTGTAATAGTAAATTGTCTGCCTTTGAATCGTGCTGGATTGCCATAAATCAGAGAGGCCTCCGCCCCGGTGTCAATCAAGGCTCGCACCCCTTGCGTATTTCCTGGCCCCCAAAAAATCTTAACATTAACATGGGGCCGCCTATCAACCTTTATGCGAGCAGACGCTGCTGGAGCTTGGCCGTAACCCTAGTCAAATATTGAGGGAGTGTGACCTGCCTCTGCCTCTAGCATTGCACTCACCACCTTCCTCAAATCAGCGTATGTTGGCTGGTATGCGGAAGGTGTCCCCATAGACCCTTCTTCTTGTTCTTCCTCCGGAGGAGCGGAAGGTGAGGTGTCCTACCTGTTTCTTAACCTGTTTATAGCGCTCTTTGGCTGCAAGCCCTCTCTTTTTGTATAATTCATACATTACCCTAGTTTCAATGCCATCAATGTCTTCTCGTGGCACACCATCTTTTAACAAAGCCAAAAACATGTCTTTCCTGGACACTCGGGGAGTCTCTACTATCTTGCCTCCTGCCTTCAGTTCTTCTCTCACTACGCCCCTCTCTTTCTCCCGTGGCTTGTCATCACTCTTGTCCCACTCCCCTAAATCTGCCAGTTGCCGAATGGCATCCACTACCTCATCAGTGGGTTTGCCCGTCATACCTACGAGCAAAGTCATAATGACACTTTTGTATGCGGGCGGTGCAGTTCTGATCACCATATTTCTAGTTGAAACTGAGAGCGGCACGGCCCCCGTGTGTCCTGGAGCCTCTACGTGAATTGCCTCTTTCATAGCATGCTCTGACCTTTTTGAATTGCCTCTTTCAAAGTATACCACTTTGGTTCCTCGCTAGGCCAATCTATGGTAATGGGGTATTTTACGGTTACATGCTTGGGATGCTAGGTGCAACAAAGACACCTGTGAATCTTGGCCATTCTCATCAGGGGGCGGCCCTGCCCTTAAGACCTCCTGTACATTGGTGTCAGTTGACAAGGGTAGAAAACGGAGTGAGTCCGTGGAATCTACCAACAACCCTGCGGCGCCCCCATCTAGCAACCTCACCATTCATGTCAATAAAGGTTCCCCTGATTTGGAAAGCATGTTTTCTTCAGCAAAGTAAATTCAGCTCTCAGCAAAGTAAGTACAGCTTTTCACTGAGGCATGGAGTAAATATCTATTATGGCGCTGAGTGCCCCCAGAATACACTGCGCACAAGCGCCATGTTTTAGCTCAAGCATAACAATTCATCATCTTCATTCACACCTTCATGTTTCCATTAGCTACCCTAAAGATGTATTGCCACTCTTCCAGCTTTGGATTACAATGTCACAATTGTATCTGTATGTAAAGGGTTATGGAAAGTTTTTGCGAAACCAGGAGGACATTTCAGGAGATCAATTTTGGTCATGCATATATGGGGCAACTTCTGTAGTTGTGTGCACTGCGGCACACGAAATATGGAAGGAGGTCCAAAAAACGGTTTGAATTGCTAGTTGTATATTTGTGTGATAAGATGCAAGTGGAAGCGTCTGGAGATGGAGTGAGCTATAACGACATGTATTTTGTTGTATTTAAATGTAATTGTATACGGAATGGAAGTGTTATAATGAAGTGTATTTCGATAATTTTTATATAAAATGTGCTTAGTTTTAATGAATTAAACTAATTGCACAATATAAAAAAAAAATAATTGTATCCGAGGACACTGGACCTTTACAACTTCAACAACCTCTGAATGCAGGTGGATAGATTTTAAGAGGGCTGGTTTCACTACAGAAAGGATTTGCCTACTGGCTTGGGTAATGCTTGAGCTTCTTGTCAGTTCAACAACGTCTACATTTATAAAAATACTTGTTCTGGATGTTACAAGGTTCAATCTTCAAAAGGGTAACCGATTTAGGTACATGCAAGCACTCTGAGGATCATTAACCTTAAAGACCCATAAAAAATTGTATTCCCCTTTAATAACACAGATGTATATTCTGTCTTCATTTGGAAATCACAATTGTTCACACGCAACCTCTCTTTAATGTAATATCCCTTGTAACAATGTGTGAAAGTCAGCTCCAGGTTTCCAAGTGATTTGCAAAAGCTTTCTCCTTCCTAATTGGAGACTCAGGACAACTCTGGTAACGTAAATCAGTACACTAATGAAAATGGAAAGCTTTTCTTTTGTACAAAAACACTTCAACTTGCTTTCAGAAGTGCGTGTGATGCATTTTCATTGTACGCCGACCTCTTCACAATGACAGTCTTATAATCGCCGCCATCCTTGCATGAATATTATGGAGCGATGTAGCGGGTAACAGTTACTGGCAAGGTGTTTAAAGTGATCCTGAACACAGAGCTTCACTCACTGGCTCTAGGAACACTGCGGTTGCGAGCTGCTTCCACTTCCCGACGACTTCTCCTTCTGCTACTACTTTAGGCACTCCTGGGACCCACACCCCTCTTCAGCACGGCTGTCTCCGGTCCGGCCTTAACTACAGGGAGTCTCCTTCACTCCAACGTCCTTTGGCTTGCTTCTGTACACAGGCCTTAGGTTGCAGCACGACCACGGCTCCGCAATTACAGCCACTAGGCACACCTGGGAAGACCTTAAACTCAGCTCAATCTCTCTCAGTGCAGTCACGGCAAAGTACGGTTTGTGCACACAGGACTCTCTCAGGATTTACAGGTGACATCTGCTTTCTTTTTGCCCTGGTGTCCCATAAGTGAACACACTTGCTCATGAACTGCTAGCCTCGTGCTCTTCTTATTCTGCTACTACTGCCAGACTTCCAGCTCCATTCAAGCTCCTTCTGCCTTCCTTCTCCTGCTGCAGGTTTTTATGCCTCTTAGGTGTGGCAATTGATTTTAGGTGCAGGTCCTTATTGTTAATAGCCTGACCCTGGCAAATGCTGTTTGGCCTACTTGCCTGTCCTTCACCACTTCTACATGCTTCTTCAGCGTCTCAGTCCCCATGGGTTTCTGGGACATGTAGTGCATGCTAGTCAAATTAGGGGTTTCTACTTCTTTTCAGGATTTCGGGTAGATTTAATTCCCTTGATATTTTTAAAAGAGGAATTGTGGGTTCCAAACATATTAAGGGAAGAAGGTGTAAAGAAGGCAACATTTCCACCATTCCTTGCAGCATACATTTGGTATTGAGGAGGAGGTATGTTTTTAGGCATATCAAAGATGAATTCCTCTGCTAAAATATGTGGTGGGGTTACAATTTTAGACTTTACCATCTCAGTTTTACTAGGAGGTTGAAATATGTAAAATGGCAAGAAGCCATAGCCTCTTCTGGCGTGGTGGTAACATACCTCTTCCAGAGGAATAATACTGTCTCATCACACAGACTTTCCTCACAACCCTGTTCCCTGCCTCCACCCAGGTGATCACCCCCGCAGTACATCACCCCCAGGGTTGGGATCGGGAAGTATCTGCCCTCTCCTGGCCCCCTGAGAGGAGACTTTAGGCTGGGTTTTGGGGTGGGATCCGCAGGATTCGTCACATCGTCCACTGGTTCACGGAAGCACTGTCAGGAATCACCATTGCGTCCTGGTCACTATGGCAGCACTGGTGGCTCCTGCTCTCTGATCTGCCTCCTGTGTGGCCTTTCCCTACTCTCCTCATGCTGGCAAGTTCATCTGGGCCCCTCCTTCATACTAGCAAGCAATTCCACATTTTCCTGGGTCACCTGCATTGTGAGGATCCTTTTCTGCCATCCCAAGACCTTGGAGCAGCAGGCAGGATTCCGCCCAGACTGTTTTATTTCCTTGCATTGGGTTTGTGCCCCGCGACAGGACCAAAGCCCTGTGTTAATACACATAAGGTTGCAGTGGCTAGCCAGGGGGAGAGATACCAGTCGCAACAAGCTTCCAACAATAGTCAGGCAGGCTGGTTAGGAGAGATGCTGACAAGCACCCAGCCCCCTGGCAAACCCCATGGTGTGCAGAACTAGGCTGTGGACCTTTTCACAGGACAGACACTGCTCTGATACCTTTGTAGATAAGCAATGGGTTCCACAAGTGGCAGACCACATCTTCCTGAAGGAGAATGTTTCTTGTTAAGATTGAAATGGCTTTGTTTGTAAGGGATGGGAGTGGATGCAGCACAGCTGGTGGTTTCTGCTATGTAGAAGCTAGGGAACAGTTTGACATGTATTTAAAGGTTTGAGGAAGTGTAGGATGGTGGTACAAGAACCTTGTTGGGAAGTAGCTGCAGGAGTCCGTGAGCGTTTCTGTGAAGGAATTGGAATACCTGGCAATGTCTGACTGGCAGATGGCAGTTGGCATGGGTTATAACAGGGAAAGACGATTTTATGTCTGACGTGGAATGTTAATCGGTTGTGATCATATCCTGGGAAGGGTTGTGTTCCTTGAAAGCCACAGTCCTGACCTGCTGTTCTTTCAAGAACAACATCTGGTTAGGGACTCTGTGACCCAATATAGAGCACTGAGCCATACTGGATTCACAAGTGGCCATGCTATGCAAAATATCTCTCTCCCTCACGGTCAGGAATTTGAAAAGTGACCCATGGGGAGATGCACCTTTTTGACGAAGGACTTGGCCAGGGAAACGCTAGTCATTCTGTATGTCTTTGCCTGCATGATCCTTCTCTTCTGTTTTTGGGAGCATGTTGCTTGCCAGCCTACTGGAGGCTAGCCTGAGCCTATTTCTGGGGTTTTCAATGACCTTATGGACCACATGAAAAAGCTATGCCAGGTCACTGAGTAGGGGCACAAATGAAACCAAACTCTCAACCTTCTGTAATGCCCCCTGGACCTGGCTGATGTATGGGGCGAGCAAGAACAAGAGGTGTGACAGTGTCCTCCTTTCGTCACAGGCTTATGAAAATCCCTTTGCAATGGGTTGGGTGTTTGTGCCTCCTTTTCGAGGATTGACTATTTCCTCTTCCAGAGCAGTATTTAGCAGTACTTAATCAAGGTGGGAATAGAGATGTTTCTAGCTGAGGGCACCTCTGACCATTCACTATTTTGGCTAGTGCTTCAGCTCAATGTAAAGTACAACAGGGAGTTTGGTGGCTTAACGGCTTTGCACTGATAAAGTTGACTAAATTGGGAATTGAAAATAGGACGAAATGCTGTTTGTTTGAACTGTACTGGAAATTTCTGTAAATTTGTATAACGATTAATGGAACTGTTGTAAAAGTTTGTTAAGCGAACTAAAAACAAAAAAAATTAAAAAACGTTGATCAACTGAGGGAGGACTACTTTCACCTAAAAGAGCACTCGGTAGATGACAAAGCAACAATGTGGGAACCCTACAAGGCATTTCTGAGAGGGCGAGTGTGTCGAACCTTGTGACCAAGACCATAGACCGGCAGATGTTGCTGCACTGGAGATTGCACTAATGCCTCTTGGATCAGCTGTGTTCCACAACAGCCCTTATGAATTATATTGCACCCTTCTCAAGGTTGGAGAGGAATATTGTCTCCTCTGTACTAATTTGCAGAAAGAAATCAGCTCCTTCATAAACCATAGAGGTAATGAACCTGGATATACCACTTGGAATATTTCTGGCCAAGAGGGAGGAATGCGTTTCTGGAAGACTACATGGGATAGAGGAGCCTTTGTAAAGTGACAGGATTGCTGTAGAATTGGCCAAGTGGCTGGGCACAACGGGTGGGCACAACTAAAACTCTGTGTCGGACCTATAGCCGATTCACCTGTCGGACAATTGCCCCTTGTTTAATAAAAGTCTGTAACCACAAATATGACTTCTGTGTCCGCATCTCTTTCCTGGCTCTTCACAGGATGCATTTTTTGAAAAATCGCTCAATCAAAAGGTGGTTTATTCTAAAAAAAAATGTTTTTATCATAACTTGCTAAAAACTGCCCGGGGTTCTCGGTCCCCCACTTAGGCTAAAAACATTTTAAATCACAGCAAATTCTATTGTCGATAGACCGACTGAAGAATCTTTGCAAGATTAAGCGGCGATTTAGAAAGGAAATGGCACAAATCGGGCCTTTCAGAACACAAACAGGTGTGGGTTGTGGCACAAACCCAATATAAGGCGTTTGTGCCACAACCCACACCTGTTTGTGTTCTGAAAGGCTGAAAGGCCAGATGTGCCATTTCCTTTCTAAATTGTCGCTATCTATATCTATATCTATATATATATATATATATATATATATATATATATATATATATATATATATATATATATATATATATATATACAACACAGCCCACGTTGGCGGGCGTGTAGTTATGGTTAAGTTGCTAAACCATAGGAAGACCACTTTTTCGGCGGCTTATAACTTCGCTCCCCCTGGAGGAATCCTCACCAAACTTTGCAAAAAAAGTAGATTGCCCGCTCTGAAATTCTCTGGCAAGTTTGGTGAGGTTTCATCCAGGGGGGAAAAGTTATACTGAATGGGCGAAAACTTTGCGCACGGCTACAGGCTGAACAGCTGGACGGATTTGCACCAAATTTGCGGCAGGAGCGGCTGCTTGGGTCTGAAAGCGTGCTTTTGTGTGTTTGGTGGAAATCTGACCAGTACCTTTGTTGCAAAGAACTGAAATGTATGTCCCAAAAACTTAGTGATATCTGACTCTTCTGCGCTGACCCATTTCCCTGTTCGCTCCGCGGACAGAAGGCTCATTGGCTTTCAGTACACTGTGCTGTCGGCGAACTTTGGATGCGGCCGGTGGTTGGCTGGAGGGAAGCGTGCTGTGCGTCAACGTTTTTGAGAAACGCCGCCATGGTATATTGGAGGGCAGTGCAGCGCCGAAAGGGACTGACAAACATAATGTACGGCATGTGGTGGTGGGAAGAGGGGATGGAAAGGGTGGGGGATAAAGAAGTGGTTCATCAGAGATATGTGATTATTAGGTGTACGAAGACAGTGGTGTACCTGCAGTATCCGTGCGTACTGCGCCAATTCGCCGGCCCCTGCACAGGCGACTACCATATGTGGTGAATGCAGGCAGCCTTTGTTACTGCACGACATCTTACCGTGCTGACTGGTGGTACCTGAATAGCAGACGGTGAGTGCATTGCAAAACATATATTCTGCCATGTGGTGGTGGGAAGAAGAGATGGAAAGGGTGGGGGAGTCAGAAGTGAATCATCTGAGATATGTCAATAGGTGGACGAAGACGTTGATGTGCCTGCATTGTCCTTGCGTACAGCGCCAATTGGCGGGTCTCTGCACAGGCGACTACCATGTGTGCTGCATGCAGGCAGGCTTCGTTACGGCACGATAGCTGGTGCGGAGACCTCTTTCCGTGGTGAATGGTGGGAGCTCAATTGCAGAAGGGGAGTGTATTGCACATGACATGCACATTGTAAGATAGCGTGTACTCCGGTGTTTTGCATGGATGGAGGCCTTGCAGCGACAACTATGTGCCGTGGTTGGAATTAGGTTTCACATTGTTCACTTCTGTGTGTGGTTCGTCAGCATTGCATAGATAGTTGATTTCATGGGTGCAGTGCTTCTTAGCACATCCTACAGTGTTTACTCCATGGCTGCAGCTACTGGAGTGAACAGTTGTGCAGTGAGTCCACTGAGTGCGGTTTTGTAATACTGACAGTATCGAAGAGGGTAGGGTTGAAGTGCACCTTCTATGTGCATGGATACTGCAGTGTGTGAAGTGGCCGCAATTCTTTTATAGTGTGTGCATAGAAGTGGATACGTGCTAAACTGCATATCGCATAGGATTGCGTAGTGTCCATTGTGCGGAGTGGTCACTACTGTACTGCAGTATGACGTATTGCTTTTGTGTACTGAATAGAGAGCTGGGAGACGTACTATGTGAATGAACGTGGATATGGGTGCCAGAGGCTGTGTTCTGTTTCCATGAATAGCTGTATTACGGTGTGGAGGTTTGGTAGTAGTCGTGGTGGCTGTGGTACGTGTGTGCAGTGTGGTACGTGAGCACATGATGCCATGCATGGCTGCATTACGTTACGGTGGTTGTAGGCAAGGCCTACACTATTGGGTGCATGGCCAAAGGCTGTAGGCCGTAGGCCATGACCCAATAGTCTAGTCCTTGCCCACACCCACTGCAGTACTGCCGGTTAGATTGCATCTGTCACAGACTCCTCACCTTTAAAGAATGGTTATGGAGCACATTGTAGACTTGATAGAGCACCAGAAGTCAGCTGACATGCATATACTGTTGGTTGGTTCGGTTAGCAGTAACACCATCGTATGTGAATGAAAGTGGGTAGGGGTGCTGGAGGCTGCGCTTAATTTGTAGATTCTGGTAGAAGGTGAATCTTTCTATGTATAGCCGTATAACTGTGCAGAGCTTGGGTAGGAGTGCCGGTGGCTGTGGTATGTGTGAGGATCGTGGTGCTTGGTGACATGTTGCCATGCATGGCTGGATTACGTTGCGGTGGGTGTGGCCAAGGCCTAGACTATTGGGTGCATGGCGAAAGGCCGTAGGCCATGCACCAGAAAGTCAAGGCCTTCACTACACCCACCGGAACAATGCAGTTTTGACCGCACCTCTCAGAGGGTGGTCACCTTCACAGAATGGTTGTGGAGCACATTTTACTCTTCATAGAGCACCAGAAGTGCATTGACATGCATACATTGTTGGTTCCAAGGGTGCAGTTATTGTTAGAACATCCTACGGTTTTTGTTGTATGGCTGGAGATTGTGCAGTGAAAAGTCTTAGTCTGCCCATTGGATGCAGTGTTGGAACACTGTCAGTATAGAAGAGGGCAGGGTTAAAGTGATTCTGCGATGTGCCTGGACATTCTGGTTTGTGTAGCTTCCTGGGAGTAGGCCCAATGTTGTGAAGATTGTGCGGTTTGGTTGCCAGTGACATAATACTTTGTGAATGGAAGTGGGTAGGAGCGGCGGAGGCAGTGGTATGTTTGTGGAATCTGCTAACTGGTACATGTTTCCACGCATCACTGTGTTATGGTGCTGGGGCTGGGTAGAAGTGCTGCTGGCTATGTTACGTTTGTGGATTGTGGTTTATGGCCACATGTTGTCCTGCATGGCTCCATTATGTTGTGATGGGTGTCGGCAAGCAGTAGAGTCTTGTGTGCATGGTCAAAGGCATGATGGGTGGTGCTCTGGACGATTTTGGATGTTGACATCGTTTTTGTTTTTTTTCTCCACACCTGTGTACGGAAGGTGCTTTGGAAGCACACGCGACGTGTACTCGGAGTATTGAATGGTAAATATGGAGTGCTGTACAGAAATGATAGTGTTGGATGCAGACGTCTTAGCTGTGATTGCTGCATGCATGTGTGAATATTTCACAGTCCTCAATGAGGGAGTGCTGGAAGAAGAATAGTGGAAAGGGGAGAAGGACTGTCCCAGCTTTACTGGGGTTGGGGTGTAGTCCTCGCTGTAGCTGGGTAAGCGCACATACCACATCCTGCCATTCTCGGCATGGTGGGCATACGAATGGAACTGTGGGCATTATCGAATCGGGGGTCAAAGGTGTGGTTCACAGGAAGGTGCAGTACTACTTCCTCCCAATACTTTCTGTGTAATGAGGTTGGTGGACATGGAGAGACGCACAATGCTGATCGTGGGTGATGCATGTGTACAAGATCTGCACAGCTATGCCGTGCAAAGAGACTTTGCTGCTAATTTCGAGTTGGAAGGAGTGGACGATTTGTAGGCCACTCTCGATGCGTGCAGTTTTGGTGGGATGGTTCGCCTTTTCAGATATGTGGCCTATATCATTACTGGTGAAGTTTTCGTGGTGCATTATGGAGGTCTACATTTGGGTTGTATGTCGTGTGGACGTTTGCCCCTTCACCTGAAGAAGTTGATGAATGCAGTGATGCAGATGTATCCCACAGCGTTTTCTCACCCATTCCCCCAAGAGGAGTATGGGACCATGCCGGCGTAATTTGTCCCCAGCCACAGCTCGGAAGGTGTCTTATGAACAGAGGCATGTCTGCATTTATGTGCACTGATGGGATTTTCTCCATCCACTATGATAGCATGAATTTCCAAAACATACACTGCTTCCATACAAATGGCATTTCTTTGAACGCCATTGGCAATACCATTTTCTTGTACACTGTGCACGAAGCGTTGCCCGTAATTCGGTAAAAATTGAAGGAGGAGAAGCAAACAGTCATACAAAGAGAAAACACAAGAAAGGTGGTTTGCAAGCACGTAAAAAAAGTTTTAAAACAACAAAGAAAAAAACACCTTTTCAGAGGGACCACTAAAGACCCAATCGCTTACCCTGTTTCACACTCTTTACCCTTCCCCCATCCCCCTTCCTAGCACGAAACGAAAAGTCAGCGGATTACGCTGTAGTTTCAGGATTACACGTGCCACATCCAGCCATTTTCAGGATGGGAGCAATGGAAATGGGACTGTGGAGCGAAAGACACTGTTCAATAAGGTTTGTGGTGTGTACGCAAAAACTGTGGCAGAAGGTCTCTTTGTACAAAGAAGTGCAGAAGGCTATGGTGGAAGTGTGCAAGGTAATGGGCAGGCTTCCTGGGTGTATGCATGAACTGTATGTACTTGTTTGAAGTTCATAACATGCATGCAGTGCTGTTTTTGAGCGATCATTTTTGAAAAGTGTGAAGTAAGTAGGGTACTGTGAAAAAAGAAAAAAAAACTTGTGCAGTGTACAAGGTAAGTGGCAGGCATCCTACTGTCATGAATGCATTCTGTGTATGATATCGTATGATGTGCAATTGTATGCTATGGCATGCCTAATGTGCCTGTACACACAAAGCATAACGAGGCAAGGGAGGGGGAACAGAGGGGAAGACCGAGACAACAAACCTACTAAGCCAGGTGTGACTTAGATCGCCCAAGTGCATGGGTGGGAGGAGGGGAAGGTGCAGTACATGGGAAGAAGAAGAAATTACAATAAGTAAAAATACGGGGCGATTGTGCCAAGTGCAAGGATAAGTGCACACATCAGGTGGTGGCGGAACTGTTGGGGATACAGAAAACAGTCCCCAAGTGCGGGGTTTGCTAGAAAGGCAGTGCAGGAGTTCGCCTGGCGGGGGGAGGTGGCATGGGCCCAACATCGGAGTCGCCAGGTAACCAGTGCAGAATCAGTTTACGCCAGGCAGAGGAGGAGAAAAAGCAGACGCAAAGAGAAAGGCTTTGAGGTGCTTCTGGAACCGGCGATGGTTCTCCTCAAGTTTCAGGGAGGCAGGGAGGCTGTTGCAAAGGGAGGCCCCAGCCAAAAAAAAACATCTACCACCAACTAGTTGCTTAAAGAAGCGACTGACCCTGAGGGAGTTGGAGGCGGATAAGGGAAGAGCTTGAGCACAGAGCTATATATGAAGTGAGAGTTGAAAGTATTGAGGTCCCAGGGCACAGAAGGCCTTGTGCATAATGCAGAGGGGTTTCACCTTTTTCCTTGCAGCCTCTGGGAGCTATTGCAGACATTTCAGTGCAGGAGAGATACCATCCCAAGTCACCCATTCCTCTTCTGAATGCATTGCAGAGGGCAGAGAGTAGAAGCGGGCAGATTTAAAAAGAGCCTGTTGCAATAGTGCAGCTTAGACAGAAGCACAGCTGTGCAGACAATGACCGCTTGGAAACTTGCTTTAGGTTGGTGAGATGCACGCAGTGCTGCTTTTGGTGGCATATTTTTACGATTAATGTAGGAGATGAGTTAGTGGGGAAAACATTTCTTAGCATTGTTGGAAGGAAAGCAGAGAGTTCCTGTTTCGATATGCCAATGAAAACTTTGCTAGCACATACCACTAAAGTGGCACTTGATGGTAGGGGATGGGAAAAAAAACAGTATGCTGTTAAAGAACGTAATGGACGCCCAGTGGCAGATACTGTGCGCAGAGGCACTTATAACACAGTGGTAAACATAATGCAGAAAAGGTTTTCATACCTCCATTTTGTGGTGATGGGTTCTCATGTGGATGAATGTGGATGCACACATCTTGCTATCTTTCACTGAACTTTCTACTGGACGTGCTTTCGAGTGACGAGACACTTGCAGGCTGAATTTGTAACGGTACCTATGAAGTGTTGTACAGAACTGACAGTGTTAGATGCTAACGTCTTGGATGGCATTGGTGGAATCGTATGTGCCTATGGACCCGTACCCAATGAGGTAGTGGTGGACAAAAGATAGTGGAAAGGGAAGGAGGACTGCTCCTGTTTTACTGGGGTGCGGCCCTCGCTGTACTTTGGGAAGCGCATGTGCCACAATATGCGCTTCTCACCATGCTGGCCAATGGACATGGGACTGTGGGGATTATCTAATCAGGTACTGTGGGTGTGGTTCACAGGAAGGGGCGGTCATACTGTTGTACATTACTGTGCGTAGTGAGGCTGCCTGACATGGCGAAACACATTTTGTTGAGTTTGGGTGATGCCTACGTGATAGATCTGCACAAGTATGCCCTGGAAAGACACTTTGATGGCAATTTTGGTTTGGAAGGAGTAGACGCATTGTGGAATGCTGTCTGAGTGCAGTTTCGCCGACATGCAATTACTTTGCAAAATCCTGGCCACTTTTGCTACTGCCAATGTCATCCACTACGACGGCATGCATATGGGTTACGTGTGGTTTGTTTTGTCCACTGAAGAGGTTGCTAAATGTAGTGAAGAGGCTTTTTCCCACTGCCAGGGTGCTTTTCTCATCTATAACACTACGAAGAGTATGGGACAATGCTCCGGGATGTTGTTCCGAGCCAGAGGCAGGAAGGTGTCTCATCAACCGAAGCATGTATACTTTTTTGGCCGCTGGTGGGATGTTCTTCTGCAACAATTACCTCATTAGTTGTGGAAATGCAGAGTTTTTTCATGCAAATGGCATGTCGTTGTTGCCCATTGGTAATGCTGTTTTGTTTGCCTGTCTACAAGATGCGGTGAAGAGTTACTGTAACAATGTCGACACAAGAAAACACAAAATAAAATAAAAACCAAAAAAGGTGTTTCTCTATAAGCATATAAAAAAAAGGCTTTTTTTTATGGGCCACCCCTTACAACGAACTCCCCCTACCCTGGTTGCAATTTATTCCCGCACGCAAGCCACATCCGGGGATTTTGAGGATGGCGGCCATGGAAATAGGACTGTGGAGGGGAGGGATTGCGCAATAACTTTTCTGGGCTGGTTGTGTACGCAGAGTACTGTTGTACAGAACGGATACTGTTACATGGAGAGCTGTTCAATGTCATTGGTGGATGCGTCTGGAACTTTTTAACAGTACGCAATGACGGCGTGCTGGAAAGAAGAAAGTGGAAAGGGAAGAAGGACTGTTTCTGCTTTGTGGACATGGCCCTCGCCGTCCTTGGGGAAGCGCACATGTACATACTCCTGTTTTCAGCATGCTACCCATGAGATTGGAACAGTGGAGACTATCGCATCTGCGGGTGTGGGTGACAGGAAGGGCCGGTGATCATTTTCTCCATTACTGTGCGTACTGAGCCGGACTGACATGGTTGCTATTAGTTGCAAACACAATGTAGCACAGCAGATTTGGTCCGCCATCACTTAAAAGGCAAACCTATGTGGCCTGCTACTCGGTTCTGAAAAGCTGAAAATAGATTGTGGAGCAACTCTGGGGTGTGGCCTTTTGTAGGGTTCCTTTGGAGAACTTGCACCTGGAAAACAGGCCTACATTGTTCAAAACATACATACATATGCAACAGCACATTGTAATGTCTTTGTAAGCGTGTACTTTCTGAAAAACACTCCGTACATTGCTGAACACTGTACTTTGCTGCCATCCGAGGTTCCAGATTGTGTTCCCCAAATAAGGGGATGCGGTCCCATGGGTACGCTGCCACTGTTCCCCTTTGGGACAGCTGTCCGCAGGACACGCTTTGGGTGGAATACAGTGTATGTATGTGCATAGGTCTCCTATGCACACCGTTGCCACTTCTGTACTGAATAATAGTGCGCTAAATGAGTGCCAAGCATTTTGGGAGATGGCGGCTGTTTATAGGGTATAGCAGGTGCAATGTTGATCTGTATAGCCACCTGTGGGGCATGGCTGGGCACCTCAACCTAATTAACGTTCCTTCGCATATGCTGCACAGTGGCGGTGTTACCAAGACACAGAGGAACAGATACACGTCCGTGTACATGCACAACAAACCAATGTCCGCTCCCACGTGTAATCATAGGTGGTGGACAACATGCAGCGTCCTACGGATGCCTCCATTGTCATTTGCGGATAGGCCGGGCGCTGCAGTGTCCATAGGACACCTACCTTTTCCTTAATTGAGGTAATTCCAACGAGGACTGTGTACCGCTGAGTCAGACCTGCATTTAAAAAAAAAAATAGCACATATACACACAGCAACATTTTAAATATTAACGTTTACTTTTACACATTCATACACACCATTAGGAAAGGGAATGGGTAGCAGAAGTGGATACTTTGGGGAATCGGGGATTTGCACAAGTTGGTTGTGAGGGGAGGAAGAGATTGCGGTATCACCGTAACGTGTGTTTGGTGTACATCCAGCTATATATATATTACTTAATTTACGCTTCACACTACTGTACCAATGGGGTTAGTATCGTAAGTCATTGCGTCATGAGGGAAATTTTCTTCCAGCCACTCTAAGGTGCTTGCCATTGCTGCGTAAAAAAATAAACGTTATGCTTCTCTACTATTGCATACTGCAGCACCGGTGCAATTATCAGACAAACTTTAGTGTACTTACTACATTGTAGTGACGCTCTGGTCTTACTACTTTCCAGTCCTTACTCTGGCCGTTCGTTCTTTGTTCCCATGTACAGTAGCAGTGCGGTAAGATTGTTGAAGGCGGACGTCACTACTCTTGTTGGTGCATTCCGTTATGGTGTACTCCCTAAGCCTTAAGCCTTGTCATCAATGACATTTGTGATGTCATCTTTAATCTCATGTGTGTTAGTCCTTGCAGTGCACAATGATTACGCGAGTTATGGTTGCTTAGTTTACCATAACTTGCAAATTTCTGGGGTTTTTCGGTTTTACCTGTAACTATAACGTCACTGTAACAACATTTTTTCAGTGTGTGTCTGTGTCTGTGTGTGTCTGTGTGTGTGTATATATGTGTAAGTGCTCTTCGGTTTAGTTTATTGTGTACCCTGGAGATGGGGCATGCCTCTATCACTGCCCCCCACCCCCCTGCATCATCTGAGTGGTGTAATACTCTCTTGGAATTTTTATGCACAAAATTCCTAATATCAGGAAGATCATTGAAGCAAAACTGCCCCCTGGCCAGTGTTCTGAGGTTTCAAGCAATTGTGGAAGCCTATTGAACTATGACCGAAACGCAATTCCTCAGTTCTCTTTCCAGCATGTATCTATCAATGAAGTAGAAAGGATTATCCAAGGGTTAAAGGCCACTAATTGTGCTGCTGATGTCCGCAATGGAAGAATTATTAAGGAATGTTCCCCTTGCTTGGCACAGGCTATCACCGCAATTGTAAATGGGACTTTTTCCACTGTGCTCATACCAAGTTCATTGAAGGAAACTTCTATTACAACCATTATTAAAAAGGCTTTGCTTGACCCAGGTGATACAGTAAATTACCGCCCCATGTAAGTTTTCTTTTGAAAATCCTCTACAAATATTATACAAATACAGCGGTTTCTCGTAACTCATCTCTTATAAATTTGATCAGGCTTTCGCCCTATGCATAGTACGGAAAATTCAATGTTGGACATACAATCAGGTATACGGGATACATTAGATAAAGGAAAGGCCAGGCTGTTGATGTTCCTGGACCTCTCTGCTGCCTTCAATGTTCTGAATCATGATATTCTTAGGACGTGTCTTGCCTCTGACCTCAATCTTGGCCAACTAGCGTTCAACTGAATGAACTTCTTTTTCTTTTCAGTTGAATAAAGGTTTTGTTAAGAAAACTTGAACCTGTTGTCTGTGTCGGACTCTTGATACCTTCACAGAGCATATACGTGACCAGTGAATGATTAGATGTTCTGATGAGCAGATTAGAAAGGAGCTGTGTAAAGAAAGGGATCCCAACCTAGATAAGACTATTGAAATAGCGAAGCAAGTTGAGCATACCGCCCTCTGCATCAAGCAACTTAGATTAGAAAATGACAAAGGGTTCTGGAGAGAGAGGAGCTACTGGGTTAGCGTCATATCGTCATCCAAGGGTCAAGGTCCGAGTGGGAGGAAGAATGGTGAAAGAAGCAATGATGCTGGAAAATCTAAGAGTTACAAAGGGAAGAAAGATAATTGGGAGAGGAGACACATGGGGAAACCAGGAGGTCACTCTATGGGGCAGCAACAGAAAAGATGCTTTGGGTGTGCGAGTACCCAACATTTTGCTAATTACATTGCAGTATATGTGGAATACTGTCTGTCTGGAATCTGATCTGGGGAAATCTAGCAAAGTGTTACAGAATGTCTAGCCGGTCAGGAAATATTCAAGAGAATGGAAGCAAAGGCAGATTCAGATTCGTAGTACTATGGAGGTGGGAGGGTGATTTTAGGTAGTGAATGCAGTGATAGGAGTGAAGTTGAAGAAACCTAGAGAATGAATCCCTGTCAATGGTGTTGATGTACTGATGCTAATAGACAGCAGTGCTGATAATAATCTAATTGGGAGAGACAATTGGGAGTCTAAGGTAAAATGCTGTGTTTCAAAAGAGGCTCTGGTCAAAGCTAATGCATATGGAGAGAACCCTATCCACATTATTGGGGAAATGCATGCTGAACTCGAATTTCAAAGGAGGAGCACCAGAGGCAAAATCTATGTGACCAATGTTGGGGGAGATTTCGTTTTGCAGAGTAGTCAAGCGGCTTTGGGTATCGAGCTTGACCACAATGCAGAGTGTATACGTCAGTTGCGGATGGGTCTGCGGTGGAGAACAAAGAGTGGAAGTAGAATGGGTGAAGATATTGTTAAGTGTATTACCATGAATGAAGAGTTCATCATGGGTACAGCAAATATTTGCCAATAAAGTTGGGTGTCTTAAGTAATTTATGCATATAATCAGATGAAGGAATGATGCTGTTCCTGTGTGGCAAAAGTGAGGACCGTACCTTTAGCCCTCAGGAAAGAGGTGAAGAAAGAAGTTGAACGAATGGTGAAGGAAGAAGTGATTGTACCATTGTAGTAATCAGAATGGGTGATTCCCATTGTTGTGGCAAGGAAAGCCAATGAGGTGGTGAGGTGATGTTTCGATTTGAGAGGGCTAAGGAAAAATGGGATCGAAAGATTTCCTCTGCCAAAAATAGGTGAATTGATTTCAAATCTGCCTGGAGCCAAAGTATTTTCTCTTCTCGATTTTAAAATCTGCCTACCATCAGATACCTTTACACCCTGAATAGTTGGATCTCAGTGCTTTTATTACACACGTGGGAATGTTCAGATGTGTGTGTATACCGTTCGTTTTGGTTTCCACAACAAGTGTTTTTCAGAGTCATACACACTCTTCTGGGTAATCTTTCAGGAGTCAAATGTTATCAAGATGATATTTTTATCTGGAGAAGTGATGCCAAGGAGCATGATGACAAACTTCGAGTAGTGTTAGAGAGGTTAGGTGATTCTGGCCTCACATTCACTCTTGAAGTGTGGTTTTCGGCAGTGTGAGGTAGAATATCTATGACACAATTTGTCTGGAGATGGAATTAAACCTAAGGTCGGCATAATTTAAAAACATAGCCGAGATCCCTGCTCCTAAAAATACGATGGAAGTGACATCTTTTTTTGGTCTGGTAGAATACTATGCCACATTTGTGAAAGGCCTGGCTAGTGGCACACATACACTTGGGGAAACTTGCCAGAAAAGGGGTTGAATGGTCCTCTGTGTGCGTGAATTCCAGTTAGTGAAGAATCAATTAGTTGAAGCTCTGTTGATGAGTGGCTTTAGGAGTGAACTTAAGATCATTGTTTATACTGATGCCAGGGAGTTAGGTCTTGGGGCAGTTCCGGTGCAGGAAAATTCAGCAGGGAGGATGAGCATGATTTCCTTTGCCTCTAGGACGCTTAAGGATGTTGAAAAGAGACATTCAGTTATGGCGCAGGAGGCACTGACAGTACTGTGGGTGGTGATGAAGTTCAAAGTTTACCTGTTTGGTAGGACCGTCATTCTAAGGACAGATCACAAACCTTTTAGTGAATATTTTTAACTTAGGAGGATTAGACCGAGTTTCCAGACATATTTTAAAATGGATAGAGTGCAAGGTTTGAATTTTGTAGTAGAACACATCGAAGGTAGAAAGAATGTTGTTGCCGACGGGTTGTTGCATAATGCCTTGGTTGAGGAACACACCAGCGATTATTGAGGACTCTGATGGTGGTATCAAGGAAATGTTGTAGTGGAATAGTGTTTCGATGAATCCTAGTGGATTAGAGGCATGTGACGTTGATGAGGGCTATCAGCTGATGAAGAGAAATGGTGTTGTGACAATGCCATGTTGTGAAGAATTGACAATTTTTACTTAAGGATGTTTAGCCAAATCAAAAATGTTGAGTGTGCGTGAAGACTTGGTCTATAGAGGTGAGCGATTGTTGGTTCCTTGAGACATGAAAGAGACGGTAATCAAGGTAGGACCCAAGGCCCATATGTGCATTTCTAGGACCAAATCTGTTATTAGAGCGGATTTCTGTTGGCCTCAAATAGATTCTGATATTGAACATAGTGTGGAGAATTGTCATTTGTGAGGAGAGAGGCAAGTTTCTGAAAAAAACAGCTTCCAGTGTAGGGCCAGAAGTGCTTAGGGTGGCTTGTGCAGTGGTGGCCATTGATTTATTGGGATCACTTAATTTTCCAAGAGTGAGGGATAGCTATGTTATAGTAGCTGTAGACCTGTTGTCCAAGTGGCCCGAGGTAGACATTTTGAGAGAGATTACTAGTGCCAACCTGACAGGATTTCTAGAGGGAGTGTTTTTGCCAGAGGTTTTTCTCACCAAACTTCTCAATGATAATGGGCCTTTGTTCACATCTTTGGAGTTTGAGACATGGCTTAAATCATTGGAGAAAAAACATAAGAGAACCTCTCTATCACCCCCAAAGTAATGTGTGCGTTGAGAGGTTCAACAGGGCCATTAAGGATGGAGTGCGGATGGCTGTGGCCAGTGGTGTAAATTTTAAGGAGAATCTGGTGCAAACGGTTTTTCAATACAGGGTCACACCGCATGGGATGATGGGAGTGAATCCTTTTGAACTGTTCAGCGGCAGGAAGCCAAACACTCTTCTTACACTAGATTGGCTAGGAACATCTAAAATGGTTGGAGTGGATTCAAGGTTGGTGAGAGATTGCATGATGAGGTGCGGTGAAGCAGCCAAAGATAGATATGACGAAAAGGTGAGTGGGAAGTTGATGAAGTTTGAAAGAGGGGATAAGGTAAAAGTGTTGCTAGCAAGGAAAGGGAAGAAGTGTGATGCGAGATTCGCACCCGTCAATGTGATAGAGAAGGACTATGGAAATACAGTAAGAGTATATGGTGGCGAAGTGTGGAACAAAGATAGGATAGCAAACTACACATGAAATGTTACAATGATAAAGAATATTGAAGCTCCTAGGAGAGGGAGCTTTGTTGTAAAGTCAAATGTGATTTCAAGCAATTATTTATGTACATAGTTAAAAGGATGATAAAGAATATTAAAGCTGCTGGGAGAGGTGTGTTGTAAAGTTAAGTACTTAATGCAATGTGATTCCAATTTATGCAATGTGATTCCAAGTAATGAAGTATGTGCATAGTTATAATGCTTTCTCTGTAAATAGGTTTTACTTTCCTAGAATGTGGAATGTAATGACATCAACATTACACCAAGTGGAATTGTTATGATTCAAGAATAGATTCTGAGAGGCAGTTGAGAGAAGCCCTTGCGAGGGAGAGCCACAATATTACCAAGTTACTGGATTAAACGTCCAGAGTACTTCAACAAGCCTGCTGTCATATTTTCATCCAGTATCTATCCTTTACAATAGAAACACCTTGTTATTGGATGCACCAGTTTATGGAGTTGCTGGACCCCAGGTGGTGCAGAACTCGACTGTCGGAATAGTGGCCAATGTTGCTATGCACGCTCACGTAACACCCACATTAAAAAAACATAATTGGCTGCCCACTGCGCAGCGGATTCAAAACATTAACCATTGCACATAAATGCCTGTTTGGCGAAGAACCAGTCTATTGTTGGGGGTCGGAAATGCGAGGCGGACAGCTTGGTAAAGGTTTGTCACAAGTACCCATTTTATTAAATTATATGGGTGAGATAAAAGCCTCACTTTCCCTAACCTAACGAGGGGTACCCTTCCTATAAAACTAAGAGTAGAGGAAAACACTCTTAACATCAAAAGGTATCTGTCCCTCACACTTGTACATACAATAAAAACATACAGGCATATATGGCTGTTCAAGTTCAACAAAATGGCAATTAAATTCAAATGCAAACTTTTGTATCCAGATATCATTGCAACCAGGGTCGGGTCGCCTTCCCCAGGTTCAATATAAGATTTTCAAAATAAGTTTCAATTGGCAAAAGTTGTTTTCAATGATTGAATACCACTTCAAGGATAACCCAAAGTAACTTTCAACACCCAAGTTCTGTTTTACTTAACACTTGGATTATCCCGGGGTTAAACAAAGTTCATCACTCTGCAAAATAAGTTTCCACAAGCTCCAGCTTTTAAACAAGAAGTCCTTGTTTCATTACCCAATGAACACTTTAATGAACATCTCTTCTTTGGGAAAGACAACTGCTTCATAATACTTCTTTAGAAGCATAACAATGTTTTCATCAGCAAGGTTTTTACCACAGTTCATCAAACAACTTGAGTGGCATTGCCACTTTCTTTCCACCACAATCTAGTACTTCAATATCTTCTTCCCGGCTCAATAACCTACCAGGACTACAGCTAACAAGATCTTCCTGGTATACTCCTCTGCCAGGATAAAAAAAACTCTAGTACTCAGTGATGAGGGTAACTTCAAAACATTAACAAAGTCTTTGTCTTTCAGTGACTGAGATTCACAGCTTCTTCCTTCACTCCACTTTTCACTTGCCATATGTCCAACTGTTTCCCTTATCTCCGTTATCTCTCTAATGGTTTAGCCAATGTTGGTAGTTATTGTCTTCACTATTATCCCCTCTTGGGTTTGACAATGTTGGGTGTAGCTTGGTTTTAACATTTCACATTCCTGGATTTGGCATTGTGGGATACAGTTTGATTTTAATCTTCAACCCCTCTTGACTTTGACAATGATGGTTAAAAACCTCTTCCTCTTGGTTCTACTTTACATATGAATAATAGCAAACATGCTTTATTTCATTATTTTAGCAATCAAAGCAATTACATGCAGCCAGTGGTGTCTGCCGGAATGCTTTGGGATCACCTCTCATAGGCCAACTCACTGCCTTCTCCTTGTGAACCCACTTTACTGTTGCTGCTGTAACCTCTTCGGTCTTCGCGGTCAGAGCCTTTGATAGCTCTGGAGCCCTGCATCTCTCATGGAAGGAGCCTGCTTCGCTCCTTTCCTTCTCAGATGTTTGCCAGTCACCCGAGGTGAGAAAAGAGGGAACAGGAAGGTTCTTTCTTCTACAGGGTAGCCTGTGACCTCCACGCTTCCCACTGTGCGACCTCTGCAGTTGGAGCTTCTCAATCCTACGACCCTCTCTGCATTATAACCCACTTCACAAGCAGTGGCGGTCCCGGCGGCTTCATTTCTCTGCTCTTTCTGCATGCACGGCTGCTCACTGCTTCTACTACTTCTGCCACGTCTTCCACAATAATTTCTAATGGCATGCACCGGAAGGGGCTTTAAATGATCAAAAGTCCTGCCCAGGTGTGGGTCATTAGAAACACCAGACTGCATATTGCAGTTCTGTGCCTCCAAAGCTCCTTTCTATCTTCTTCCCAGTGCCTAGGGCATTATGGGACTTGGAAGTTCTTAAGGTTTGGGCTTCTTTTATTTTAAAGTCCTCGGTTTTACAATAGGCCATCACAACTGTGGGGTCATCGGGGAACTTGGTGCTTTCTGGAAAGTCCCCTCCAATGTGATACTCCCGCAGAACACCACCCCCAGGGTCAGCAGGATCAGGAAGTGTCTGCCTTTCCCTGGCCACATGAGAAGGGTCCCACGCAAGGTCTTTGGGATAATCACATTGGATTCATCACACTACCTTAAAAATCGCCTACAGTGGTACAAGCTGCCCGCGCTTTGGCGTTCAGTTCGTGACAACTACTAGCAAATAAACTCATTAAGCGTACTCGAGCTAGTGGCAGATCATTCCAATTCCTTGCACCTATGGAACACATTTCCGCTAGGTGCTAGTTCTGATCCGATTCATATCTCCTTCAGAAAAATATGAAAACATTCCTGTTTTTATGAATCCTTTACACAGACCTATCGTGGGTCCTTGATGTTGCCTTTTTTGGCTGTTCCATCTTTGCTAAATTGATCTTTGATACTGATTTTCTATGTCTCTGTTCGTGTTGCAGCGCTTCGATGCCTATGGGCTTTAAGTGCCATATAAATGAATAAAAATACTTGCGAGATTATACACCACAGAAAGAGAAAAAAATGATGGGGAAATCCGAGATCACAGGTCTTCATCTGGGTGACCTTTACCACCCTGTCTTTGTTGCTATCGTGTCTTCAGTCTGCCTTCTTAGTGCTCCATAGTGAGAAGGAGCACTGCTGTTAAACTGACCTTCACCTAGTTGGGCTTCATTGGTTTCAGCCTGAACAAATGTGGAGTGCATATCAGCAAATGTTCACCCAAAGGGAGTAGTTCACACACTGCAAAACAGTGTAGGCTGCTCTAATTTTCCTTTTGGACTGTGAAACGATTACCCAAGAAAGACTTGTGTAAATGACAGAGACACTAAACCCATTTCTCAAAACCTTTGGTTAGCTGTAACTGCTGTCAAATCTTAGAGCAACTTTTGTTTCAGAAGCAACGGGTGGAAAGTAAGTGTATTGATTGTAAAAAGTTAATGTTTGTCTGGGAAGAGGGACAGGTATCCCAATAGGTGTTGTGTGCCCGTGCCTATGGAAGACTTAACACCTGGTGGGCCTTGCACAATTGGAGATGTGTGACCTGCCAAGCATCACATAAGTTGCTGGGGATAGAGCATCAACTGCAAGTATTTTGGGTTCTTTGTATCTTGGGAACTATTGAGCTTGGAGCTAAGGTGCGTGCCCAGTCTGGTGTGGATCCTCATCATGGGTCCAAGAAAGTTGGAGACAGCCTGAACAAGCTGTTCTATGCATGAGCATGGGAAGGAGGTTCAAGAGGAGGATCCTGGTATGTCTGAGTGGCAAATCTGACTATGCATCGGAATGGGAATTCTGATACAGAGAAGATGGAAAAAAAGGAATGTGGGGCACCTGATGTTTAATTGGCTGCACACTGTGACATTTTATGAGGTTTTTTTGTTTTCTCTCTTTTGCTTCCTTAGAAAACTATGGAACGCCTGCAGGTTTTGGAACCGGAAGATACCCCAGAACAGGCAACATGGTCAGTGGTTGGACATGTGAGCATTCAAGCATTGATCCGTGTTTCTTGCCTCCCTACTTGGCCTTTCAGTTTCTTTCTCAATCTCTCAATTTCTTAGTCCTGTTCCCCTATATCATTAAACACTGAGTCACATGAAAATGACATTCTAGGGCCAGTGTCCCAGAATGCCTCATTTTTCTTGTCCTTGGTAATGGAACATTGTTTGAAGTGCTGTCATATTTGTGGTTTTAGGTATGATCTCATTCTCCGTGGACAAAGCCCAAGTGCTCGTGTTGGACACAACTGCTTGTATTTGCCACCCACAGAGGATGATGGAAAAGGCAAAGTGATCATTGTTGGAGGAGCCAATCCTCGTGGAAGCTTCTCAGATGCCTATATCGTAGACCTTGGTAAGGTGAAGGGAGGTTTGTATTCCTTTTCTGCATTTGCTTGTCTCAAAACTACTTACGTTTGATTAGCATAGATCACAAGTCCAGCTGAAGCTCAGCCTCTGGAGAGATGCAAAGGGGTGCTCAGGCATTGGTTGATGTGGTAAGGTATCATAGCTGTCTTGCTATCTGTGTGTGTTGGAGGGAGGATGTATGCCCAGGCAACCTACGTCTGTTAAAGGCAGGATGTGCCACATCTCCCATTAATGTGCTGCCACCTCTCCGCCCCTCCAATGTAGTCTAAGATGGGTTGGGTCAGTATCCATCTGTTTGGGGAGGAAGGATAGCTTGTGGCAAAGCGTTTGTCTTGGAAGCAAGACAACGCAGTGCAATACAGGTTCGAATCCAGATCCCAGGCTTTGAAACCACTCACTGGTAATAAGGTGCGTTATAAAAGAACAGAAATGATATGATATATATCATAGGGCGGCAATTAGCACCCTATAGTTGAGGTTAGTCGACTTCCATAGGAACCCCTTAAAATACTATTGTCAATAACTTTTGATTTGTGTAACGGATTTGACCGAAATTTTCTAAAGGGATTAGGGACTCAGTCCCCCCACCCCCAACTGCAAAGTTTTTTTAAAGATATGTAAAAAAAAATAAGAACGTTAAGACAAAACATTTTTTTGCCAAAGTTGCGACCTACTTCCCATTCATTTTCCCATAGTCTAACAAGGTAAATCTTTGCCAAGGCGCAAAGCCCAAACCGCTGGACGGATTTGGACCAGGTCCAAAACAACTTGGGCACAAAGCGTTGACTCTCGATCTATACGTCGTTTGGGGTTTTTCCGTGTTGTAGTTATTTAAATATTTGACCGGGGGAGGGGTTGCCCCTTCTCAGAAATTGATAGTTATATCCCCCATGGTGCATTGCAGGATCATGTTTTCATAAATGAAAAAAGCTGCCATCTTGTTTTTCTCTCGATGCTCGAGATAACCGCGGCTATATCCGACTATATGGGAAAATAAAATGCAGGAAAATAGCTATTTGCAGGTCAAAAACATGGGAGTTGGAGGGGGATCTAGGAACTGAGTTTGCAACCCGAAGCTTTCTGTATCTTCGGCTATAGCCGACATCTCAAAGCAAATAGTGTCACAGAAACAGCGTGTTTTGTGGGGAGAAACTGAGAGGACAAGGGAGGGACGAGACCTTCTGGGGAGTGGGGGAGGAGCTGGCACAGATAAGGGGGGCACTTGGTGAGGACATGGGAGGCAGGAAAGCATTTTGTTTTGGGCGTTCTTCTGATATTCGTGGCTATATTTGAGGCTATAAAGGTCTACATATAGCCACGGATATGAGTAGTTCATTACCTACAGTTATATATATTTCTTTTTAAAGATCTTTTTACAGCTATAGTGACTGGGTGAAAAACACTGGCCATGGCCATTGACGCATTTGCCATCCAGCTGTCATGGTCATGAAGTCAGGGGCCAAGGTATGCAGGGGTCGCATGCACAGGAGACCTGGGTGGACACTGTCCTGGCGCCTTTGCTGCCAGGCTCATGAACAAAAGTAAATAAGAACATCCATTTAACACCAAAAAGCTTTTATTATGGACATAGCACTTCAGATGCATTAACCCTGAATATTCCATCCATTAAGCAGGTTGCATTAACCTTGAACACTCCATCCATTAAGCAGCCCCAAGTGTATTCTTGGGTGTGGCTGCTAATGGATTGCCTTCGCACGTGCTCACTCTCTAGGAGTGGCATGGTGTGGCTGGTAAGCTGGCCCTAATGGGCGTGCCCACGATCTCAGCTATATAAACTGCCCCGATTCTCAAGACAGATGCTTCGCGTTATTCTGCACTTGCAAGCAGCGTAACGCTCACTGTCGCCTGAGGTCAGACTTACCTTTGAAGAGTCTGCTTCCTGGACATCCTGCTTCCTGCCAGCATACTTACCAACTGAGGGAAGCTGTTCTTACCTGTACATCTCTTCAGCGAACCAAGTATTCATCGTTACACTTTCTGGAATGCTGAAATCTTCATCTTGGCACCGCAGCACGACACGCTCCATTGTCGACAGCAGCGCCTACAAGGAAAAACAGAAGACCAGGTTAGACATCGAAAAAACAGTCAGTTTAAGGTTGCGCTTCGCCATACTTCGCTCTTTTCCTTAAACCATCACTTAGCTGCTGTCGAACATTGCAGTAGCATCCATCTTCCATCCAGCTCGTCTCACAGCTGCATTGAGGCCCCATTTCCATCTAAGGGAAGACAACAGAAGAGTGACATTGGGGGCATAAATAGGAGCAACGTATAAAGACATTAAACAGAACGAACAGCATCACAAGAGCTCAAGAAAGACTTAGAAGCATAGTCGCAGCTGGACTGGACTAATCCTTATCAGGGATCAGTGAAGGAACTAGATCCCATTCGACGCGCCCCTGCCAGAAGTAGCAGGACGGAGAGCTTATCTTCCATAATTCACAGGTGGGCTTTATGGGCCGGCGTATGCTTACAGAAACCGTACTTTGGGGTGAAGGGTTCGAGAGGTACAACAATCACAGATTGGTGCACTCACACACTCTTATCTCCACGCAGGAGCAGTATCACCACGTACCACCGCTCACAGCTTTTCTACTGAGGGAGAGGCCTGAAGGGGGTGATTAAAGTTCAGGGAGGGCTGCAACCGCAGAGACCAGGTGAGCGTAACACCAGGTCTCCCATCCATGCAGTAACCAGGACAGACCCTGCTTAGCTTCAAAGTGAGGAAGGGGCCAGCCTCCTCAAGCCATGTTGCCCGATAAATGATCCAAAGTTACAAGACCACTTAGAGAAACAGGCAGGCCCTTTCCTTGCTTTAAAGCTAAGCAGGGTCAGTCCCGGTTACTGCAGGGATGGGCGACCGAATGGGCATCCAAATTGTGCTGTCAGTCCTTGAAAGTTTTGCACTGACAATTTTTTGGCCTTTGCTGAATTGCATTTTGGTATTCGTAGTCTCTCAGTCAAGATGGGGGGGGCAGGGAGGGAATAATGCCACAATTGCACAGTTTTTGCCTAACATCGTTCTAAAAGGCTTTATATATTTGAGTGACACTATGGTATGTGTAATTTTCAAATTTGCTTTCTAAAGCACAGTATTTGTTTTGACTTGACGCGTCGTGAAGAATATATGGGCCTCTGTCCCCAAGTTCCACACAGGGAGAGAGAAAACTACTCTCTGTGCGAGCCTTGAGGCCACAGGTGGTTGTTGTTTCACAGGATCAGACGCCGCCGAGGACCCCAGAGCTGTTGGAATGAATTCAGGTATTAGCAAAAACAAGCACAGTACTGTAAACAATGTAACTGTATTGAAAAGGGGCTTACCTAAGTTTAATGGAAAGGCGCTAGGAACTCTGAGGCTGTGGTGCAAGGAAGCGTCAGCAATCCATAAAGCCAGGCGCCAAACTCAGCGCTGGCTACACACCTGATGATCCTGGAAGTATTTGTGGCACTGTGATACTCGTGGATAACTTGTAGGCACCATAGCAGTTCAAGGAACCTCGAAGACAGATGAGTAAGTGACAAAGCAGAGAAGGGTAATGTCATGATCTCTGCTTCCAAAAGGTCAGGGTTTTCCCAACTCCCTTGGAAGCAGATCCATAACCCAGGTTCCGAGTGCCAACCAGTCCCAATTGGGACCTTTTGGACCCAGTCCTGGCGCCAGTGGCACCAGGCTCATAAATATGCCCAGTCTCAGCGCTGGAAGCGCCGGGCTCATAATGCTTGGGTGGACTTACCTGCAGCAGACCATGCTGCTTACTTGCCTACTAGTTGAGCCTCTGATCCTCTTCTGTTTGGAACTACTTTTCCTGTTGGGTGGGGCAGGAGCCACTCCCTAGATTCAGAACACTGGAACTCTTCTGGAAAGCAGGAACTCTTTTCTTACCTAGGCGTGGCTGTGGAAGGAGACACCTAAGCACTACAGGAGGCTATTTAAACCACACCCGATGGATGAATCTTGCTTTGCGTTATTCTGCATCCTCTGCAGCAGAACGCTCATCGTGTCTTCTGCATCTTATCCTGGGCCTAAGGAAAAAGGTTTACCATCCTGAATCCAGTCTTCAGCAACACCTATAAAGACAAGAAAGAACAGGTTAGCATTACGGTCTTCAGTGACAGCTCTTCACTTACCTGGTCCATCAGCTGTCACCAACGCCTTGCGGTGCATTCCGGCATCTGAAAGACAAAAGCTTACCAACTCTTCGCACGCTCCGGAGGCCTTTGGCGCTGCATCCCGCATCTGAAAAACAAAACAAGGTGCGTTTAAAGACATTGGGGAACTTTAATACTCACGTGCCATTACTCCTTTCCACATCTAACCCAGTGGGTATTCCGGCACCCTGCAGCCGCTCCGAACTTGTACCTGCAAAATAAAAAGACAGTTAGAGCGCATTGTGAAGCAGGCAACAAGCGCTTACTTACGTGCTTCCAGGCACTTCTATTCACCACACGGGCTCCATCTTCAACTCACTTCAGCCCGTCATCCGCCATCGCCGGAACCCTGTAAAACAAGAAACATCATTACTAAAGACTTTAAAGACATTAGAGTTACTTGAAACTTACCGTTCGTGCAGTAAACGACGGACAGCAGTCCTCTGAAGTCAAGAGGCCTGCTCCCCTAATCCAGTGAAGAAACTGGTTACAGCACCCTGCCCCGAGGCAGATGGAGAGCACGGCGTTCACTTACCTAAGGTGAGAGCGTTAACCTTTGGGGTTCTACAGGAGAAGAGAAAGGGAAGAAGAGAGAGACATTCAATAACCCAGTTCCTTAATCCCATATTTTCTATCTGCAGACATCTTACCCTTCAAGTCAGACATACAGTGCACAGAGGTCCAGTCCAAAGAGCCAGCCATGTGTTGCACATCACCTTTGAAGATACGGTATACGCCCAGTCAAGACCGGCGCCTCTACGGGAATCAGGTGAGCGTTACAGAACGCAAAGCCCACCACAAAACTCCCGTCCAGGCGCTATGGAAACCTCGGATACCGACCAGCTAGCCCAGTTACTTGGGGAACTAAGGGCAGAAGTGCATGCAGCCCGTCAGGAAACGAACGCTCTAAGAAGTGAACTGATTATTTCCAAGGAGCGAACAGATGATCTCGCTAGACAATTGCTACAGTCACAAGCCGGACAGACCCCGTTACCCGCATCTGGGGGAAATCTTCCTTCTACATCCTCTATGAATTCAGTGCAGATCAACCTACCTGGGAATGTACCTCTGGCTCCGCCCGAACGATTTTCTGGTGACCCAAAGAGGTTTGCAGTATTTATCAATCAGTGCCGGTTGCATTTCTTATGCCGGCCAGCAGCCTTTTCAACTGATCAAGCTAAAGTAGCTTTCGTGCTTTCGTACCTTAGTGGCAATGCGCCAGACTGGTCGATCCCTCTAGTAAATCAAGATGATCCGGTCCTCCATGATTTTCAAGCTTTTCAGCTCAGTATGGAAAAACTGTTCGCAAGACATTCACAGGGGCAGGCCTTGGACAATGAGCTTCTTTCGTTGCGACAAGGTAATCAAGACCTTTTGGCTTATATTGCGTCTTTCAACAGACTGATAGTGGAAACTCAATGGCCTGAGGACAAAAGGATTACGCTGTTTTATAGAGGTCTACGTGGAGAGCTCAAAGATGTGTTAGCCCAAGTAGTGAATCCCCCACAAGATTGTTCGGACTATATAGACTTAGTCGTTCAAATAGATCACAGACTGCAGAACAGGAAGGCCGATCGTTCCAAGTTTGATGCTCGAGTATTTTCCAAACCGCCAACTCCTTCCAAAGGAGTAGACTGCGGGGAACCCATGCAAATAGGGGGTCTGAAAGGTCCTCTAACACAAAAGGAGCGGGAAAGGAGAAAACAGTTGCAATTATGCCTCTATTGCGGAAACTCAGGGCACTTTCGTCGAGACTGTCCGGTGAAACCTGCCAAGAAGGCAGTAGGAGCTGCAGTTACTAAAGTTACAAACTCTGAGCAGGGAAACGACCTCGCCCGACAAGAATAGAGGTCCTCTTGCCGAGCGTGAAAACCAGTTCCGTGACCTCGCATTTCGTGATACCTATGGTCCTCATTAGCCCTGATAATCCGGATCGATTACATGCAAATGAAGCTTACGTCGACAGCGGTGCCATCGGCAATTATGTGGATCATGAAATGGTTTTGAGGATGAATCTAACTCTTTGTCCCAAGGCTGTAAAGGACGTCATTACTACGGTGGATGGTACGGAGATGGCCTCCGGGCCAGTAACGCATACCACCCAAGAAGTGACGCTAGTAAGTCAAGATGGACACCATGAGAAGATCGTGTTCGATGTGATCAAGGCCCCTCAGTTTCAGATTATTCTAGGAATACCTTGGTTAGAGAAACACAATCCTCTGATCGATTGGCGAGCAAGAACGGTCCAGTTTCCAGAATGTGTCTCTACTTGTCACCCTCCACCTGGTGTTGCACTGGCAGCAATTTCTTCAGAGACCCCCCAGTTACCTCCCGAATACCTAGAATACCAAGATGTTTTCCGGAAGGATCAGGCTAGCTCTCTACCTCCTCATAGGTCTTATGACTGCCAGATAGACCTGATACCTGGATCTACTCCTCCTTGTAGTAGAATTTATGCCCTCACCGAGCCTGAGAACCTTCACCTTCGACAATACCTGGATCAATACCTGGCAAATGGGTTTATTTGTCCTTCCAAGTCCCCTGCTTCTTCAGCTTTGTTCTTCGTTCAAAAAAGGAAGACCTTATAACTTGTATAGATTATCGCTCCCTGAACCAGATCACCGTTAAGAATAGATATCCGTTACCTTTGATCCCTGAACTCCTGGACCAAGTCAGAAAAGCATGCATATATACAAAGCTGGATCTTAGAGGAGCTTACCACTTGGTACGAGTAAAAGAGGGCGATGAATGGAAGACGGCCTTCCGCACCAAGTATGGGCTATTTGAATATCAGGTCATGCCCTTCGGACTTTGCAATGCCCCGGCCGCCTTTCAATATTTTATGAACGATGTCCTCAGAGAGCTCATAGATGTGTGTGTTGTTGTTTACATTGACGACATCCTCGTTTATTCTTCATCGGAATCTGAACATCGGAAACACGTGAAAATGGTCCTCGAAAGATTGCGTCAACACAAACTTTTCGCTAAGTTGGAAAAATGTGTTTTCAACGTGACTGAAGTTGAATTCTTGGGATTCATATTATCACCTGGCGGAGTGCGTATGGATTCAAAGAAGGTCGATGCAGTTCTCAAATGGCCATCACCACCCTCCGTAAAAGGTGTGCAAAGCATGTTAGGCTTCGCTAACTTTTACCGCAGGTTTATCCCCGAATTCTCTCGAATAGTCCAGCCCATCACTGCCTTGTTAAAGAAAAACAAACGTTTTGAATGGTCTACCGAGGCGGAACAAGCTTTCCAGGATTTGAAGACTAAATTTATCTCTGCACCAATCTTAAAACACCCTCGCCCCGAACTCCCCTACATCGTGGAAACTGATGCTTCAAGCCTTGCCATGGGGGCAGTTCTATCACAAAAGGACCCGGTAACCAATCAGTTGCATCCCGTGGCATTTTGGTCCCGCAAATTCTCGCCTCCTGAAATCAATTACACGATTACTGACAAGGAACTTCTGGCTATCAAGTCTGCCTTTAAGGCTTGGCGGCATTATCTGCTGGGGGCCCGACACACCATTACTGTGATTACGGATCACCGAAACCTGCAATATTTGAAAACCGCAAAAGCCCAATCCTCTAGACAACTCCGTTGGGCATTATTCTTTGCCGAGTTTGACTTCATAATTACCTATCGACCTGGTACAAAGAACGGTATAGCTGATGCCCTTTCTCGGATGGGAGTGGAAGAACACTTGATCAACCCTAAACCTGTACCAATCATTCCCGAACAAAGAATTCTGGGTGTAATCGCCACAGAATCCATAGAGGAAGTTAAGGATAAAGCCAGGCAACTTGTAACTCCAGCAGACATACAGAATTGGCATCTGCAGGGAAAGGACTTTGCAGTAAAGGACAACTTATTGTATTTCCAAGAACGATTATACCTACCCAGCACAGATTTACAGAAAAAAGTAATCGCTTGTTATCACGATTCTTTAATGGAAGGACATCCCGGTATGGCCAAGACCTTAGAAAAGATCAAGCGCTACTTCTGGTGGCCGTCTTGGAAAAAAGATATCAGAGACTTTATAATGTCCTGTGGAGTATGCGCCCAAAACAAGAGTCAAAAGGAAAGACCAGCAGGCCTCTTACGCCCTATTGACATCCCACCTCGCCCTTGGCATACGCTTTCTATGGACTTCATCACCGATCTACCTCCATGCTCCGGATACAATACGATTCTAGTAATCGTGGACTTATTCTCCAAGATGGCGCATTTCATTCCGCTCAAAGGCTTGCCAACAGCAGCAACTCTGGCCCGAGAATTTCTCGAAAACATCGTCCGACTGCACGGTTTTCCTTCGGTTCTAATTTCGGATCGAGGTAGTCAATTTATTTCTCATTTTTGGCAAAGTTGCTGTCGGTCGGCTCAAATTGATGTGAGACTTTCGACCAGTCACCACCCTCAGACCGACGGACAAACCGAGAGGACCAATCAAACTCTGGAACAGTATTTACGCTGCATGCTGCAACAAACTGAAAAAACTTGGAAAGACATCCTTTGGATAGCCGAATATGGCTACAATAACTCTGTCCATTCGGGAACTGGGAAAACCCTGTTTTTTTTTTTTTGTACGGCAGTCACCCTCGAACCTCGGAGTATGATTCCCTCCAAGATCTTGAAACACCAGCAGTAGACTACCTGCATTCTACAATCACCCAAGCCTTTAAGGAAGCTGTTTCTCACCTTCAAAGGGCTAAAGAACAATACAAGAAAGGAGCAGATCAACATCGGAAGGAAGCCCCTCAATATCAAGTAGGGGATCAAGTCTGGTTATCCACCAAATATCTACCTCTAAAAGGGCCATGCACATTCAACCCAAGATACCTTGGTCCCTATTCCATCACTACCATAGTAAACCCAGTAGCGGTCAAGTTGGACTTGCCCCCGCACATGAAGATACATCCGGTCTTCCACGTCTCTCTATTAAAACCCGTGCAACCTCAAACCCGACTAACTAAATCTCCAAAACCTATCCTAGTTGATGGAGAACTCGAGTTTGAAGTCAAAAGCATTCTGGACTCCAAGATCTCCAAATCTAAACTATTTTACCTAATTGACTGGAAAGGCTACGGCCCCCAAGAGAGATCCTGGAACCTGCTGAATATGTCCACGCTCCTCGCCTAATCAAAAGATTTCACCGAACATTTCCTGACAAGCCAAAACCCCCGGAGGAGCCCGGTTTGGGAGGGGCCTTGAGGGGGGTACTGTCATGATCTCTGCTTCCAAAAGGTCAGGGTTTTCCCAACTCCCTTGGAAGCAGATCCATAACCCAAGTTCCGAGTGCCAACCAGTCCCAATTGGGACCTTTTGGACCCAGTCCTGGCGCCAGTGGCACCAGGCTCATAAATATGCCCAGTCCCAGCGCTGGAAGTGCCGGGCTCATAATGCTTGGGTGGACTTACCTGCAGCAGACCATGCTGCTTACTTGCCTCCCAGTTGAGCCTCTGATCCTCTTCTGTTTGGAACTACTTTTCCTGTTGGGTGGGGCAGGAGCCACTCCCTAGATTCAGAACACTGGAACTCTTCTGGAAAGCAGGAACTCTTTTCTTACCTAGGCGTGGCTGTGGAAGGAGACACCTAAGCACTACAGGAGGCTATTTAAACCACACCCGATGGATGAATCTTGCTTTGCGTTATTCTGCATCCTCTGCAGCAGAACGCTCATCGTTTCTTCTGCATCTGATCCTGGGCCTAAGGAAAAAGGCTTACCATCCTGAATCCAGTCTTCAGCAACACCTATAAAGACAAGAAAGAACAGGTTAGCATTACGGTCTTCAGTGACAGCTCTTCACTTACCTGGTCCATCGGCTGTCACCAACGCCTCGCGGTGCATTCCGGCATCTGAAAGACAAAGGCTTACCTACTCTTCGTGCGCTCCGGAGGTCTTCACACTGCATTCCGGCATCTGAAAGACAAAACAAGGTGCGTTTAAAGACATTGGGGAACTTTAATACTCACGTGCCATTACTCCTTTCCACATCTAACCCAGTGGGTATTCCGGCATCCTGCAGCCGCTCCGAACTTGTACCTGCAAAATAAAAAGACAGTTAGAGCGCATCGTGAAGCAGGCAACAAGCGCTTACTTACGTGCTTCCAGGCGCTTCTATTAATCACACGGGCTCCATCTTCAACTCACTTCAGCCCGTCATCCGCCATCGCCGGAACCCTGTAAAACAAGAAACATCATTACTAAAGACTTTAAAGACATTAGAGTTACTCGAAACTTACCGTTCGTGCAGTAAACGACGGACAGCAGTCCTCTGAAGTCAAGAGGCCTGCTCCCCTTATCCAGTGAAGAAACTGGTTACAGCACCCTGCCCCGAGGCAGATGGAGAGCACGGCGTTCACTTACCTAAGGTGAGAGCGTTAACCTTTGGGGTTCTACAGGAGAAGAGAAAGGGAAGAAGAGAGAGACATTCAATAACCCAGTTCCTTAATCCCATATTTTCTATCTGCAGACATCTTACCCTTCAAGTCAGACATACAGTGCACAGAGGTCCAGCCCAAAGAGCCAGCCGTGTGTTGCACATCACCTTTGAAGATACGGTATACGCCCAGTCAAGACCGGCGCCTCTACGGGAATCAGGTGAGCGTAACAGGTAATCCGAAACAATCCGTTAACCGTTTAGCCAAAAATCCAAAAGTCTGTGAATCCGAGCAGAAACCAAAACCACAAATCGAAGGAGCAAGAATATCAGTCCGTTATCCGTAAGCTTGAGGTCTATTTCCAATTAATCCAAGACGTGAATCGAGAACGCCGAACAGTGTCATGAAAACAGCTGTGAAGCGGCGAATGATTCAAATTGCGCGGATTTTATGTCTGCCGACTCCCGATCACGTGAGCGGAGCTCAGGGCACGTGACCGGGAAGTGGGCCCGGAACCAGCAAGTGGTTGTTGTCGGCTGCTCCAGCCCGCTCGCAATCTCCATGGCAGTTGCCACTGGAAACGAGGGAACAAAGTCACCCTCTGACAGAGCCTTGGAGCTGATGACACTTCCCTCGCACCACAGGTAGCGTGACCTTATGAGGGGCTGACTGTGACTTGGGGATTCTAGCTGTGTTATGGAGTCCCCGAAGGTATGAGTGTTATGTAAAGCGGTGTGCCTGAGGGTAACCTTCCTTCCTCGCATGACAGAGCCCCCCCCAATGGCCCACGACCACGTGGGCATGCGGGATGGTCCAGGTGAAAACGAGAAACCAGCCGCGGGGCATGGACATCTGCCGCAGGAACCCAACAACGTTCCTCTGGGCCAAAACCCGCCCAGTCCACAAGATACTGGAGACCACCCCTAACCACACGGGACCCCAATATGTTTGACACCTCATATTCCTCAGAACCACCCACAGAAACGGTGCCAGGTGCAGACCGGAGACGGGTAGGAGCGGGACATGGTTTCAATAGGGAGGTATGAAACACAGGATGGATGCGCCAAGAAGCGGGAACAGAGAGGCGATAGGCCACTGGGTTGATCATTGCAGAAATCCTATAGGGTCCTACAAAACGGGGAAGCAATTTGCGACAGCCTGGTAGTCGGAGGTGACGTGAAGAAAGCCAAACTCTGTCCCCCACAACATAGGAAGGTGCCACAGACCTCTGTCTATCAGCCGCAGACTTCGGCGATGCCTGAGCTTTGCGAAGATGAGTAAGCGTCTGGGCATGGACAGCTGACAGGTCTCTGGTGCATGCAACCGCGGCAGGACTAACGTAAAACGTGAAATCAGGAATAGGCAAGGTACGGGGGTGCTGACCATACAGAACATAAAAAGGAGAAGAGCCAGTTGAAGCGTGCAAAGAGTTATTGTATGCGAATTCAGCAAGATGCAAGACACTTAGCCATGATTGTTGGTGCTGTAAAATGAGACAATGTAAATACTGCTCCATGGCCTGGTTCACCCTCTGTCTGGCCATCCGTTTCCGGATGATAGGCGGATGAAAAACGTGAATCAATACCCAGGAGACCCGTGAGCGCCCGCCAGAACCGAGATGTGAATTGCGGCCCCCTGTCTGAGATGATAACCGTGGGTAGCCCAAAAAGACAGAAGACAGATTTAAAGAAAAGGTTGGCCAAGACTGGGGCGACGGAATGCCAGAACAGGGAATAAATCGAGCGACCTTAGAGAAAGAATCCACCACCACCCAAAGTGTGTTGAAACCCTTGGTTCGAGGCAAGTCCGTCACAAAATCCATCGAAACCTTGTGCCAGGGTCTAGGAGGTACAGGTAAGGGATGTAAGAGACCCACTGGGTGCCCCGGCGATGTTTACACTGGGCACATATTGCACACGTGTTCACATAGCCCTCAACATCGCGTTTCATGGAGGGCCAACAACACCAGCGTTTGAGGCAAGTCCGTCACAAAATCCATCGAAACCTTGTGCCAGGGTCTAGGAGGTACAGGTAAGGGATGTAAGAGACCCACTGGGTGCCCCGGCGATGTTTACACTGGGCACATATTGCACACGTGTTCACATAGCCCTCAACATCGCGTTTCATGGAGGGCCAACAACACCAGCGTTTGAGGAGGTCCAACGTCCTCTTTTGTACAGGATGTCCATTAATGGCTCTGTCATGGGACCATTCCAGAGCGAGGTTGCGGGTGTCTGCTGTTGGTACTGGATGAAAGGTAACCCATCATGAAACACTGGCTCCCACTCAGAGACTTGTTCAGGATGTAGCGAAACTCATGTACGAATTGATTTCAGTAGTGGTAGAGGAGGTGTACAGAGACAAATGACATGTTGGTCTAATAGGGTTTCAGAGAAAATGGTTAAGGAGACCCCGCCAGGGGAACGGGACAATGCGTCTGCCTTTCCATGGGACAAGCCCGATCGAAGTTTGATCTGGAAGTCGAAGGCTGCAAAGAATAAATGCCACCGCACCTGCCTGCTATTGATACAACTGAGCGAGGCCAAGTCGTGGAGATTACAGTGGTCTGTGAATACTGTGATTGGATGTTTTGCCCCTAACAGGTGATGCCGCTAGACTTGAAAGGCATCCTTGATGGCCAGTAATTCTTTTTCCGTAACAGTGTAATGGTTTTCGGGAGGGGAAAACTTTCGGGAATGAAATGCCACCGGATGTAGCTGACCTGAGAAGGGACAATGCTGGGATAACACTGCGCCAAGAGCAAATGAGGATGCATCTGCTTCCACTATGAAAGGGAGTTCTGGGTCAGGATGTTTTAGAACGGGGCAGTGGTAAATGCTGTCTTTAATGCATCAAAAGCTGTCTGGTGTTCATCTAGCCACATAAAAGGCATCTTTGGGCTGGTTAATGCAGTAAGGGGTGTTACAATGGAGGAAAAGTCCTGAATAAAACGCCTGTAGTAATTTGAGAAACCCAGAAATGATTGTAATGCCTTGAGGTTACTGGGCTTCGGCCAATCTAACACAGCACAGACCTTGGAATGGTTCATAGATAGACCCCCTGGTGTAATATGGAATCCCAGGAATTCCACACTGTCAGTATGAAACTGACACTTCTCAGGTTTAGCGAAGAGTGAATTTTGATGAAGACGAGACAAAACCTCGCGGACATGTATCACATGTTCTTTTAGGTTTTGTGAGAAAATGAGGATATCATCGAGGTATACCGCTACACATACGTCCAGCCAAGTCATGGAAAACCTCGTTCATAAAACGTTGAAACGTGGCTGGGGCGTTACAAAGCCCAGAGGGCATAACCACATATCAAACAGCCCATAACGAGTACAGAAAGCAGTTTTCCACTGTTCTCCGGGGCGAATCCTAATCAGGTTATATGCTCCACGGAGATAGAGTTTCGTAAAGACATTGGCGTGACTTAGTCTATCCAACAACGGGGTGATCAAAGGGATTGGATACCGATTTTTTTTTTTACGGTGATGGAGTTCAAGCAGCGGTAGTCCACACAGGGCGTAAATCGCCCTCCTTCTTGGGAACAAAAAAAATAGGGCTGGCCGCAGGAGAGGTAGAAGGGCGTATGTGACCAATTCTTTGGGCCTTTTGGATGTATTACTTGAGAGCCTGTTCCTCCGAGGGAGACAGTGAGCAAATGCGTCCCGAAGGAATGATGGAATATTATAAAATATTATGTCAATGGGACAATCGTAAGGGCGATGCGAAGGAAGAATTTCGGAAGAGCCCTTATCGAAAACCTCCTCAAAATCCTGGTATTCTGCAGGAATATCGGTTGCAACAGCCCCCACCAGGTGTGGCTCTGAAGGAGAAGGGATGTCATTGTTCAGTGTGAGCTACGCGATGGCCCTCCAAGCACGTGGGGGTGATTCAATGCCTTCGGATGCGGTGAGGCAATAATTTTGACATAATTCTGACTCAAAATGAACATGCCCAGACTTCCAGTCAATCAGCGGATTATGTTGTTTCAACCACGGTATACCCAATATTAAACCAAACTGTGGCATCGAAATTAAATCAAAGGAAATCACTTCTTGATGGGTGTTCTGTATATTCATGGTGATTGGGGCAGTTTGTTGTCTGACCAGACCGGAAATCAGTGCCGTGCCGTCCACTGCGTGTACGGGTTCTGGGTGTTTGGTAACCAGGGGTAGATTCAATGACTTGGCCAATGTTATATCGACATAATTGCCTGTGGCACCTGAATCAATAACAATGGACACTGTATGAACAATATCTGGTGTGGGTTTTAGTGTAGCCTGTACCACCGCTGGCCTAACCCTCCCAAAGGCGGGTATAATTTCGGATGGAGTAGATGAACTGCTCGATCTGGCCCTCGGATCTAGGGTCGAGCAGTCCGAAAAAACGGATTTCTTTGTCTTGGGACGCCGAGGACAGGTCTTTACAAAATGTCCGTTTAGGCCACAATAGTAGCATGCGTTGTCAGTTCTTTGGCGTTCTCGCTCGGTTTGCGAAATCGGGCTGCGGATTCCGCCTATTTGCATGGGTTCACCACCTGTAGCTGTGGAAGGGGAGGTCAGAACTGTATTAGGAAACCCTGCTTCGGATTTGTGTTCGGAACGCCGTGCGTCTATCTGTAGGGCGAGGTCTATTAATTCAGTGTGTTGTGTGGGTAGAGAGGGGACGACGGCCATAGCATCCTTCATGGAATTACCGAGTCCTCTATAAAACATCACTTGCCTTTTTTGTTTCGGGCCAAGAGGTATCCGCAGCCAATTGATTAAATCGGGTAATGTATTCAAAGTGAGCCCTTTCCTTGAGATAAGTCCAATAACTCGAGATCCCGGGACTGGGCCTTATGACGTGTGTCAAATACATGAGACATTTCTGTGACTAGTAAATCGAAATCGTAAAGAATGGGACTGTTATTTTCCAATAACGGGTTAGCCCAAGCAGCAGCTGTACCAGCTAGATGGGATAGGGTAAACGCCGCCTTGGTGGTGGAATCGGGGAAGGCCTGGGGTCTACAGAGGAAATGCAATTTGCATTGGTTTAGGAATGTACGAAACCTTCTGGGATCTCCATGGAATCTTTCTGGAGCGGCCAAGGGAAAGGGCGTGAGCACAAGTACGGGAACCTGAGGTGCTGCCGTGGGGACAACAGGTGGTGCTACTGGGGGTTGGAAGCAGCATTACCGAACTCTGCATCAGCGGGCAAGGAATTTTGAGCACTTTGGATGAGGTCTAACCGCTTATGTATAGCGGTATTGGCAGCTGTCATATCTGCCCTCAACGCTGTGATTGCCTGTACCAGCGCAGCCACGGGGTCGTCGGCTGCAGCCTCCATATTCAACACAACACAAGGCTTCAGTCTGTCTTGACTTGACGCGTTGTGAAGAATATATAAGTTCCACACAGGGAGAGGGAAAACTACTTTCTGTGCGAGCCTTGAGGCCACAGGTGGTTGTTGTTTCGCAGGATCAGACGTCGCCGAGGACCCCAGAGCTGATGGAATGAATTCAGGTATTAGCACAAACAAGCACAGTACTGTAAACAATGTAACTGTATTGAAAAGGGGCTTACCTAAGTTTAATGGAAAGGCGCTAGGAACTCTGAGGCTGTGGTGCAAGGAAGCGTCAGCAATCCATAAAGCCAGGCGCCAAACTCAGCGCTGGCTACACACCTGATGATCCTGGAAGTATTTGTGGCACTGTGTTACTCGTAGATAACTTGTAGGCACTGTAGCAGTTAAAAGAACCTCGAAGACAGATGAGTAAGTGACAAAGCAGAGAAGGCCAATCCGAAACAATCCGTTAACCGTTTAGCCAAAAATTCAAAAGTCCGCGAATCTGAGCAGAAACCAAATCTACAAATCCAAGGAGCAAGAATATCAGTCCGTTATCCGTAAGCTTGAGGTCTATTTCCAATGAATCCAAGATGTGAATCGAGAACGCCGAACAGTGTCGTGAAAACAGCTGTGAAGCGGCGAATGATTCAAATTGCGCGTTTTTTATGTCTGCCGACTCCCGATCACGTGAGCGGAGCTCAGGGCACGTGACCGGGAAGTCGGCCCGGACCCAGGAAGTGGTTGCGGTCGGCTGCTCCAGCCCGCTCGCAATCTCCATGGCAGTTGCCACTGGAAACGAGGGAACAAACAAAGTTGCCCTCTGACAGAGCCTTGGAACTGATGACGCTTCCCTTGCACCACAGGTAGCGTGACCTTATGAGGGGCTGACTGTGACTTTAGCTGTGTTGTGTTGGGGAGTCACCGGGGGTATGAGTGTTATGTAAAGCGGTGTGCCTGAGGGTAACCTTCCTTCCGCGCATGACAGTATTGTTGCAAGCCAGACATAGGAGTGAGGAGGGGAAATGATAAGAAATGATGAGAGGGCAAGTAAGTCATGAGTATTTGCCCACGAAATGGCAAAAAAGTTTGCGATCCTGGATACTGGGGTAGTTATTTTCCCGATTGTGGCTGCTTTTCAGGGCACCACTAAAGTACACATGTGGGTGGACGGCGTAACTTTTTTCAGAAGATGTACCCAATGCCGTGTTTTTTTTTTTTACATTGGCAAGCTTGCTCAAGTATTTGGCTACCAGGATTTTACTCAGGTTGTCATGTTCCCAGTGCAGACGCTTACCCACAAGACCACAAGCACTTGTTTCATATTGGGATTTTGTTTACCAGGGAATATTTCACAACAGATTGTTGGGTTTAAAAGGTGAGCACCTTTTATACTTTGCCAGCATATTTATTGGAGCATTTCCTCTCTCAAGTTATTTTTCTGGTGTTCATTACTTTTTTTAAAAGTCTGATATTTTGTCTTGCGCACTTCCTTCTGAGGTGAAGGTCAAATGAGCAACATTTGTATATTTCACTTTAAGATATATGTTTTCTTACTGTTCGGATATTCATGGGTGCCAGCTTTTGATTTTCGCTATGGGTGCAGAAAGTACCTTGGCATATGTTATTCTTGCAGCCGAACATTATTTTCCCCATTTCCGTGCTGCTTAAATGTGGTTAGTTGGGTTTGTGCGATGTATCACAACAGTCACCAAGAGACCGGCCATAAAACAAGGGGCTTGGAGCACGCTGCTTAACCATTGTGTGGTCCATGGCAAATAATGTAATCTCACTGCGCATTGCCCAAAAACATTGTGAGTTCTCAAAGCCTGCAATCTTTTATGCATAACAATACCTTCCTGCTTGCCGCTCTTTTCCCCACTTAGCAAGCCCCGCCCACATGATACCTTTCTGCCTGCCGCTCTTTTTCCCTACTGAAGGAGCCCTTCAGCCTCTTTTCCTTTGCAGATGGGGAGCAGGTGCAAGTGGATCTAGGTCACCTGGCCTAAGCTCCGCCCACCTGGTTCCTTCCTGGTTGGCACTATTTTTCCCTACTTAAGGAGCCCTCCAGCCTTTTTTCCTTTGCAGATGGGGAGCAGGTGCAAGTGGATCTAGGTCACCTGGCCTAAGCCCCGCCCACCTGTTCTGAAACATTATGGTTTCACTGTCTTGTGGCCAATGCTGGATTTACTTTTATGGACTTCATTGATTCACTGTGCGTCACCCTTTCTCAACTCTCATGCTGGACTTCCTTTGCATCTTGTAGTCATGGTGTCCCTGAATCATGCTGTTCCCAGCTTCATCTTGTGTCCTGGCTTGCAACATTATGTGTTACTGACTTCTGCAATTGTATGCGCGCTCCCCTCTTGCTTCACCACTCTTTTTGACTGCTTACTCTCTGTTCTCTCCTTCCCTCCCTTTTACTATCTCCCCCCTCCTTTTCCTATCTCCTCCCCTACTTTCTTATATGCACTTACTCTATTAGAATTGTCCCTGGACCTAGTATGACAGCAACTGCGTCTGTCTCCTCCCCCTCCCCTTACTTGTCTCTCCAAACCCCCAGCACTCTCTGAAATGTCGTCAGGCCTAGTACTATAGTTAATTTCATATCCTTACTGTTCATGGCCTGGAAGAATGTGATTGTGTTTTCCCTTGTTCCCTCCCTTGCCTTGAAGCGCTTTGAAACACATTGTGTGTAGGCGCTATATAAATAATCATATTACTGTCAAAACAGGACAAAGTCAGTTTGTGATTGAGCACCTTTGGGCGATGGGTTACAAGTGTTTAATAGTGTGGCCACGCCCACAGGCCAGTTGTAGTTGGTTTGGTAGTGGTCGGCCCTGCCCATCAGCTAGTTCTCTGGTAGCATTTTAAAATGGACAGTGGGCACAGCCAAAGGCCATGTCCACTGACCATGGCCGAAGACTTGAAGCGTTCTAAAAATCTTTGGAATAACAAAACCCTTGAAATTCAAAGAAAAACTTTAGTTGCAGGGACGTTAAGGTGAGAACCTAACGCACCAAAAACCCCTGAAATTCATATAAAGCCACCTTAGCTTTGCGCCTGTTGCGCAGCCTATAACCAAAATGATGACATTGCAGATCACATTACTGATGCCATCACTGGTGACACCAATTACATTGTATATAATTGATTACATCAATAATGGAATTAGACACATAACATCATTCATAAGTTAGCTCATGAAAACTTTGATTACCTTAATAACAATTTAGGCCATGAACTTGGCCATGACAAAGGCTGGGGTCATTGGCCAGCACCAAATGCCATAGCTAGTGGTCGGTTAGTGTTAAATACCAATGTGCATGGTTAAAAGCCATGCCTAGTAGCCCATCACTGTTTTAAAGCCCGTCCCTGTTTTAAAATATACAGTGCGCAATGTTGAAAGCTGTAGTCTGGCTGTGGCTAAAGGCCATAGCTAGTGCCCATTAATATGTTAGAATATACAGTCGGCCCAGCCAAAGGCCGTGGCCACTGGCTAGTATTGTGTTGAAGACCATGGGTAGTGGCTGGTTAGTGTATATTATATACAGTGGGCACGGCTGAAGGCCATCGCTTATTGCATTTTATTATTTTAAAATATACAATGGACAAGGCCAAAAGATGTACAAACTGCTCAAGGTCAAAGGCCATGGCTAGTGGCCCAATTATATGTTAGAATATATAGTGGGCACAGCCAAAGATTGTGGCCACAGGCCAGTATTGTGCTAAAGTCCATGGCTAGTGCCTGATCAGTGTATATAATATACAGTGGACACGGTTGAAAGCGGTATCCACTGGTACAGGCCAAAATCTATGGTTGGTAGCCTGTTCAATGTTTAAAAATATTCAGTGCACATGAGTGAAAGTTGTGTCCATAACTGAAGGCCATGAGTGGTACCTGTTCATGTGTTAAAATATATTTGGCCATGCACACTGAATGCCAGTTACTGTTGTAATGTAATTAGTGATGTCATCATTGTGGTCATAGGCTGCACAACATGGGGTGCAAAGTTAAGGTGGCTTTAGCTGAATTTCAGGGGTTTTGTTGCATTAAGTGTTCTCACCTTAACGTTCCTGTATTTATTTTCTTGAGATATATATATTTCTGGAGCTTGTGGATCTGCTTAGATCACATGCTCTGCATAGTCCTACATCTAGTGGTAGTCGCAGAGAATTACAAGATTTGTTTTCGAATCTTAAACGGACATTGAAAGGGCGTGTTAGTAATACTATCCCTAGTGTGACGTGTACTGTACCCATGGTTCGTAACGCGTCAATGACCCTCAGATTATTTTTTTCCGCCATCGAAGTCGGTCACAAATGCGGAGTTCTCTTCCAGGCTGATGCGTTTAATGAGTTTAAAGTTTACTTGTTGGACTCTCTTTCTATTGTTCACATTGCCACCCGCCCAACAACCTGCTTGACCACTTTCAACAAACAACCTCATCGTCGACGACTTGACTGATCGATGACCAGACGCAGCCTACGCAGGCCTCAGACTACGGCCCTTACAGCCTCCCTAGAGAGAGAGGGCAGGTTCTTCATACTGACCTCTTTAGAGAATGCCTATTTTGTCACCCCTTTGCCTTTTTCTCACCAATCTGCCCTTGTAAAAAATAATGGGTAAAACTCTTTAAATTTTGCCCTACCAGCGACCGAAAATTCCTGTGCTAGGACATGCACCGAGTGTGCAATTACTGTCTCCCGAGGGATCACCGCAAAACAGTTTGCAAATCTTGTAAATGTTTTTGACCGAAAACCCTAAAGGATCGGCGCACCAAATGCTGGTCTGCTCACGCCATGCTGGCTGAGGCCTTCATCGACGTGACGGAAGACTCCAGTGAGGGCAGTATAGGGATCATGAGTGATGCTAAAGGCGAGCAGGGTTTGTCGGACACCCGGCCAGAGAACACAATAGCCTGAGAACACTAAAAACTAACCCCACAGCCGACTTTCGACGGTACCCTCTTCACTGTCCTCTGGGCCATCGCGTACGCTTTTGCCTCATGACAGGCCTCCGAAACTGTTCCTGAAGGGCGGTTCGGACACTGCAGTCAAAAAGGTCCTCCTTTAGTGTGCCAAAGAACAGGTGGTGAAAGGCGTTTCGGCGTCCCCTATGAAAATGCAGGAGTTAATCAAAAAACACGTTGGTGCTTCTCTGCTTAAAGCAAGGTCACTGAAAAAGTCACAAATTTCGACGTATTTGTCCTCAGAAAGCACACAGACCCCTCCACCCCCTTGTAGACTCTCTCTCGGGCGTTATGTGCCACAAAGACCAGACTCCCTCCCAAGACACCCCTATCACGTCAGGCTTCCCACCTTCATTTGATATATACTCCTGAACAATTTAATGATGTCAAGTTTTGTGGACTTTATGGACAGGCACCCAGACCAACTAACGTCCCTTAGTGATGCCTCACAGCCAGGGGCCCCAACACAACAGCCCCAGGGCAAAAAAGCATGTCCTGAGCCACAGCCTAGCACCTCTGCTCTAGGAACCATGGCCCCGACCTACCAAGTCCCCTCTCAAGATATGTACTATGACGATCCCTCAGGGTCACAAGACACGAGGTCTCAAGGGGACCTTTATAGTCAAGACCAATTATATGACTATGATTTATTTTTATATTTGGAAAGCGCACTAGCAGCCCAGAGATATTGAGGCGCGGTTACAAGGAAGACGCTCAGGGTTACAGTGAAGCGAATAGCATTACAATGTAGAATGTAGATGTTTACAAAGAATGTTTACATGATGATGACGGCATTTATGTAATCCAGTCGCCAGACCACCAGGACCAGTCGGTAGCAGACTCTCCCGTTGATAACCAACTACAGTACAATGAACTGCTACTAAAGGCTGCACAACACTTTAACATCGACGCTCATACTGGACCTAGTATGACAGCAACTGCGTCTGTCTCCTCCCCCTCCCCTTACTTGTCTCTCCAAACCCCCAGCACTCTCTGAAATGTCGTCAGGCCTAGTACTATAGTTAATTTCATATCCTTACTGTTCATGGCCTGGAAGAATGTGATTGTGTTTTCCCTTGTTCCCTCCCTTGCCTTGAAGCGCTTTGAAACACATTGTGTGTAGGCGCTATATAAATAATCATATTACTGTCAAAACAGGACAAAGTCAGTTTGTGATTGAGCACCTTTGGGCGATGGGTTACAAGTGTTTAATAGTGTGGCCACGCCCACAGGCCAGTTGTAGTTGGTTTGGTAGTGGTCGGCCCTGCCCATCAGCTAGTTCTCTGGTAGCATTTTAAAATGGACAGTGGGCACAGCCAAAGGCCATGTCCACTGACCATGGCCGAAGACTTGAAGCGTTCTAAAATTCTTTGGAATAACAAAACCCTTGAAATTCAAAGAAAAACTTTAGTTGCAGGGACGTTAAGGTGAGAACCTAACGCACCAAAAACCCCTGAAATTCAGATAAAGCCACCTTAGCTTTGCGCCTGTTGCGCAGCCTATAACCAAAATGATGACATTGCAGATCACATTACTGATGCCATCACTGGTGACACCAATTACATTGTATATAATTGATTACATCAATAATGGAATTAGACACATAACATCATTCATAAGTTAGCTCATGAAAACTTTGATTACCTTAATAACAATTTAGGCCATGAACTTGGCCATGACAAAGGCTGGGGTCATTGGCCAGCACCAAATGCCATAGCTAGTGGTCGGTTAGTGTTAAATACCAATGTGCATGGTTAAAAGCCATGCCTAGTAGCCCATCACTGTTTTAAAGCCCGTCCCTGTTTTAAAATATACAGTGCGCAATGTTGAAAGCTGTAGTCTGGCTGTGGCTAAAGGCCATAGCTAGTGCCCATTAATATGTTAGAATATACAGTCGGCCCAGCCAAAGGCCGTGGCCACTGGCTAGTATTGTGTTGAAGACCATGGGTAGTGGCTGGTTAGTGTATATTATATACAGTGGGCACGGCTGAAGGCCATCGCTTATTGCATTTTATTATTTTAAAATATACAATGGACAAGGCCAAAAGATGTACAAACTGCTCAAGGTCAAAGGCCATGGCTAGTGGCCCAATTATATGTTAGAATATATAGTGGGCACAGCCAAAGATTGTGGCCACAGGCCAGTATTGTGCTAAAGTCCATGGCTAGTGCCTGATCAGTGTATATAATATACAGTGGACACGGTTGAAAGCGGTATCCACTGGTACAGGCCAAAATCTATGGTTGGTAGCCTGTTCAATGTTTAAAAATATTCAGTGCACATGAGTGAAAGTTGTGTCCATAACTGAAGGCCATGAGTGGTACCTGTTCATGTGTTAAAATATATTTGGCCATGCACACTGAATGCCAGTTACTGTTGTAATGTAATTAGTGATGTCATCATTGTGGTCATAGGCTGCACAACATGGGGTGCAAAGTTAAGGTGGCTTTAGCTGAATTTCAGGGGTTTTGTTGCATTAAGTGTTCTCACCTTAACGTTCCTGTATTTATTTTCTTGAGATATATATATTTCTGGAGCTTGTGGATCTGCTTAGATCACATGCTCTGCATAGTCCTACATCTAGTGGTAGTCGCAGAGAATTACAAGATTTGTTTTCGAATCTTAAACGGACATTGAAAGGGCGTGTTAGTAATACTATCCCTAGTGTGACGTGTACTGTACCCATGGTTCGTAACGCGTCAATGACCCTCAGATTATTTTTTTCCGCCATCGAAGTCGGTCACAAATGCGGAGTTCTCTTCCAGGCTGATGCGTTTAATGAGTTTAAAGTTTACTTGTTGGACTCTCTTTCTATTGTTCACATTGCCACCCGCCCAACAACCTGCTTGACCACTTTCAACAAACAACCTCATCGTCGACGACTTGACTGATCGATGACCAGACGCAGCCTACGCAGGCCTCAGACTACGGCCCTTACAGCCTCCCTAGAGAGAGAGGGCAGGTTCTTCATACTGACCTCTTTAGAGAATGCCTATTTTGTCACCCCTTTGCCTTTTTCTCACCAATCTGCCCTTGTAAAAAATAATGGGTAAAACTCTTTAAATTTTGCCCTACCAGCGACCGAAAATTCCTGTGCTAGGACATGCACCGAGTGTGCAATTACTGTCTCCCGAGGGATCACCGCAAAACAGTTTGCAAATCTTGTAAATGTTTTTGACCGAAAACCCTAAAGGATCGGCGCACCAAATGCTGGTCTGCTCACGCCATGCTGGCTGAGGCCTTCATCGACGTGACGGAAGACTCCAGTGAGGGCAGTATAGGGATCATGAGTGATGCTAAAGGCGAGCAGGGTTTGTCGGACACCCGGCCAGAGAACACAATAGCCTGAGAACACTAAAAACTAACCCCACAGCCGACTTTCGACGGTACCCTCTTCACTGTCCTCTGGGCCATCGCGTACGCTTTTGCCTCATGACAGGCCTCCGAAACTGGTCCTGAAGGGCGGTTCGGACACTGCAGTCAAAAAGGTCCTCCTTTAGTGTGCCAAAGAACAGGTGGTGAAAGGCGTTTCGGCGTCCCCTATGAAAATGCAGGAGTTAATCAAAAAACACGTTGGTGCTTCTCTGCTTAAAGCAAGGTCACTGAAAAAGTCACAAATTTCGACGTATTTGTCCTCAGAAAGCACACAGACCCCTCCACCCCCTTGTAGACTCTCTCTCGGGCGTTATGTGCCACAAAGACCAGACTCCCTCCCAAGACACCCCTATCACGTCAGGCTTCCCACCTTCATTTGATATATACTCCTGAACAATTTAATGATGTCAAGTTTTGTGGACTTTATGGACAGGCACCCAGACCAACTAACGTCCCTTAGTGATGCCTCACAGCCAGGGGCCCCAACACAACAGCCCCAGGGCAAAAAAGCATGTCCTGAGCCACAGCCTAGCACCTCTGCTCTAGGAACCATGGCCCCGACCTACCAAGTCCCCTCTCAAGATATGTACTATGACGATCCCTCAGGGTCACAAGACACGAGGTCTCAAGGGGACCTTTATAGTCAAGACCAATTATATGACTATGATTTATTTTTATATTTGGAAAGCGCACTAGCAGCCCAGAGACATTGAGGCGCGGTTACAAGGAAGACGCTCAGGGTTACAGTGAAGCGAATAGCATTACAATGTAGAATGTAGATGTTTACAAAGAATGTTTACATGATGATGACGGCATTTATGTAATCCAGTCGCCAGACCACCAGGACCAGTCGGTAGCAGACTCTCCCGTTGATAACCAACTACAGTACAATGAACTGCTACTAAAGGCTGCACAACACTTTAACATCGACGCTCAGGAAGCACAGGTCGACAAAGACTTTGTGTAAGACATCCTGGGGACAAGAGGTCTGCCACCCAGTTTATTCTGCTCCTGCTGTCTCTACAAAGACTCATCCAGCCATCCCTACTGGGGTTTCACAGGGGTAGTCCACCCCAGAATAGAAAAACTATTCAGACCGGTGCCCAGTGACCCCCTGCATATTAAGGGTCAACTTAAACCTGATTTGTTAGTGGTCACCACTACCAGAAAGAGGGCAGACCCTCCCCTGGCGTTGGCAGAGGCCCCGCCTGACAAGGAAAGCAAAAAGATATATACTTTCGGGAGAAAGGTCGCCTCCTCTGTGGCATACCAAACCAGAATTGCTTCTAGCTAGTTAAGGCTGCCACAAATGGGATGACCTGGAATGCCAAATGGAAGCCGTTGCAGAACCCCTAAAGGCTCAATTGTTAAAGACTATTACAGGAGGCAAGCAGATATCAAACTACATCTTGAGAAATAACCTTGATGCAGCAGATAATGCAGGACGCATCATAGCAGAGGGCATGCTCATCAAGCGCAACACATGGCTCAGACTATCAGGGTTTAAGTTAGTAACTCAGTCCACCCTCCTAAACATGCCGCTGGAGCCTAATGTATTATTCGGGAAGGCCGCCAAAGACGCCCTTAAGAGTGCTGCGGTGGAATACGACACACTCAAATCCCTTGGCCAGCTAACAAACAAGCCCTATGTTCAACAGGGTTCCCCAAGCTCTAGAAGGTTTCAGGGTCAAGGTGCTCAACGTTCTTCGGGCTATATTATGGGCTGACAGTCCTCATCTTGGGGCCAATTGCAAGGTCAAAGTTCTTCTTTCAATTTTCAAATAGGAAATATAAGGGGCAGAGGAAGGGGCCGAACCTCACCTGGGAGAGGCTCCGCACCTCCCAAACAATGATCCACCACTTCAGGTCCCCTCCCATGCCACTCCACTAGGAGGCCAAATTTCATACTTCACCCACGATGGGAGGGGATAACGTTGCACAAGTGAGTGTTGTCCACCGTGGCAGACGGGTATTGTATCGAGTTGTGACAAAAACCACCCTACCGCCTGCCAATTCAGAGGAAAATGTTAACAGAAGAAAAATGCTCCGCCCCCCCGACACCACTCCTGAGCAAAATAGTGCAGGAACAAGTAACTCTAATCCTGGTTGCTCGCATGTGGGCAGGACAACCTTGTTTTCCATGTCTACTCAAACTGGTGATGTGCGACCCAATCAAGCTCCCGTGCCTGTACAACATGCTAACACGAAACAAGGGAGCATCTCTCCACCCGCGCCCTCAATCTATGAACTTGGCAGCTTGGCTCCTGAAGTCATACAATTTGGCCAATTTCTCGCCGAAGTTCATTTCAAAGTGCCATGTTAATCAATCCATAGAGAACTCCCTACCTTCTTTCAAAATGTATCTAACTCAGCGGAACGAAGCCTCCATACACTTGATGTACGGAGGGCGGTCTTGTACGATGTGAACAAAACTAAACCTCTAAGGAAAACAGACCAACTCTTTGTTTCCATAGCACCTGGAAGAGAAGGCGATCACATATCCAAGAACGCCATCTCCAGATGTATAGTCCAGTGCATACAACTCTGCTTTTCTCTATCCAAGAAAGTATTACCTTTCACCCCCAGGGCTCACTCTACCCGAGGTACAGGAGCTACCTTAGCTTTCATTGCAAACGTCCACCTAGACGCCATTTGATAACTGCTACATGGAGTCCCATCAATACGTTCATACAGCATTATTGCATTGACACTCTCTCTAAAGCAGATTCACAGGCGGGCCAAGCGGTCCTAAAACATCCCTTTGCTGCTGTACCTTCTCACGCCCCACCTCCATCTCCAGATACTGCTCGCTCATCTATGTAGAGCATGTGATCTAAGCAGTTCCACAAGCTCCAGAAGGGATACATTACTTACGGTAATTGTATTTCTGGCCTCATATCTGCTTGTATCTTGTATCTGCTTAGATTCACATGCGCCCACCCTTCCTCCCCTTCTGGAGTAGAAGGCGCATAGATGTGTTCTGGGTTATCACAATTTGTGCTTTATCGCATCTTTACTCATGCTCCACTTGATGCAACCTCATGTCAGAAACAGGACTTCGACGCTTGAAGGTCCATGGGTATAGTACACGTCACACTACGGAAAGTATTACTAATGCGCCCTGTCAACGTCTGTTTTCGAGTTTCGAAAATAAATCTTATAATACTCTGCGACTACCACTAGATGTCAAACTATGCTGAGCAGATGAATCCAAGCACCAGAAATACGATTACGGTGAGTAATATAGCATATATATGATGCATTACTCACCGTAATCGTATTTCTGATGCTTGTATCTGCTTAGATTCACCTGCTGTGCATAGGCCGACATCTAGTGGAAGCTGCAGAGTATTACGGTTTGTTTTTCGAAACTCAAATAGGGGTGTCGAACTAGGGCATGCCAGTAATACTATCCCTAGTGTGACGTCCACTGTACCCATGAACCCTCACGCGTGTAGGACCCTCAGATTGTAGTTTTTCTGACATGAGGTAGCATGAGGATTAGCGTGAGTACAGAGTATCCAAGCAGATAAGATAGGAAGATAAGACTACAAGCATCCATGCCCCTTCTCTCAGAGGGGAGGAAGGGCGGGCGCATGTTAATTTAAGCAGATACAAGCATCAGAAATACGATTACGATGAGTAATGTATCCCTTCTGAGGCTTGTGGAATCTGCTTAGATCACATGCTATGCATAGATTAGCGAGCAGTGTTAGAAGGAGGAGGTGGGATGTGAGAAGGGTCATGAGCGAACAAATCTCTTAGAACCACTTGTCCCACTTGAGTATCTGTCTTGGAATGAGTGTCAATGCAGTAGTGCTGAGTAGAGGTGTGAATAGAGCATTTACAAATGGTGTCAAGGGGTACATTTGCAATGAAAGCCAGAGTGGCCCCATTACCTCTTATGGAGTGGGCCCTTAGCGTAAAAGGCAGTGTTTTATCTGAAAGGGAATAGCACAGTTGGATACATCTGACTATCCATTTAGAGATGGCACCTTTAGAGACGCAATCTCCTTCTGCCTAGAGCTACGGAGACGAACAGTTGTCTGTCTTTCTTACCGGTCTGGTCTTGTCTACGTAGTAGAGGACCGGTCTCCTCACATCTAGTGTGTGGAGTTTCACCTCAGCAGAGCTTTTGGGTTCTTGGAAGAAGGCCGGTAGCTCAATGGACTGGTTAAGATGGAATTTTGAAATGAACTTAGGTGAAAACCTAGGGTGAGTGCGTAAAACCAGTTTATCCTTATGAACAGTAATGAAAGGATCCTGCACTGACGGAGCTTCAATTTCACTGACCCTTCTTATGGATGTAATGGCTACTAAGAAGGCAGGTGTTTGAGACTAGCTTTATGCATGGGTTCAAAGGGAGGTCCCATGAGTTTAGCAAGCACCACATTAAGGTCCCAACCTGGTGGTGGGTTAGAAATTGGAGGGTGGAGTCTCTTTACCCCTTCCATAAATGCTTTGACAACTGGCACTTTCCACCATGACACCTTGTTATGGGAGGTGGTGTAGGCTGACAGTGCTGCCAGGTGTACCTTGAGAGAATTAAATACTAACCCGGCATCCAGTAGGTGGAGCATATAGGTGACAATATTGGAAGGAGTACAATCAATTGGTTGATTTGTTTATTCTAGCACTAAATAACAAATCTTTTCCACTTATCAAAGTAACAGTGCCTTGTGTTAGGTTTTTTTGACTCTTCTAAAATAGCCATACATCTCTGGGGTAAATTGAGATGGGCGAGCTCTGACTTCAGGAGCCATGCTGCCAAGTTCATCGAGTTGGGTTGAGGATGCACTGTTTGTCCTTCATGCTGGGAGAGAAGGTTGTACCAGCACGGGAGTCTGATGGGGTCGCACACCGCCAGTTTGCCTATGTGGGGAAACCATGGTTGTCTCGCCCACATAGGAGCAACTAGGATGAGCGTCATCGATTCCCTGTGTATCTTGTTGACCACCTTCCTCATCAGAGGGGTTGGTGGAAAAGCGTAGGCAAACATCCCTGACCAATTCATCCATAGGGCGTTCCCCTTGGAGCCTGGCTGGGGGAACCTGGATGCGAAGTCTGGGCATTGCCTGTTTTCGCCTGTGGCAAATAGGTCTATAGTGGGGAAACCCCACTGAGAGAAGAGATCTTCTACAACTTCTTCGTTTTTGTCGCCACTCATGTTCCTCTGGGAGGGGCTCTCTGCTCAGAGCATCCGCTAGTGAATTGAGATCCCCTGGAACATGTTGGGATGACAGGAAAATCTTCCATCTGAGTGCCCATTTCCAAATGTTCTGGGCAAGCTTGGACAGATTTGGCGAACAAGTGCCCCCTTGTTTGTTTAAGTAAAACATCGCCGTTGTGCTGTCTGTTCGGATATGCACTGACAGGTTGGATAGGAGAGGTTCAAATGCCCGGAGCGCTCTTAAGACTGCCAGAAGTTCTAGCAGATTGATGTGGTCCTGAGCCACTGTGTGAGACCAGAGACCCTGAGCTGTGTGGTGAAGGTAGTGAGCTCCCCACCCTGCCAGGGAGGCGTCTGTTGTGACGACGGCTTGTATCTCTGGATCGTAAAAGGGTTTCCCCATTGTAAGATTCTCTCTTGTCCACCAGCGAAGGCTCTGTACTCGTGTTGGCGAAACGACCACTAGATCGTCCCACTGACCACTTGCCTGAGACCACTGTTTCGCCAACCATTTCTGCATGGGTCGCATGCGCAGGCGCGTGTGGGGTACCAGGTAAATGCAAGATGCCATCATGCCTAGCAAACACATCGCTTGCGTACCCTTATTTGGTGACAGGACTGATATTGAGGAATTTGGCACAACAGATTTCGAATTCTTTCCTCTGATGGAAAGGCCAACACCTCTTGGATGTTTAGGACAGCTCCTAGGAACTGTTTTGAGGTGCTTGGCACCAGGCTTGATTTTTTTTTTTTCTCGTTGATTGAGAAGCCCAATTGGAAGAGGCGGTGATTGTTCTTTGAATGTTTAATCTGCAAATTACAGGGGTTCCCCTGTGATGAGCCAGTCGTCCAGGTAAGGATACACCAGGATTGCCTCCCTGCGTAGGTGCGCCAACACCACAGCCAGTACCTTGGTGAATACCCTTGCAGCCAAGGCTATTCCGAAGGGCAGCACTTTGAACTGATAGTGCTGGCTGTCTATCTTGAAACGCAAGAATCTTCTGTGCGCTGGGAACATTGAAATATAAAAATAGGCATCTTTCATATCCAATGTTGCCATGTAATCCCCCTTTTTTTAGTAGGGGATTACCTCTTGGAGTGTAGTCATGCAGAATTTTTGTGGCTTGACATACTTGTTTGCAGGGCGCAAGTCTAATACTGGGCGCATCGTTAGATGTTTTTTTGGCACAAGGAAGTAGGTTGAATAAATACCCTTGTTTACTTGGTTGCCCGCGACGAGTTCTATTGCGTCCTTTGCAAGTAGAATGGCGATCTCCTCGAGGAGGATTTTCTGGTGCTCTAAGGAGTGTACTTTCTGTCTTGGAGGATGGTTGCAGGGTCGTTCTAGTAGCTCTATACAGTATCCTGCGGACACTGTTGACAGCACCCATCTGTCGGAAGTGATCCCTTCCCATGCGTGGGTGAAGGTGGAAATGCGCCCCCCTACTGGGGATGCATGGGAAGGGACCCAGAGCGGAACGTCACTGTTTATTGGGTGGCGTCCCACCTCTACCGGGGCTTCCTCTACCCCTAGTGCGGCCCCTGCCTCAACCTCTGGTGAAACCCTGAGTAGCCTGGGACTGATTGTTGCCCCATGAGGTTCCTTGATTTTGATAGTAGTTGGAACCCATCTGGGAGCTTTGGCCGCGAAAGCGACGAAAATTATTATTTCCCCTTTGACCTGAGGGCTTATTTGTCAGTTGGCCGAGAGATTTTAAGGTCTCGTATTCGTCCTTAGCCGTCTTTAGTGCCTCTTCCACTGCTTTCCCAAATAGAACATTCGGCTCTACCGGCATGTCTGAGTGTGGCTTGGGCCTCAGGCTTGAAGCTGGACTGTTTTAGCCAAGCATGGCGCTTTATTACTGTGCCTTCGGCTATCAACCTTCCAGCATTGTCTGCCACATCAAAGTTGGTCTTAAGGATGCATCCAGACACGGACCTACCGTCTGCTGCAATTTGGGCTAACTGTCCCTTAAGTGGTTCAGGTGCAGAGGCTACTAGAGCAGCTACTTGTTCCCATTGATGGCAGTTATAACTTGGTAACAGAGTGGTACTGTTAGCAATGCGTGCCTGGTAAGCTGACGTGGAGGCAACTTTCCAACCCAGAGCGTAAATTCTTTTGCTCTCTTTGTCGGGAGGTGCTTCGGAAGAAGCGAGTGGTGTACCTGCCCTCTTTCTGGTAGTTGTTACTACGAGGGAGTCGGGTTTTAGTTGCCCCCTAATGTACATGGGGTCAGAGGGTGCGGCGCGGAATAATATTTCAACTTGTGGATTAACAGCACGAGTAAGATTAGGTGTTACCAGCGATGGATCGATTCTGCGCTGGATGGATCTTAATATGGGGATAGCCTGGGAAATGGCTCTTCTGTCACCTAAGATTTCCTCTGCAAAATCTTTATCCTCTTGGGCACCTTGTGTGTCTATTTGGAAATGAGCTGCTGCTTTCGCCAGTACCTCATTGAGGAGTGGCTGATTATCAATCAGTGAGTCGTTTACCAGTGGGTCTTTCGGAATAGGAGAGTCGAGATTGTAGGCTTCAGCCTCATCTTCCTCCGCCTCTTCCTGGTCCTCATCGTCCCTGTAGTAAGAAACCCCTGTCTGGTCTTCCAGCATGTGTGTTTCTGTTTCTTCACCATAGGACTCGATGGTAAGGTTCGATTAGCAAAGGGTCTGAAAATGAACCCTGCGCTGGAGCCTCAGAGCAGAGCCTTTTAGTAGGGGGTTGAGAGGACTTGGACCCCGAAGGGGCAGAGGTAGCTGGAGTGCTGGTATAGCTCTGGAAATAATTAGGGTCTTTCTCATAGAAGTCTGCCATAAATGACATTCTTCTCATTACCCTATCAATGTTGTCAGAACTCCAATTTTCTGAACTAGGAAAGACTACAGGATCCTCATCCTCTCCCTCCATGCCCATATCCAGAGCAGTGGGAGGAACAATCTTTCCCTTGGCGACAGGGTCAGGGACCTTGTATTTTCCTAAAGATTTAGGGTCTTTTTGTTTTTCCTTTTGAACCTGGTGTTCTGATGTTTTTTTATGTTGTTTTTCCCCTTTCCCATGACTAGAGGAATGTTTTCCTGAACCTTTAGGGTTTTCTGAGTGTTTCGACGCCTGGTGTTGAGATTCGGAGGTGGCTTTCGACACAGCGTGTCTAGGCTCGGAGGAGGTACGAGATTCGGAAGTCTTGGAAGATGGGCGTTGAATCTCGGAAGTAGACTTCGAACGTGCTACTTGGGGGAAGAGGTCGGATTAGTCTTCTGACGACCGGGCCTCAATGACTTTTGGTAAAGTGGCACCTTTTCCAACAGTGGACAGTTGTTGTTTGTCGTGAGGCGAACGTGATCGAGAATGCCCAGAGGACACAGAATCAGTTGACTGTTCTCTCGATGCCTTCTGCTGCCGATCGCTCGACACGCGTGTCGAATCTCAGCTGGGGCTAATGTGCTTGGTGGAAGTGGTGTGTGTGGCGCTTTTGCCGCTGGGTGTTGTCCCCATAACTGAACCGCCTGTCAGTCGTCCGAGGTCGGGGGCTTGCGCGTGGGTGTCAGAAGTCACCCCTGTGCCCTCTCCTTCCGATAAGGCGGCATTGCTGCCATCGCTGAAGGATGCCACGGCGTCCATGGCCTCTAGCTGCCTGGCGTAGCGGGCCCAGGGCTTCGTCGAGCGGTCTTTGAGTGTTTTGGGCTTGAAGAGTTTACAAGTTCTGCAGGTAGCCTCGGGATGGTCTTGTGGGAGACGCAAGTTACATGTATTGTGTTTATCTACCCAGGGAAACTTCCTGTTACACTAAGGGCAGAATTTAAAGGGAGTACTCTCCATATGTTACTATTTGACAGCGGGCGGGTATATGTAGGCAACGAGTGTGTATGTGACCACCCCCCACTCTCCCTACTTGCACAGGGCTGAGGCCAGAGGCCTTCCGAGGCCCAAAGTCCGTCGTGTAGTCTCGACAGCTGATTTCCTCAATCTTGATTCACCGACCTCGATCTTCGGCGTAGGGTGGGAGAAACGGGGACACTTTGTAATAATAATTGATGAATGGCTAAAGCCAAGGAACTCCGCGATATGCTTCCGACAAGTATGGCGGGAAAAAAACAATCTGAGGGTCCTACACGTGTGAGGGATCATGGGTACAGTGGACGTCACACTAGGGATAGTATTACTGGCACGCCCTAGTTCGACGCCCCTTTTTCGAGTATCGAAAAACAAACTGTAATACTCTGCAGCTTCTACTAGATGTCGGCCTATGCACAGCATGTGATCTAAGCAGATTCCACAAGCCTCAGATATATATATATAATATGTATTTGGCAGAGTGTTTGGTGTATGAGCACCGTCTCATCTCTACTGACTTTGCGTCTTTGGGAAATGATTTGCAGTCTGTTAACACTGTTTATTGGGAGAGGAGGAGCAAAAACTCTTAAAAACAGCAGCCATTAGTGGAGCGTTTGGCAGAGTGTTCGGCGGAAGTGGAGTTCTCGAGTACGGCCTAACAGCTAGCTGGAAAAGCTGAATTAAACCCCTCCTGTACCTTCGCTTCTGAGCGAAGGATTGCCGGGTAAGAAAAACCTCCCGCTGTGTGTGCAACTCCATCCCTCCTCTCCGGGCCCGCTTCTTGAACTTGTGATTAATCTTCAGGGATCAATATAGCTAAGCGCTCTTTTCTTTCTCACCATCCCCGACTGTGTAAGTGTCAGCCTGATGTGTTTTAATGCACAAGCCCCAATTGGTTAACTTGGTTGTTTTGGACCAGTGACTCAGTAAACCAACAGCACGTCCATTGTTTCTGAGCCTGCTTCGCAAGTAGAACAAATTTTGTTGTCGGAGTACATGGCTGTCAGAAAGGCTGTTGACTCGTGAAACTTTTGGGACCGAGCAACGCAACTAGTGAATATTGTCTGACCCGGAAATTGCTTTGCGCCACAGTGACTGTTGGCTAATAAAGCCTTTGAGCTCCGTCGCACAACTGTTTATTTATTTATTCATGCAAATTGGCTATTATTTTGCATCAGAGGGACTGTGGGCTGGTAAAGCCTTTGAGCTCCATCACATAACGGTTTGACTTTTAGCCAATTTGCTACTGTCAAGCGTTGAAGTGATTGTGGGCTAGTAAACCCATTGAGTTCTATCATAAAACGGTTTTCCCCTCTTAGCCAATTAGTTACTGCTAAGTGTCGGAGTGACTGTGGGCTAGTTAAGCCTTTGAGCTCCGATATTTAGCTTGTGAATTAGATCGTCAAGTTCTAAGGGCTGAGAACTGGAAAGGGGGTTGTGTTTGAACACATGAACTTTAACTTACTAGTGCAAGTATATTTGGACTGTCGGCTCCATTAAGTCGCGGAACATTAACAAACTAAACGAAGAAAGTGTTATTTCTATGCTGCTAATGTTGGAGGGACTGTTTACATGTTTATGAAATATGATTTATTTATGTCTAGTGAGCTGGATTTTTAAGTACAAATGTGTACCATTTTTTAGTGCTAGTGTGTTTTAATTAGTTGTTGGATTAACTGGAATCACATCACCTGTGTTAATATTTACAGGGAAGGAATTTTAAACCTCACGTTGGTTTCATTTTGTTCTAGGTCGAACTGTTTGTCACCCTATTAGGAACTTGGTTGAATTAATTTCACCATATTAATAAGAGCCCAGGACCTATTCAGCGACCATAGAGGATAGTTGTTGCTGTGCCGCTTTTACTTCCCTCGAGTAGAGGGGTTTTTGCAAGGCATCACAAAATTTTATCTACAAAATAATTGTTTTCTGCTATCTTCTAAAATCGTCCATTTTAAATTGTAAATCCATACCTTTTGTTTTGTCTGCCCTTTTACGGGAGAGGTTGTGGGCGCAAGGTGAGTGTTTCTGAGTGAGTCTGTGGCTTTTGGGGATTTTTGTTCTTTCCCTTTATACTGCCTGTTATTCGTGAATTAAGGAGTGGGAAAAGTTATACAACTGACATGACCAAACCTCAGTGTATCTCAGATTCTGAGATGTTAGTGGCCATGTCAGTATCCCTCCCCTCGTCTCCGGAGGGGGCTCCGAGTTTACATTTTCTGGACTCCACCCAGGATGTATTGTCTGTCCAAGTGAGCTCCTTGGGAAACGAAAGTTCACATACTCGTCAGACTTTCGGCTGGGCAGAGGCCTCTCACAATAGAAATTCTGGGACACGAGGAAGTGAAAAAGAAAGTCACACCTCCCTATGACTTCTACAAGAAGCTTCAAAGAAAAACTCCAGGACAACGCTGGACTTGGGAGGGGGGGGGGGCTGTCCTGGAAAGGCATGGCCATATTTGAAGGACAATCCTGACCATTTGGTTTGAAGAGCTATTTTATTAAGGAACTTTTCAGACTTTTATCTTTGTAACCGGACTTTGCAGCAATGTATAAAATTAACAGCCTTAATGTAATTTCGGGGGGGGGGTTAATTTAATTTAAGACATTGTAGCTTTCACTGCCATATTGGGAATAGAAATGGCAGAGAATTGGGTATTCCACGGAAAGTATACCTGATGCCACTGCGAATTTCAATGCTGACATGCCTAATAATAATCCACACAAATGTATAAAGTTATAGAATTTTAGGCCGAATATTTCACCATAAAAATGACCAAAAATTATTAGAAAGGCGAAACAATGTCTTACAGACTGCAGTGTTGCACTGGCATGTGCTGCATAAAATATGTAACCTGTTTATATAATTTGTTAAAATGCTACCACTGTACAAATGTGCCATTTATGGCAAAACTGGATTTTAGCTAAAGTAACTGTGGGGGGGTCTAGACATTGTAAAACTTGTATCATAAATCTGACATCCTGCCCTTGAAACCCAACCAGCTGACAGCAAGGCGTCAACCATTACCCCTGACCAATCCAGTTGTTTAGCGGCGTGCTCAGCTAAGCCTGCGCCACCATAGTCATATGATGTTACCATGATGCCTACCCCCGGGGACCCAGACCAAGTCCAGCAACCCCAGAAGCAGGCATCAAGTTATCCCAAGCAAGCCCAACAACCTCTGCTAGGGGCTATTTGGGTGCAGTCCTGGCGTCTGGCGCCAGGCTCATATGGAGAGTCAGCCCTGGCGCCATGGGCGCCAGGCTCATAGATTAAAACTTACCTGATGCAGACCATGCTGCAAGCTTACCTGATGCAGACCATGCTGCAAGAGCTCCAAGCCAAAAGAGGCGTGGAAGGGACTACTTTACCTAGGGACTATTTTTTACTCGGGTGGGGCTGGGGAGGAATACTTACCTGGGACTACTTTGGAGGCTATTTAAACCACTCCCGAAGAGCAGCACACGCTTCATGTTATTCTGCATCCAGCAGCGTAACGCTCACCGTGCCTGCAAGTCTGCATCCAGTCTTCTGCCACGCCTGCCTCGAGTCTGGAACTCCTGGAAAAAGGGAGAAGGAAGGAGAAAAGGTTAGAAAAAGAGCAATACCTTTGATCCTTACCTGAATTCCCGATCCATCGCGCCTTTGAGGTGGACGAAAGAAGTTATTTTATGCGCGTCGCCTCGTCTGCTGCAGCGCCGCGCTGAACTCACCGGCCTTCGCAGCATCTTCACATTCCACTGCATCCTCCTGCATGTTCCCGCCGCACTCCGGCACCTAAGGGGGAGACAAGAACAGCAAGGTGAGCCAAGGGAATGCACAGAGGTAATATTAATTACCCCCCCATAGACTTACCTGATTTTACCACCGGGGGTACTATTCCTCTTCACGGGTCGGCGCAGCTTCCACTGCATCTTCGCCGAATCCCGGCCCCTAAGGGGAAAACAAAAGGTCAGCAAGGTGAAACAAAGGGACAAACAAGGGTAAACCTCCTCACCGCAATAGACTTACCTGATTTTACCGCCGGAGGTATTATTCCCCGAGACTTCATACTTTCTCTCAGCGCCTGAATAAGGGAGAAAGCAACAGGTTACATATTGACATTATTTTATCGAACTGTGTTGGATAATACAAATCCTTACCTGAATATTACCGGTTGCCACGAGGAACTCTTCGCTAGGGTCAAGCTGCAACCTGCAAGGAATCGGACAAGAGTGAAAGTCAGACATTTGAACTCTTACGAACTACATACTTACGGCGTCTTGCCGGGAATCTCTGAGTCAATATTGTTCTGGAACTCACCAATTCCTTCGAGCCAGTGAAGCAACTGGTTATCTACGCGCCCCTGCGCTCTATGCAGGATGGAGAGCTCATCTTTCCAAACCATCAGGTGAGACTATAAGAGGGGACATCAAAGGTGATCAGTGGGGAGAACAGCGGGAGTTGGGGGTGGGGGGGTTAACGCTCCACTCCACGGGTGGTTAATTCCCTTTCTCCATTTGCAGAAGAATATTCCTACGGGCCAAGCAAACGAAGCTAGGTGGGCCAGTCCAGTCCGTCATCTCGGCACTACACGTCACATTGGTGGAGACCGCAGCTTTCCATTTCAGATCGACGCCCCTGTGGGAGCCAGGTGAGCGTAACACATGCTTTATATGAAGCGTGGCTGACAGGACTCTACACACACACACTTTCCTGAATTTCCTGTGCCTGCGTTCCTGATTTTACACATTCATCTTGCCAGATTCCAGATCCCCGGAAAAAGGCAAAAGCATAGCTGATTCCAGATTCCATTGCGAGGCCAAAGCATTGCTGACCATCCCAGCAAGGCCTCAATCCAGAGACCCCAGATCTAAAAATCCCAATAACCAAAGGGAAAGCTGTGGTATTCTTTTGAGAAGCCTCCTGAAACCAGACCGCCTTTTTTCCCACTAACTGCTTGCCCTGCTTAACCGGTCCCATCCCGCCGAGGTGTCGCTTTACTGTGACCAGACCTATGCCCAGCTGTCCTTTGCTAGGAGAGTCCGCCGTCCGGTGACCCGAGCCCTCAAGTCCAGAACCCGGTTCACTGTGCCTAATCCCAAATTTAAGAGCGGACGGAGTATCCACATCCCATCACACATAGTCCACCCCATCTTGATTTTTGTCTTTGTTCCACTCTATAAGCCACCCTATCCATATCCTGATAACTTGTCCAACTGTCAGAATGCTCTGTGCATCTTGTCCTTTATCTCCAAGCGTTAACGCCACTTTTCTCTTCATTTCTGTCTTGCGTAGATCATATGTCATTAGCAATATTTTGATTAAATTAAATTTCCCTACGGAAAAGGGGTACACTGCGTGAAGGGTTAAAACTGCAGCGTAACTTTTATATTCACGGTGGCATTCCTCTTTTCTTAGCCATTAAATCTAGTTTAAGTAAAATTTACCTTTCATTTTTAAAACCGGTTTCCTCTTTTTCACTGCTCTATTTTCCTAAAAACAAACCACATTCTACCTTCCAAATCCCTCTCAATTCACCAGCTATGTCATCCTTTCACTTTCATATTGTCCCTGTGCTGTGCATCCATCACTCTGCCCATAACCGCATTCCAATTCAGTGTTTCTCACCCGTTTTTTTGCAAAAAACATTTTTACATTTAAAACTGCAAACTAGAAAAAATGCAACTTTTCCATGTGTGAATTAGTCTGCCCTGAGTTTTCCATTTCAATCTGCTTTGTGGACTGAATGCTTTTGTGATCCCTTGCCTGATGGTGCTAGTGATATAACATTCCTGACCCTGTGATAAAACATATGCATATCACTATTTAAACACACATTTAATTAATTATCAAAATCCGAGTGCCATGGATTTTGATTCTGTTTGCTTCCTCTTATCCCTGACTACCTGCTGCTTCTAACTGCAAAGTATACAAAATGCAGCAGCCAGACTTCTCCTCCAGACTATTGCGAAGGGAGGACACCACCCCAGTGCTAAAAATGCTACATTGGCTGCTGATCGAACAACAAATCAAATCACGTTCAAAACAATGTGCATAACACACAGAGCAATCCATGGCCAAGGAGCAGAATTCTTACAAAATAAATTGCGCATCTACCAACCGACAAGGCCACTCCAATCAAGCAACGACTTTCACCTGGAACCAAAACCTTACACAAGAAAATGAAGTTGTGGGGGATGGGTCATCTTTCTCCCATCTGGCAGCAAAAACTTGGAACACCCTCCCAAAAGAAAAACGCAATATGGAGTATCATCAAACATTAATAAAACTACTTAAAACCTGTCTTTTCACCTCTGAATCAGATAGGAACGAGTAGGAATAACAGACACCACTGGATACAGAACACACTGCAGCAAGCACACATGGAAGGAAGAAGCCAGGGAGGAAGACTAAAAAAAATACCCACCCCCAAACAGTAATCCCAGGGATGTGCACCATAGCAGCAGGGAGGAGCTTTACCCAATTAACTGGCACCCCTGGAGGCCCTAAAGCGCCTTCCTCGGGGGTTGGGGAGACCCCGCACCAAGGGCTGGGGCAAAGCAAGGGTAGGCACACCCATGGCAACCTAAGAGCAAACCCTTCAACCATACCCATCTCCACCAAGGGATGGGGGGGGGCCTTCACCATCTCATGACCATAGACCGCTAGACAGAGGAAAGCCACCACCATGCGCAGAACCCAGCTAATGAACTGCTACAAACGCACATTACAGGCACAGCCGCTGATCACAGAAGTCCGAACCAACGAGGTAAGAAAAGCTCTACTAACCCTACCCTAAAAACCTCAGGTTCCACATATACCTCTTAAACACTAAACACACGCAACCCCTTCTCTGCACAGCAATCCGCATGCACTTCACTACAACAATAAAACAAACCACACAAAGTTCTGCACAACAGCACATGGGAACCTACCGAGCCGTAATTCGCAACCCAAGCTCAGCGAATGGTGCACATCGAACTGAAGCTATCAGCAGGGCATCACGAATCTTGCTCTACCACTTCCTGCTATTCCCTACTAGCCCACTCCATACTCCATATTTTTCAGACCCGCCAGACCGTCAGACGACAATTCCGGTGGTGATAGTGTGCAGTATAATATAAATTATCTTTAACATTCTAGTAACACTTTTTAAAGGCGGTTAATGGTTTGTAGGTTCAATCCCTAACTAGCAAAAAAGGTCAGTGCAGGAGTGGATATAAAGTCCTATGTAGCAGCTGGAAAGGCAAACTCCTCAGGATCAGGATACTTTAGTTATTAGAATAAAAAATGCTTAGCAAGATAGCACAGGTTAAAGGGACCCTGCAAAGGACACCCTAAAGGACACAAGCTCCAAAGCCTGGGGCAGAGGTATGGGTGGACACCCAAACACCTTGTAACTCATTCCAGTCACACTGGAGCTTAAGGTAAGTTCTACCTTTAACCCCACAGTACCTTAGTTTAGAAGAAATTAACAAAGCAAAATTCTCTCCTGTGCAACAGCAATAGACCCGGTCTCCTGATTCCTCAGTCTGGTGACGAAAGGAAGGACTCTGAATGGGATGTTGCAGCAGAAATTGCGAGAGAGGACCCTCAACATGGATTTCTTTGGTGTCTTTGGTCGGGCTGTGGTTTTGGTGCCTTTTTATCAGCTTCAGCTTCATCAAATGACGGTTATCGTTTGGTCTATCTTCTACGATTCTGAAGTCCTGTACTCTATTGAGGGGACTTAGATGAGTGGGATTGTGCCTCTAGAGGTGCAACTGGAGCTCGGCAAGGTTCTGGATGGATTCGGCCTTGCAAAGACATTGCACTGCAAATGGGTCAGAGGACCCCTGGTTTTCGGAGTTTGCAGCCCTTGAAGGTCACAGCACTTCGGGGGATGGCTCAATCGGCAGTTCGTCTTGGGGCTGGTTAGTCCCACTAGCCAAAGGGAAGGAGTCGTGCTCTTCTGAGCTCCTCTGTCGATAAGAAAATGGAGTCAGGACAGCAGTGGACGCTTCACGTTGCAGGAAGTTTCTGCAGGCGTCTCTGGTCGTCTTCAGCTTCAGATCTTCTGTTCCAGTATTCGACAAGCCTTCTACCTCCGGAATCTCAGCTTATATTCGAAACTGAAAAGCAAAGCAAACCTATAAAAACACAACAATCAACATAAACAATATTACAAACGATGATAAAAATGGATTAAAATTTAGCTAACAGACTTTAGACCCCCTAAAACATCTCCATACTCAGATTTAAACCGACCTTAGTAAAAATAATTCTAAAGGACAGGGCACACTTTCAAAACATCACGACAGCCCACCACACCTGGAATGAGTCAGCCCGTAGCAAATAATACAATGCCGGCTTATAACAATGAAAACCTTCACCCTGCAAAGCTGATTTCAATGTACGCTTTCTTATTGACGAGAATGTGGGGCAAAACAAGAAGAAATGTGCTGAATCTTGTTACAGGGCATCACAGAATAGGCATGATTGGTCCACCCCTCCCTTGGACCAAAACACTGCCACTGCTCTCACATGAATACAATTGAAACATGCCCTAGCAACGAGAATATGCTGTGGGGTATTCTGTGCCCAACTCAAGTACTTATGGAGATCTGGGGGTATCTGCAGAAAATGTCAAATGGAGAAATAATCACAGCTTTTTTGCAATCATTTCTCAATTTTGGGACATTTAAAAAAAATATAGGGGGCAGGTGGGGTAAGGGAAATAGTTAAAGTGCGGGGGAGAGGGAGGTGGGCAGGGAGGCCTCCACCCGCATTTTTACAAAACAAAAAAGCTGCAAACATTTCTCCTTTCGGTGTTTCAACGTACATCTGACCTGTGGCCGTAATAATCAAATGTTTCCTGTTTGTTGGCCTCCAGCGACTCCCTAATAAACTAGAGTACACTGGTTTTCACAGTTTTTACAACTTTAAAAGGTATAAGGTCTGTTGGATAAAAACACTGGGCCACTCCTGTATCCACCAACATAGCCTTTACGTATCTAAGCTATGGAATCCTCTTTGTATTCAGTTTTCCCACTCACTCCACTGCAAACAATCCCCACAGTGGGTACTGGTTCCATTCAGGCACTCTGGCAGACAAAGGGCAGGGCATGTTAAATTCCTCTCCCACTTCCTGCCTTCATAGACACACTGGAGCCTAGGCTGGGACGCAGTGTTCCCGCCAAAGGCAAAACACACATTCGGAATGGTAGAAGAAGGGATAAAAAAGGACAAACACGTAACAACTGGTGAAAAAAGAAAGGAGTCACCATGTTAGAACATATGTGACCCGTTGGTGCATAACCGAGTCTGTGAATACAGTCTGCAGTAGAAAATAGCACCAAAGTTGGTAGTACACGTCCACTGCCACCAGCCATAACTGTAGGGTTGTCACTGTGACTAGTCACATGAGCAGAGAGAAGGGGGATACTAGGTATCCCCTTAGTACTCCACATAAGGTGGTGTGTGTTAGTCTCTCATAAGTATGTTTTTTAGGATGGATACAGAGTATCCCTCTTTCCTCAAGAACAGTAGTTCTAAGGAAATATAAACGACATATAAAAAGGAGAACCGAAAGGGTCCCCAGCAACACTGCACAGTGGGTGCTGTGTGCTGCAAAAGTGTAACACAGATGCCTTTAAGAGATATGGAGGAAAGCATACTCCATATAATAAGCTAACACAAAAGAATGGAGTTCCTAAATGTCAGCAAATGAGAATAAATGATAGGAAAAAGGCTTGCCTCATTCAGGATAGAAAGGAAAAGGCCCAGAAGTCCAGCAAAAAGTACTGGGGGTTTCACTAGGAGAGGGGGATAAGCATAACTGGGGACACTTCCCTGTTTAATTTTTCCAGAAACCCTAAACTTTTGATGTCTTGTTGCAGAAACTAACTTCGTTGCCAGGGACTTCATGTCCCATAATTCCCTCAGTACTGGGACAAGGAAGAGGGATGCAGAGGAACACCACTGTGGGAGCGAACTCCTAATTGGTGTATATGACCTACACCTGAAGGGGACTGAGCAGAATTAAAAGGCCCCTAAGGTGCAGGCATTAGAATGACAGGCAGAGCAGTGGAAGAGGAAGGAGCATGGACCAGGATTGCAGCTGAGAGGAAAGTCTGTGGCGAGAGAAGATGCCAGAACCACTGAAAGGCCAGAAGCTGTGGCGGGTCCTGAGAGAGCCTTTGCCTTTGACTCTCCCCATTGCAGAGGTCGCAAAGCGGGAAGTGTAAGGAAGAGATGCTTTCCTGAAAACATTCCGTTGTACAGAGTTCGTGCACCGGTAGCTAGCAGTGGCAAGAGAATTGCTCACTCTTTGGAGGTTCCAGGTAGCTGGGTTGCACCTGGCACTCTCAGGAGCAGAGGAGGCTCCAATCCTCGGTGGCGTGTGGCAGCGAGGACCAGAGGAGGCTGTCCACCCAGTGGCGAGAAGCCACAGGTACTGAAGACCTGCGAACAATGAGCGGAGCGTGTTCGAGCGATTATCCAGTAAGTTCCCAGCTTGCAAGTGACTCTGGAGTGCTCTAATGCTATCTGCGTGTTCATGGCAGGCTGCTTCACTTGCGAGTGAGTGAAAGCTTAGCAGTAATTTTGAATAACGAACTATACGAAACCAACAAAAGTGGTGCTTGTTGAAACATATTGACTCAATACATACATGGAAAGCTGCAAACGGTCCAAAAGCTTAAAAGCAATACCCAAGCCAAGAGTGTATTACCAACCAGCAATACCAATATAACAAAGTACTCAAGACAAGAGGGGAATATTGAGAGGCTTAATGATTTTGAAACTTACTGCTTATGTGCTATGAAATACAGATGCTTGAATGATAAAAACCTACATTGCCAAAGCCAAGATAGAGGGAAAGTGAGACTACCAGTTTGTAATTATTTGGTTGTTGGTATAGAGGGGAAAGAAAGGTGTCAAACAGGCTGCGCTTCTGGAGAAGGTTATCTTAAAGAGCACCTTGTTTCCCCCGCAACTTTAAAGTTTGATGCTAAAGAAGCTTAATGAAGTTTTTGTTATGCTAAGTTGGAAGTTACCACAGAAGCACTTTTCTGTTCTTGTTGTTGAAGAAGTAGACAGGCAGGCGAGTATACCTGTAGGGTAAGAAGTTCTTTCCTACAAGAGCTTGGTAAAGGAATGAGCCAGGTAGTAGTTGATGTAAGTGCTGAACTGTAGTTGTAACAGAAAAAACTCATGTTGATTTGTGACATTTAAAGTATTGTGAAAGCTTTTGAAGAAGAATTACAATTCTTTTTTAAAACCAAAATAGCAGTAAACCATCCTGACAGAAATTTGTTGTTCCTATAAAGGTGAAACCTGTTCTTACTCCAGAAAGCGTGGAAGTAGTTTATTTCCTTCTGAAACCAAAAGTTGTGACAATTATCCTGACTCAGACAATTAGTGTTGCTTACTTGGAGAAGACAAATATGAGACGGTTCTCATTCCAGGAGGAGCTGGAACTTGTGATTTCTTGAGATACTTTATTGAAGCAACACAACTTTATGTAATCGAGTACCAAACCTTAAGAACTGTATTGGAACTTTATGCTAAGCCGGATTTCCTTGTTTCCTTTGAACTATGGAGACAAACCACTGTTAAGATCTGGGAAGGGAAACTTACCCAGCTTATGAGAAGAGACATTGATCATGTTGTGACGCAGATTATATGTTATACATTATTATTTAATTGAATTGCCATATATTTCCTTTTTTCTTTATTTGTTGTACCAGTGTGCGGGTCAGATATTATTTTGTTAGTGTTTCCTTTTTATTTTAGGCAGGGAAATCCTCATCGGGGTAGGGATAGTGAAGCGTTTATCCAACCTGTTTATTTAATAAAATGGTTAAAGTTGAAAACTCTTTCCAAAATTGTCCTCCTCACATTTCTGAGCCCTCGCAGCTCTCTTAGCTGATTTTAAGGTTTTGGTCGTGCCCTTCTTCTGGGGGAATATGGTTTTCTTGGGCTTTTACTTTTAGGTTATAACAATTCCACATTTCCTGGATCACTGGGGTTTGTATCTGGTTTACGTCTGTAGGCTCATAGCCCTGTCTTTCTGTCTCTTTAATACTATATTCTTCTTGTGCAGGATGGTGCTTTGTTTTCCCCCTTTCCCTGGTTATTTTGTCCAATTGGTTCTCTTGTCTTTATTATCCAGCTTCTTATCAACCTTTTCTCTTGATTTACAATCTTGGTTTCTATTTGTTTTCCCAGTTAACTCTGTTTCATATCTTTTACTGTGACGATTGCTAAGCAATGAGAAGAGCTAAAGGTTTGGGACCGACACTCAATAACGAACTACCTCCAAAATCATCATCGTCACAGTACCCAACATGGTAGTGAACCAGGTTGGCTGTGAACACTGTGGCACTGTGACGAGTTTGAGAAAGACCAGGGGAAGGGAGAGATGCCCCGCCCCCCCGGTCTTGATGCACATTACAAAAGGAGCCACGATGAAGGAAGCATTCTCTTGGCATTGTGAAAAGCGTGATAAAGGTATGGAGAAGAAAGGCACTTGTCCTGGCATTGGAAAAACCCCTGAGAAACCTGAGAAAGGTCAGGGGAGAGGGAGTAATCCCCCTAACACTGTAAAGATGTGAGACCTTTTTTCTACATGCCTTGCTGGAACCCCAACCCAAGGAGCCTTTTGATTTGCATCCTTTGAGAAGAACATTTGGTTTGCATCACACAGAGCTGAACTTAGGATTGTCGTTCAGAAGAAGGGAGCCATTCTTCTGAGCCAAGAAGACCATCCCTGTTTTCTTATTTGAGTTTATAGTGTAAGGGCTGGAAATAGGTTTTGGACACATGACTTTCTGGCAGTTTCCTTAGTGTTAGTTGAGTTAGAGAAACCCCTCTTAGAACTAGAGTAGTATAGGGTTTTCTCTTTGATATAATGACCAATAAAAGTCTATAGCCAAAAGCATGCCACCTGTGTGTCGGTCTCCTACTTGTACACCCTTACACTTGGCTCTTGATTCTCTGAGGAAGCCGGTTTGAGCCAGGGTTTGCTTTTGACACTGATCACCTCTCCACTAAGACTGCCTTTATGTTGTGGTTACTTCTCAGTCAGGTGAGCTATATGCAGGCTTCATCATGCAAGGAGTCTTGCGTAGTCTTTCACGCTGACAAGGCAGTTCTTGGGTCAGTTCTGTTTTTCATCTATGCCGTCCCTTTAAATCAAGAGATTTATATAGTTTTTCTTCCAGCCGTGCCTTCACGGTTCTGCTGCCGAGGAGGCCATTCACAACTTGTATGTGGTCAGAATATTGGTTCTGTTTAGACAGAACCAGACCTTTTTGCAGGTTGGACAATAAAAAGTGGTGTTGTACCTGTATTCAAAACATCACAGGTTATCATGGTCTGGTGGATCGTGTCTTGAATCTCTAAGGCATACTTTTTGCAAAGCCTTCCATATCCGGACAGGTTCCATGCACATTCCACCAGATCGAAAGCAGCATTGGTAGCCCTCCTTAGGCATGTGCTAATCTCTGAAATGTTTATGTTTATTAAGTTTATATAGCGCTTTACGCCAAAGCGCTTTACAGAATAACAACAGGTACAGTAATGAATGAAGCATAATATACAAACATGAAACAAACCAGTGATGCAGTATTTAGAACAATTTACACAGAGGAGGGAGGGGGAAGGAGGGAAGTGAAGGGGGGGAGACCCTGGGTGACCTCCAATGCACTAAGGTGGTTGCAGTATCCAAATTGGGGTCATCGGAGGGTGGGGGGGTGGACAAGGAAAGGGGGGCAGGTGTGGCCTATCGTGTGTTGGACATTTTTCAACCAAGATGCTTTATTTGCCTGAAACTCTGCACCATATGCTGCACCTCCTACCCTTTTTGAAGTTTTCTCTTTGGAATCAGTTACTAACAAGTTGAGAAGGAGGGCAGATTATTTGTGGATATGAGTAACAAAAAAATGACCTTTGTAGTGATTCGGATACTTTTAGTCTGTGGCTCTCCCTCCTTCACCCCTCCCATCCAGCCACCTTCTATAGAATAGGCTTGTGCCCCTTTTTTAGAACACTTGTACCCTAGACAATCAGGATTCAGGCATTCCAGGCACTATTGACTGTTAGTTGCACAGATTGTCCGCATTCCACTGACTGTCTGCACTGAACATTCTCTCCAGTGCCATGCATCATCAGTTCACATTTGTTTGCCCACTCGTTGATGCTCCCTCTGTCCCTGCTGTGTTTTCT